>NW_026294492.1:4642500-5010000 GCF_007827085.1 Peromyscus californicus insignis
TGAAGGATCAGGGCTATATAGTTCATAGTGCATTTGCTGGTGTATGTGGCATCTAGATGATGCTCAGCATTCATGACAATCCCCGTGTCTGCCCAGAGCCTGCTCAGGGCGAAGGCCTAGTCCCCTCACCTCTCTACCCAGGGGACTGTCATGTACAAACTGACCACTTACATATTCACTTTCGTTTCTCTTTGTCTTACTTGCCTCATTCAGAGGATGCGGGGAGCAAGGCATATCTGAAAGCAGAGCTGCAAAGATGGACAGGATAAGAGATGTAAAACACTCACTGTGTGCCTGGATAAAGCGTGCCGGGAAGTCCTGGCATCATGGCTCAGTTTCAGGGTGGCTTATGGGCTCAAGTGTCTTGCTAAAGAGGACATCACAGACACATGAAAACAGTAAGACAAGATAAGGGGTTACCTAACCTCTAGTGACAAGATAAGGGGTTACCTAACCTCTAGTGACAAGATGATAAGGGGTTACCTAACCTCTAATGAACTGGCTCATAATGTTCAACTGCTATAAGAGTGTGTTTGGAGGCTGAGTCACATGCTTTATTTCTGTCGATTTGAATCTACCCATTCAGGATATGTCTATAAACCAGTCTTGCAATCTCAGACCAGAATGTTGTTTATATATATATTTGCAAAAATTTAATGACAAATTAAAGCAAGCTGATAATCCAAGTCTAATAATTATACTACAATTTACCCAAACCCCTAGTCAAACACAAACCATCCCAGGAGACTCTCACCCATTGATGAACAGAAGCACTCTACTTTCTAAGCACAGCCTCTGACTGGCACTGGTCACGTGAGCCTGGACCCCATGTGCGCTGGTATATGTCTGTGCTCAGGAGCTCTTGTCTTTCTGTATACACACTTTCTCCACCTGCTAGAGTAAGAGGAGGTCAGGGGACTTTGTTTCTGATCCAAAGTTCTTAATGTCCAGGCCAGAAGGGATTCCAAGGCAAGTGAATGCTTCCCTGGGGAACAATCGCTTGGTGTTAGCTAGACTGGACACTAGATGTCACTGCGTTGCAACAAAATTCAGGTGATTGGTGCATTTTATGTGGCTGTAAATAAGGGACTCAGCAGGCGGGGGAAGGTGAGTCCTCCACAGAAAGTACCCTCTACCAGGTCTCTTAGTTGCTCCCTTGGGACAAGGGTCTAGGGCTTGTTAATCATCCGAGGACTTTTATTTTAAATAAATACACATAAGAGATATTTTATGTATGGCCAGTCATACTCAGCCATTTTGGCATGGTTTTGTTCTGTGGAGTGGAGAGCAGTGCAGACCAAGGGCTGAAAGGGGCACACCCAGGGCTCCTCTCCTGAGCTCTCCCCAACTCCCAGTCCCCTCATCCCACCAATGAGACATTCCACCTGGGATTCCTAAGGGCATCCTAAACCTGTCAATCGTGATGTCTTCTCACAGCTTCCGGGAAGGGGCTATACATCAATTTGTGGTGTGTGTGTGTGTGTGTGTGTGTATGGTTGATTTTTTTGTACCCCCATTTACCCCATTTATATCCAACAAATCACTGTGCCCTGATTTTCATTCCATTTTCTCTGAATAAAAACCCTGTTGAAGCTGCTCTCCTGCCTTCACTCAGAAGTGCAGGCTTTTCAATTTCATTTTCTAGGATCATTACTCTGCTAACTGGTCACTTGAGTTGAAAGTTTCCTCTCTCTGTATAAAGAAACAAAAGAGTGAAGCATCAACCATAACTATGACATTCTGAGTCATGAATGCCATACACACACACACACACACACACACACACACACACACACACACACACATACACACACACACACACACACACACACACACACACACACGCACACACACTGTTGGCTGGGGATCAAGAGGCCCCTTCTCAACACCTAGAAAGTGAAGCATCACCCTTTGTCTCTGGCACACTCCCCTACTTTATAGCCCCAAGTCTTTATGGGTAGTGACCCCTCCAAGCTGGGTGTCTTTACTCACTACCTTACTGCTTATTTTCTAGTTGGCTGATTTGTTGTGCAAAAGCCAGCTCTAACTTTCTGTGTCTCCATTGTTGCATCTTCCTGCGAAGTTCTGCATGGGCCACTCAGTTTCTCCTCCTCGAGTCACTTGTACGTCATGGGAAAGGGTGACATCTCTTCCTCTTCACTGCCTTCATAGTGTGCCATGCACAGTAGGAAAACGGACATATAAGTGACATTTTCTGTAACATAGAATCCTGCCCCACTCTCCAGTTTGTTAACTAAGTGGTGAGTCGTAAAGTTCAGTTGAGACACTCACAAATGGGTATGTGTCCTATTCCAGAACGGGGCATGAGTTCTCGATGCTGGGTTTCAGATCGATGTCGTCGGCTTATGGTCACAAGAAGCATCATGACTAGGCTCTGAGGGAGGCCATAAGAGACTACCAGGCAAGTTACTGAGTCTCAGCTCCCAATCCCACTCTGTGCTTGGCTTTGTGACCCTTGGGAGGATTGAGACAGGAAATTCCCCTCTCCTTCTCTGAGGCTTCCTGGTCATTCTGCCTTACTGTATCACTGTGAGGCTAGGGGAGATGAAAGAATGGGTTTGTCTGCTCTTGTGGGCAGCAACGTTACCCCACCTCCACCACCACCAAGGACCTGCTGGGAACTACTCTTTCAGCACTGAGGGCCTTCCCATCTCTACAGTCAAGTGCATCATCTTCCTCCTTAGAATCATAACCCCAGTCACATAGAACTCTTCCTTCTGGTTTAGATGCTCTTCAGGTCCCCACCCCACGGCCTGAGCTCTAGCTCTCCAAGAACCACATTTTCTTCTCCCCATTTTTGTCCAGTGTTCTCCACACCTGGAGTTGAGTAGTCATTCTTGGGTCCATAGGATGCTGATGCCTTCTAACTACCATTCTCTAAATTCCACTCTGTTTAAAAAAGAACAACCAGTCTGTTTCTACTTTCCTGTCTGAATTTCATTGATAAAATGAGTTACATTCCCAGGAGGACTGCAGGTGTGGCTCCTCTGGGGTGCACAGACATTGTAAAGACCCTAAGAGCCTTTCAAGGGAGGGCAGGTCTGCTTTGCAGGCCTGATGTGCTGAGCATGTGGTCCTCAGCTCAGAGGGGATGGGTAACAGATCTCTGCTACCCTCTTTCCTCCTGAATGCCAACCTTTCACGGTGAGATGTGTAAGTAAAGTCTGGAAGTGGCAGGTAGCAGCTCCAGGTAGAGAAGGATGGAGACGAATGCCCAACTAGAAGACTCTGGGAGTAGCTGAGGGTAGGCAGGGTCTTCATTCTGGGGGAATAGTGGGGGGTCTGATGCCTTTTTGTTTGTTTTTTTTTTTTTTTTTTTTTGATAAAAAGAAACCTGATTATTCACATGCAGCAGCAAAGCCCCCAGATGCAAAGAGGTTTGCTTTGGTTTTCATGGAGGAACAGAAGGAAGACTAACCCACCAAGCAAGCAGACTGCAAGTGCAGATAAGTCCATTAAAGGTATGACAGCAGGAGAACCTGCCATTGAAAGCTAACTTGTGAGGGCACATCTCAGGGTTTCCTCTACTGCCCAAGAGAGACTGTCCAGAGTCTGTTCAGGTGATTCTAGGAACCAGAAACCTGGGGTAGAAGATTAAGCCTAGCTGTATTTGGTGTTCATCAACCTGCCTGCATTGAGCCTGGGGACTCACTAGATTTGTCAATTTTATCCATTTCTAGCTGATGGCATAAGGCTGCTGGCGGGGTAGTTAATACGTAGTTTTTAAATGCTAAGAACTGCCCATATTAGCAAGACTGTTCTGTGCTCTGTGCTGTGTGACCTGTGATAGCAAGGAAGGGACTTGGACCCCCAAGCTTGTTGTGAGGGCTGCCCAGAGGACAGGGGAAGCTAAGGAGAGAAGTTAGAGTTACCCAGAGACAGGAAGGGGAAGTGGGGAGACTGCAGTATAGGTTGACACCCCAAGTGGTGCTTTGGGTCCCAGCCTCACAGGGAAAACAGACTGGGAATGTGGAGTGTGATGCTGGAGCAGGTGTCCTGCAGAGGATCCACCCGGTCGGTAGGAGGGGAGCAGCCCAGTGGGGTCCAGGAAATACCATCTGTCCTTCAGCAGGACTGTCACCACTGGGGCTGAGGCAATCTGAGCAGCTTCCAGCCCCGGCTGGCTCTTGCCATCCTGAGCCTCTGGCGGCTCTGCCCTCTCCGGAACTGTCTTACTCCTCTGACTCTGAGGCCTTATTGATTGCTCAAAGTGAACTCTCAGCCCACGGCTTCCTCCACCCCTGGGCAGCTTGCATTTCCTCTGACGTGGTCTCTGTCTTCTCCCTTCCCCCAGTGCCCTGGGCTTTTTACATTTCAAATATTTGACAGCTGGGTGAACTTCTGCTTCCGCCCAAAGAAGGACTCTTTGCAGTTCACAATGGCCGGCCAGTGGCGCAGGGGCAACTGTCGCTCCAGCTGTGAGAGAGGCTTTTGCAAATGCTCCGGAGAAGCTGCTGTCCAGCTGCGCGCCTCGCCCTCTGGCAGCGGGCTGCATTTTAATCAGCGGGCTCTCACTCTCTGGGAGAAGGACTCATTTGTGGGGCTGGAGCAGATGGCCCCCGCCCCCAGTGCCTCAAGATCCTCAGGCCTTCCGCTCGGGCAGGTGAGGCCTGGTGATGTCAACGCAGGTGTGGACTGGAGATCCCAGCTCCAATCCAGACACCCAGTGCCTATGTTACACTGCCTTATTCGGCCCACAGCTCTCTAGAGTGTACTCTAAGGTACATGGCCATGGACCTGTAATACTGGAAGCTAGAATCCTGTAGATAGTGGAGTGATAGCACCAGATTTGATGAGAGGTTCCCCATTCTGCCCAGATGACTTGAAGTAATCCAGCTTCTCCTTGGACATCTCAGTGCATCCCCAGAGAGATCTGTGCACCCCCACCCCTGTGCATGGAAAACTCCATGATATCATGTGGATATCTTATTTATTTCCTCAGGGCTGGTCTGCAGGGCCTGAGCTGTCCAGCCTTGCAGCCCAGATGTCTGCTCTTTGGATGGCTGTGACGTTCCTCTGTGATGTTTTGCCTGCCCTAAAAGGTGTTCAGTAAATGCCGGGTGCCTCAATTTCACGTACTCCCCTCAATAACAGATGGATCTAATCCCTGTCTTCATGCAAGGAGCCAGGGCGCAGGCACTTCCCACTGTGGACGATGCTGGTGGGGCAATGCTTAGTGCCAGGTAACCTGCCCCCTCACCCCACGCTCACTATTGTGCATACTTGACTGAGATGCACCCTTGGTCCTCCTCCTGTGATGAGAATTCCTGTGGAGCCTGGACCCTGGTATCCTTCATCTCGGGGACCCCTGAATAGTGTAACTTTGGAGCTGTGAGACATAAAAGGGAGCTACTATGTTCTGGTCATCTGCCCTGACTCCTAGTCACTCTTCTGCTTTGGCCCTTCTGGCCAAGGAGACATATAATAGACCTTGGTTGTAATAGACAAGTAGATGTATGATAGAACTCAATTGTAATAGGCAAGGATATATATATATATATATATATATATATATATATATATATATATATATATATATATATATAATAGCACTCGGTTGTAATAGACAAGTAGATGTATAGTAGAACTTGGCTGCAATAGACAAGGAGATATATAATAGCACTCGGTTGTAATAGGCAAGTAGATGTATAGTAGAACTTGGCTGCAATAGACAAGGAAATATATAATAGCACTCGGTGTAATAGACAAGTAGATGTAGAGTAGAACTTGGCTGTAATAGACAAGGAGATATATAATAGCACTCGGTTGTAATAGACAGTGGGGGGGGGTGGTAAAATGAAGCAAAGCTCCCACTGATTAGGGTGTTACTTACATTGATCTAGTTCATGGTCTGTCTTCACAGCTGACCTCTTCCAGGTTCTGTGGACTTGCATTCAGTTGTCACCCTTATCGTCTCCTCTTCTCTAGAATGAGGTGGCCATGGGTGGTATCAAAGTTTCAACACAGCTCAGCAGGGCAACCAGAAATTGATGTGAAGAAATTAAAATGCACAGAGAAAACACAAGCTCATTCTCTTGTTCCAATGACCGCAAACTCATAGTCCTTCCCTGGCCTGGAGATGTTTTATTTAGGGCCTATAAGATCTCCTTTCTTCACTAATTTGAATTAATTAAAAACATTTAATATTGGACTATCTAACATTTTAAAATCCAGGTTGTCAGTCTCTCTGGATGAAGGCTGGGTAATCTGGAACACAGGAAGTTGATTCCCACAGGGTAATAGCCGTTCGTGAGGTGTTCCTCGTGCTCACCTCCACCATCACCCTGTTCACTCATTCACGGTCTCTCTCTGGTTTCCGCAGCCATTGACTTGGCCTGGTTCAGCGTCTGGGGTCGCCACCGGCCCTGCCCGTAGAGCAGCATCGATGCAAGCCCAGCAAGCTCCTCAGAGTACTCACAGGGCCGCCTTACATGCGGAGGCAATGTCCTGTCATGCATGAGCTCTGTGTTCTGACAGAGATTTCAAACACCAAGACGATTATTACAAAGCTCTGAGAATGGCCAGGCATCCGCAATACCATTAACTGTGAGGAAGTCTTATAACATTTCCATAGACACAGAAAGTTAACTTCTAAAATGTTGGAAACAGGGAGAAGGGTGGTGGAGATTTATGGGCTGGTGGGGGTGAGGTGGGGGAGGTAACACTGTCCGGATCTCATGTTGCTTTGCCACCCCATCGGGTATTTGGCTTTTCCTTAGAGTGAGCTGGTGTCAGGGAGCAGGGTGCTGTGGACAGCAAATGCTGGAAATGACTAAGAAATGGTTGCAATAACCTGGGAGGGAGATGTCCGTGGCTTGGACCAGGAGTGATGCTGAGGAGACAATTAGCTCATGACTCCAGTCTGAAGGGGGAGCTTAAGTTATTTGGGATAGAGGTGGGCTGTCATGTGAGTTTTTAAATTATTAGCTGGATGAATGGAATCTCCAGTTATTCAGGTCCTGAAGACTGGGGAAGGTTCGGAGGAGTAGGGAGCAAATGTTAGGCTTTGCAGATATGGGTCTCACTGTGGGTGTCTTCAAGGAGCTAGTAGGTAAGCAAGTGTTTCTATGAGTGTGACTGCCAAGGCTAAGTGTAGGATGGAGACAGGAACCCACATAGTTCTCCCTGAGTAGAGACAGAGAAGAGAAGCCATGTGAGGACTGGGGCATAGGACACACCACCACTCAGAAATCTAGGGGATGAGAAAGAGCCAAAAAAGCAAGCTGAAATTAAAGACACTCTCATGCTCTACAGTAGCCATGCTTGCATAAATATCCTGAGACTAACTTGTGCACAAGGTAATGAGACTCCTTAACTTGTACACAGGTAATGTATATGAATGTCCATTATTTATTGGCAGAACATCTTTTGCTAGAATACAGTATGGTCAAAATGAACCAGATGTCTAGTGATGTATGATAGGATAGCGTTTGTCACAATTATAAGTTGTAAAATATGACAAAAATGGATGGACTCATGTTGCAAGTGTGTTAATTATGAATGTATTTCAATAATATAACCTTGAGCATAAACAGTCTGCTCCTCCATCATACATTTAATAGGGTCCCATTTAAATGGAATTTGAAACCATTCAAAACAATATCATATATTGCTTATGGGCATGTGCCTGTGTGATGCCAGTATGACTTGCATGTGGGATGCTATGTGCTCTGGTGTGGAAAAGGACTTGGAGTATGTGTGCATACTGCTACACAAGATCCCTCTGCTCTTATTCTTAATGCCTGAAATAGCTATTAAATCACATCTTGCCATTTGTGGTGGTTTGAATAAGAATGGCCCTGTTGGCTTGTATATTAGAATGCTTTGTCACCAGGGACTGGAACTCTTTAAAAGGATGAGAAGCATTGTCCTTGTTGGAATAGGTGTGGCCTTGTTGGAGGACGGGTGTCACTGGGGATGGGCTTTGAGGTTTCAAGAGCCCATACCAGGCTCAGTCTCTCACCCTCTGCCTGTTGATCCAGACTTAGAACTCTCAGTTCCTCCTCCAGCACCATGTCTGCTTGTGTGCTGCCATGCTCCCCTTCATGATGATAATGGTGGACTAAAACCTCTGAGATGATAAGCCAGCCCCAATTAAATGCTTTCTTTTAAAAGAGTTGCCCTGGTCATGGTGTCTCTTCACAGCAATAGAACACTAAGACAGCATCTTACTGATATAAAGCTTCAAATATTAACATAAATCCGAAGAGGTGTCTTTGGTTGACAAAACATTGCAAACCCATTGAGAGCCCATGTTCACTTGTGTATTGCTAAACTGTCGTAATGGAAAAAGTTGTGAGGGCCAGAGAGATGGCTCAGTGGGTAAAAGCACATGCTACAGAAGTATGGGGACCTGAATTCAGATCCCCAGAACCCACTAAACACGGTTGGATACAGTAGTGCAAGCATCAGCAATCCCAAAAACCCTACATGGGGATGGGAGGCAGGGGACTCTAGAAGTTCATGGGAGAGTGAGCCTGGTTTAGACATCAGAGACCCTATTTCAAATACTGTATAAAGATAAGTAGTGATACCCAAGGATTATCCTCTGACTACACACACACACACACACACACACACACACACACACACACATTGTGATACATGAGCTCCCATATCCACACACACACATGCATACAACACACACACACACACACACACGCACACATACACAACTTAAAAAATAATAATTATAACAAAAATGATTAGAGAGTTTACCTTCTATTAACATGCATTGAGCCCCGAACTTGGCTAAGTCCTTCTCACATACAGTGTTATTAAAGTCTCACCATGATTGATCCTTAAGTAGACTTGCACGTTGTCCCGCTTCCTCTGAGGAAACTAATGCCTAGAGATGAAAAATAAACCCCATCTCTCACAGCTAGTAAGTGAGAGAGCCCGAGTCTGTCCAAACATTGTGTCTTCCTCAAGAAACCAACCTCCTCCCTCTGGGCCTCCCTCTACTCTCTGAACAGCCTGACTGAGAACACATGCTCAGCTACTATCTCTTGAGTGGAAGCTAGACCCCAGGGCCGGGGACACCCAGGAAGGCTGGAGGGACGACAGGGCATCCGGCCACTCTGAGGGCTACCCAGCAGCAATGCAAAGCCAGCCTTCCTCCCCACATCCCCATGGTGGTGAGCCCACGTGCTCATCTGTCTTCCCCGTCCAGAGTGGCTTTCAAACAGAAGGTGTCACGGTGTCCCACGGTGTCGTCCCACGGTGTCCCACGCGTCCTCTGCGGGGGAAATTAATTTAATTCGATTGAACTGAACCTGGAGTCACAGACACGAATGACCCGAGAACTCCATCTCACCCATTTCATCTGGCAGACTGAAAGAGAAAGGCCACCAGAGCTAAAGGACTGCCTCTCCCCGGCAGCTCTTTCATCCTGGGGGCTGCAATTTCATTTTCACAATGGAGCCATGGCACGGGGGGGGGGGGGGGGGGGGGGGTATCCAGCGGTTCTTTAGGAGTTCTGGACACATTCTAATTTAATTGTTCTGGGTGTGAGACCTTCTCCGACTCCCAAGTGCTCTTCTAGTGTGACCACAGCTACAAACCCCTGCTTTTGTATCTCCTCCAAACAGCTTCTCATCTGCTGATGTTTGACCTTCCTGGCCCAGGGAGTATTTTACGTTCTGCCAATGTGTTGTTAGGGAATTGATGGAGCAGTGTTTGCTTTTCAAAACTGCAGCAACAACAAAGAACCTGAGGTTAACAGACAAATCTGTCCTGAATTTCTCCATACAGAGCTCCTCTTGATCTACTTCTTTTCTTCAATGCGGCTTTCAAATTCATTCTTTCTCTTTTCTCTTTGTATGTCCATGTGCATACATCTATGTGTGCTTTCAAGTGTGTGGATATGGTTGCACATGTGTGGATACATATGGAGGCCCAGGGTTGATACTGAGTCATCCTGGATCACCCTTCCATCTTAGTCTTTGAGGTAGTGTCTCTCAGCTAATCCCAGAACCACTAGTTTGACTATTCCATCTAGAGAGCTTGCTCCATGGATCCTGTGTCTCTGTCTGCCAGGCTGGAAACATGGGAGGGCTGCTATGTCTGCCTGACACACTTGAGTTCTGGAGATTTGAACTCAGGTCCTCATGAATTTGTTGCAAGAGCTTCACCAACTGGGCTATCTCCCCAGGTACTCTTTAGTGCAGTTTTAAGAGGTAAAGAAAACGAGGAAGCATTATTTTTAGAGTCTAGGAATGAAATATATTCAGGTTGATAAGGGCTAGAGAAAGTTCTATTCCAAATACCTGCCAAAGCCTGACTCTGGCTAATAGAACACTTGATTTGAAGGGGCTCTCAAACTACGAGAAGGGTCTGATAGCAAATATTTTAAGCTCTTTAGGCCATGTGGTTCTCCCCCGCATGGCAGCTACTCCTCTCTGCCTTTGCAGGGACAAAAGCAGCCACAGATGAGACAGAAACAAATGGGTGTGACTGTGTGCCCATGAAATTGTGATTAGAAACACAAGGACGGGACTGGGTTGGCTCACGACCTTTGCATGCCATGTCTGAAGGGTCAGACTGGAACTGCTACCATTTAGCTCTTTACAACGCCAAAATATGGTTTGTCACCTTGGGCACAGAGAGTTTCTGAAATTAAGGAAAGTTTCCAGATTTTGTTTTAATATTTTACTCATACCCCGATATTTGTAAGAACCCTCAGATTCTGATTGCCAACATCTTTTGATCATCGGTGGATCTTGGTGAAATTTACAAATAGAAATCTTAATTTTAAAAAACGAGCAGAAAGTAGCTGCTCAACTCCAGAAACCATCAAGCAATTACTTGGAAAATTGAAGGGTTGTGAATAGTAGTCATTTCGTGATTTCAGTTCTCCGGCGGCGGCTTCATTCCAGAATGCACACTCACACCGCTTTCCCGAAAGTTGCACTGTCTGCATCACAACTCTCAGTTTCAGCCCTAACCACTCCAGCTTGAGTAGACACAACCTTTAGGTTTTGGTCTTCGAGCAAACCCAGAAAGAACCATTGCCAGAAGGAAAAGATGTGTTCAACCATCACAGCAAGGAAAACGGAGATGTTCCCTCTGCCATTTGCGATTCAGCTTCCAGACGCTTGTTGAATTCTAACATCTCCAGTGTGCATGCAGGACCCAATAAGGCAGGCTTGTGACCCCACTACCATGTCCAAGTTCAGCTCAACCATGAATAAAACGCTAACCACTATGCTGCAATGAAACAGCAATACACATGGGGAATTGTCTGTCAGGAGTCACAAACTGCCTACCCCAGAGGGGTGGAGTCAAAGTACACTGCCTGGGTTTTGGAGTTGACTGGGAGCTCCATTCCCTTATCTCATGTGGGCAAATCTAGAAGTGAAGCTGTACCACTATCAGGTGCAATGTGTGAAAAGTCAAGGAACTCTGGGTACCATGAATCCCTAATATTACTAGGAAGTGTCTTGCAATGCTGTTCTGCCTGGAGCTAAGGCAGTGAACAACACAGCTCTGGCTCTGCTGACGAGAAGACACACTCACAGTCTGCACCACACAGCACGAGCTTCCAAGGCTGCTACGAAAACATTCTTGAAATGGCTTCTGGAGCGCGGTGATGCCACAGCACCCCACACCACCTATAGATGTAAATTTGCTCTGGGGCAGAGTTCTCCCTGCACACTTGCCAATAGGATGGACAGTGGCAGCCTATGCTTTGCTCAGGCTGGGACTGTCATGTGCATTAGGGATCAACTGGTATGTGGCAAGTCGCCTCTGCTTCTTCAGTAGGTTCTGTTTGTGGGAGGTTGGGTCTGCGGATAAATTTCTATGATCCATTTGAAAAAAAAAGGCTATGTGAAAAAAAAATTAAATATACCATTATTTCTTCTGCAGAAAATCCATGTCTCAAATTCAATCCCCAAGGAACAATCCAAACCACCAGGAAAGGATATGTGTAGTGGCATACACATTTGAGCCCAGTCCTTGGGAGGCAGAGGCAGGTGGGTCTCTATGGGTTTGAAGTCAACCTGATCTACAGAGTGAGATTCAAACCAGCCAATGGAACCCTGTCTCAAAACAAACAAGACAAGCATACACAAATGCATGGGTGACTTATAACAGCAAAATTGGGGGCTGCTATACTGTTGTGTTCTTGAGTAATAATACCTTCTTCCATGAAATGACGATCACCAAATCTTTCTATTGATAAAAAAACTGCCTCTGAGGTATGAAGTTGTCTGGAAAAGTAGGATTCAAATTCTGAACACCATTTGAGTTCAGTGCGGTGAAACGCCCACGCAGGAGAAGAAATGCCTCAAAGAGAATTCACTGCGTATTTGCTAGCATTCATGAAGTGAGACCTGTGGAATGAATAACAGCATTTTTTTTCTTTCTTGGCAACTTCCTGATAATTTGGGGGACACAGACTTAAAATGAATGTATGTTAGGCTCAAAAGAAACAAAGACATTATACTGATATATCAACATCATCTAGATTAAAAAAAAAAAGGAGAAGGAGGAAAAGGGGAAGGAGAAGAAAGAGAAGAAGGAGGAGGAGGAGGAGGAGGAGGAGGAGGAGAAGGAGAAGAAGAAGAAGAAGAAGAAGAAGAAGAAGAAGAAGAAGAAGAAGAAGAAGAAGAAGAAGAAGAAAGAAGAAAGAAGAAAGAGAAGACCTGTCATTACTACCAAGTAATTTCTCTCCTTTTCCTCCCTCCATTTGTTAAGCTTATTAATTAGTATCTTAGCCTTAAAGTCATTGGGTAGCTAAGCATGAAAGGACATCAGGGTCTCAAACATGAGGGCTTATGGAAAGTTAATTTTTTTTTTCATTTTACATACCAACCAGAGTTCCTCCTTCCTCAAAGTGCAAACGCTTATAAGTACTATCAGATCCTGAGGAACTAGTTCCTGGTTAATTCTCTAGGCTCTTCATGACTGAAAGGATGTTCCATTAACACCATCCTTGTTCTTAACTGGGACGTCTCCCACCCTGAGACTTCATTGTCAACCTGAGGGGAACATGCTGACATTCTTTAAACTCCCGTAGTGTTCTAAGCTCTCTTTGGCTCCACAGTTCATCACCTGCCACTTCATTTCCACAGCCTGAAGCTCTTTGGCTTTCCAGTTCACCCTCATCTTCCCTCTCTGAGCAAGCTGACCCCTCTACCCACCCTTGTTTGAACAATCTCTTAGCACTCACCGAGATCTCGGCCCTCACTATACCGTCAGTGAGTGCATCCTCAACAGACAGCCCTGGAAAGGGCCATTTATGTGAGCCTAAGAGGTATTAAAGGCAACGTTCTGGAAAACCCTGTTTCATTGCTCCCAGTTGATTTATTTACAATCCCTTCCCTAGCAATCTCCATCCACAGTGGTTCAGAGACTGGGCAGAGAGGCAGGGGTTGGAGCATTCCATGTCCTTCTGTGAGGTCTGGTAACAGATAGTTGGTTCAGGATGCCTTTCTCTATTGTGAACAGGTTCCATTTATATCTAGAGATAAGGAAGCCCTCAGTCCAGAGGAGGAGGAAGTGGGTGCGGAGCCAGCCCGTGGCCCTCTTGATTATAGCTCCAGGCTGTCTTATTTAGTTTTTAGATAAGTGACTGCTTGGGACTTGTGGCTTGTAGCAAGAGGAGGTTGAAGTTTTTATGTGTCAGGTGAGGTTATAGTTCACTATGCACAGAGACATCTTTAGAGCACAGTTAAACTGTATATGGCAGCAGTTTTAGGCCAAACTTGATAGAAGTGTGTAAGTCTGATAACCAGTTCATGCATCTCCACTTGCTGAGACCAGAGGAGGCCAGTGAGTTTTGTGACAATGTAAAAAGCACAGGTTATCTCACAATTAAGTTTTAAGAAGCATGACCCTACCTACCGAGGTATCATATGGACTCCAGAGAGAACAGCCTGTGTGGGACATGCCCTAGGCAAAGAAATCGGGAAAGGACAGGGCAAACGCCTCCAGGAAGGGGAGACTACTAAATCAAGAGCATCAGGCAGTTCTGCAATGACTCCCCTCTGGCTGCAGCTTTCCTCAGATGGAGCATCAACGCCCATGCTGCACACAAGCCATCCTGTCCAGTCACATTTTCAGTGCGCTAGGATGGCTTTCTGTTTCTCATGGAAGGTGTTGCTTGGTAAACTTTTTCTGAGAGAATGCCTCCATGCATAGCCCAGGGAGACAGTGAATTTGAGATTGCCCTACTGTGGTGATAAATTGTGTACCCTAATAAACATGCCTGAGGATCAGAGGACACAGCCAGCCACTAGATTAGACATAGAAGTCAGGCAGTGGTGGCCCACACCTTTAATCCCAGCAGTTGAGATCTCATGCCTTTGCTTGGGAAGCACACATGCCTTTAATCCCAGGAAGTGATGTCTGGGCAGAGAAAGGCATGAGGAAACAGGAACTCACACTCTTTAGGCTGAGGATGTTGTAGGGGTAACAACTAGTGGCTGGCTGTTCTACTTCTCTGATCTTTCAGCTTTCACCCCAATATCTGGCTCAGGGTTTTTTATTAAAAGACCATCTAAGATTCAAACAACACCTCTGCCTCCTGAGCGCTGGGAATGCAGGCCAGGGCTGCCATAATCAGATTTAGATAAACTATTTGCTTTACATTATTTTTCATACAAGTACACTTCTTGAAATAATACATGTGAATTTAGTTCATCTCAGGTCTGTGGTGATCAGGTTTCTGGTAAATTCCTGCAGTTTATTCCAGAGTACTGAAATCCACCTGGAACTTTCAGCAGAGTGAGATACCTGCCTTAGAATACCCGGAGGGAGCGCCTAGCCAGCAGTCTTCTGTCACAGTCAGGGCGGGAAGAAGACCCATCGTCTCTGCCACAGCCTCCATCCTTTTCAATCTTTCTCCTTCTGTGGTTGAAAATTGCTGACCATTTCAGGTCAGGAATATATCACATCTTGCAGGAAGCTTGGATCCCCCCCCCAAAAAAAAAATGTGCAAGATAATCTACTGTTAAACAGAGAATAATGACACAAAAATGATTTATGCACATAGTATCAAGGGTAAAGTATATGAACAGTTTTTTAAAATAAATTTCTCTCCAGACTTAAGCATCCATATGAATAGATTGAGGAAAAAAAATGTTAGATTGGTTAAAAAAAATACTTAGCTGATGGGGCTTCATTGACAAATCTCTTCCCTCTTGTTTGAAATTGCTGTTGTCTACAAGTCAATGACTTCCGCTGCATATGCTTCTGCCTTCGGGATGTGCAGAGGAGCTGTTGGGGCACAGGAGAGTTAACCTGCTTTGTAGTTCCTGTGCACTGCGGTGCCCTCAGACTTGGGGCTGCCATGTTAGAACCGCTTTCTTTCCCACGTCAGTGATGCGGCCACAAGATGATGAAAGTTGAGCTCCCCAGCCTCACAGAAATGAAAATCTGTTTGTCCTATAGAGTTTGTTTATCCAAACAAGCAATGCATTTTTTTTTTGTTGTTGTTGTTGTTTTTTGAGACAGGGTTTCTCTGTGTAGTTTTGGTGCCTGTCCTGGAGCTCACTCTGTAGACCAGGCTGGCCTCGAACTCACAGAGATCCACCTGCCTCTGCCTCCTGAGTGCTGGGATTAAAGGCGTGCGCTGCTGCTGCCCAGCCAGGCAATGCATTTTTAAAGAACCGTTTCTAGACACCTGGGTGTTTAACTCTCCAGACAGTGGGCAACGGAAAAAAGAAAACCCAACAAATTGCTAACATTTTTGACCAACACAGTGATTGACTCAGACGTCCCAAAGGACTTTGTTTTAGTGTGTCTGAGGAGGAGCCATCTAGGCCGGGTCCATGGAGTGGGTCACTGGTTATTCCATCAGCTTGAGCCCCGCTGCCTTCCCCCCTCCCTTCTTCCTGCCCCCTCTTCCATCTCTGTGTGGTGCCCGGAGAGCTTTTGCTATCTTGGGTGACTACAGCTGAGAAACTTGTGCATGGGTATGTGGTGTGTGTGTGTGTGTGTGTGTGTGTGTGTGTGTGTGTGTGTGTGTGTGTGTGTGTGTTTCCTTCGTCTCACTTTTTCCCTTTTGAAAAGAACTGCCGTGCAATGTTTAAGGTGACCTGACTGTGGCAGTGAAACTTGTTCTGTGTGGTTTGCCTTTCCACCCACACACAGCACACTTTGCAGGCTTGACAGGGATGGATCAGCCCTGTGGAGGAACAAACAAACAGGAAGAAAACCCAAAAATACCCCTCCTCCAAAAAATACCCCACAGTGTGAAACTTTCTGAGAAAGACTGGCCTATTTCTTTAAAGCTGGAAAAAAAATAACAAAAATAGAATTTGCTTGTTTATTCAGATCATATCAGTTCTGTTTCTAGAACCACCCAGCTCAGTTGCTACCCAGAGATTTTTAGAAAGTCGGATAATTGCGAACGCACGGCTTTTGCTGAGAGTGAGCTGTGCCTTTCATATCACTTATTAGAAGGTAAATACATAATTACATGGCATGCTCGTGTAAGAGCAATAAACTTTATGGGAGTATTTATAAAGTGGTGTGTTTACATCAACGATCCTACACAAGCAACAAATAATAATAACATTGTGGAGGAAATTAGCTCCTTCGATGTATAACATCCGATACGTAGCTCTGTATAATTAATATCCTGCAATTTAATGTGTTATCCCTTTTCCTTTTTTCCCTCCCCTCGACTCAGAAGAAAGCCACAGAATTTGTCTAATTTAATATGGCATTTCACAGCAGCATAGAGCCAAAATACCTCCTGCTGGATTAATCGGATTTCCCACCCTGTAAATCTGAAAGCAGGCCTGGGTTTATTGATCTATGGAGTCCTCTCCAGGTTCGTTGGTAAATGTTAGCATCCCATCAATGTCCTCCACACATAACCCCTCTTCTCTCTCCTTTCTCATCACTCTATACACTGGTTCTCAATAAGGGATTAAATCTGCCCTGCAGGGAAAACTAGGAGAGCCCGGAGCCGCCGTTGACTGTCACAGTCACAGAGGACAGTGTTCTATGGCTTCCCTGTGGTGCAGACAATCCTTCCTGACTAGGAATCAATCAGCCCAAAACGTCACCGGTGCTGAGGCTGAGAGACCCAGCATCAGCTCGCTGATCTTTTTGTTTTTCTGTTATTGGAAATGTTTTTTTTTTCATATAATATATCCTGATTATGGTTTTCCCTGCTTCTGCTCCTCCCAGTTCCTCCTCACCTCCCTCCCATCCAGATCCACCCCGCTTCTGTTTCTCATTAGAAAACAAACAGGCTTCTAAGGCATCATAATATAACGATAAAACAAAGCATCAGAATGGGACGAGACAAACAGAAGGAAAAGAGGCCAAGAAAAGAAACAAGAAACAGATGTAGATGCAGAGACCCCCTCATTTACGCACTCAGGTATCCCATAAAAACACAAAACCAGAAGCCATATGTATGTGTAAAGGACCTGTAAGAGAGAGAGAGAGAGAGAGAGAGAGAGAGAGAGAGAGAGAGAGAGAGAGAGAGAGAGAGAGAGAAATATAAAAAGTTAAAATTTAAAAAATAGAGAAAGGAAAAGCCCTGAGATTACATTATGAGACAAGGAACTTCCAAAAGATGCCCCTGAGCTCATTTTCTGTTGGCCATGCTGGTCATGTAGCCTGCCCTGAAGAGTAGTTTTTCTCAAGCCAGACTCCCTTGGGGAACACTCAGTTTCCATTTGCAAGTGGTTATCATTTTGGAGATGGCCTCTGAGTTAGGGTGGGTGCTTACGTCCACTTCCCCTTTCAGCTCTAGGCCCCCCTCTGGTGCAGACCCACGCAGGCCCTGCACGTGCTGCCACAGGCTCTGTGAGTTCAGGTGTGTGTCGGTCCTGTGGTGTTTGGAAGGCCTTGTTCCCTTGGTGTCTTCCGTCTCCCCAGGCTCTTACACTCTTTCTGCCGCCTCCTCTGCAGGGTTCCCTGATCCCTGTTTAGGACTGAGTGTTCCAAGATCTCTCACTCTCAGCGTGTTGTTGGGCTATCGGTCTCTGTATTTGTTTCTCTCAGCTGTAGGAGGAAGCTTCTCTGATGATTCTCTGAGAATACTGGTCTTGGACCATCATTATCTTCCTTTATCCTGAGATGGAATACGGTCCTACAGGCACCCAGGATGAGCCACAGGGCACAGGCTGAGGGGCTACAGGCTTAGTTCAGGTTTTAGAGCAGAATCCCTCTACCCTGGCTTAGGTGTTTGCAAGAAGTTCTGCTTGAATTTGTTGTAGGCCACACATGATACGCAAAAGCACACACGTGCCTGTGTCTGTGTGTGTGCTTCTGTGTGTGTGTCTGCATGCATGTGTGCCTGTGTGTACATGTGTGTTTATGCATGTGTGTGTCTCTGTCCATGTATATGTCTGTGTCCATGTGTTGGTCTATGTATATGTCTGTGTGTTCACATGTTTCTCTCTGTGTGTGTGTGTGTGTGTGTGTGTGTGTGTGTGTGTGTGTGTGTACATCTGTGTGAGTGACCAGGTTATCCTGACATTCACAAGCTTCTATAAAAAAATGAACATAGGACCCAGTCAGACTCGACTTTCTTAACTCAAGACTGTAGAAAACAGTCCAATCCACCCTATCCTGCTGTGTGTGTCAAGGCTGACTCTGGGGAAGATGTTTCTGCCTGGTCAGTCCATCTGGCCAAGAACACTCACTTCCACTCACTCTAATTTGGGTAACACAGACAGGTTTCCATGCCTCTGGCAACCAGTTAAGCTAACTGAAAAAGTTCCTGGGCTCATCAACACCATCCAAACTCCAAGGCCTCATGGGAGGAGCATGCTGGGTCTTACAGACCTATTGTCTCTCTAGAGTGATCAGGGCCACTCATGCTGGGACGTTTGAACAGACACCCAGTGTCCATTGGATCCAAGGGTGCTTTTTGTTGCTTAATTGCTACGTGAGCGGTGAGTGCTGCTCAGAACTTTTAGTGATGGGACAGCCTGAGGCCAGAGCTGCAGAGGCAAGCCCCCCACTGGATGTGCTCCCAAGGAACCATCTGCACAGATGGAAGGGAGACAAGAGCAATTTGGTGCTCACCCTGCACCCCTCCCCAACAGCACCTCCCATTCTGGTAATGCCTCTGCCTTATTCTCTAAAAGCCTTACGTTCCTTCCCGGAACACGCAGAGAAGGGGTCCTTCCTCCACACTATTTAGCTGTCACTGTCACCACTTAATAAACAGTTAAAAGTCAGTGACTCAGCTTGCAGGTGCCAGTTTGGCCCTGGTGACTGTCAAATGGACCCGTCCCAGCTAATTTTGGTCTTCAGCAGCGATGTTCAGGATGCCTCGAGGCAGGGCATGATGCCAGCACAGCCCGACACATTCCAGGACCGACCAGGAAGGGCAGGAAAAGTGCAGGCAAAGCACTGGATCCAGTGGTGTCACGTGTTGGTGTCCAGGTGTGGGGGATGTGGGAGATGGACTCAGGAAGAGGGGTGTGGTAGCAGGAAGTGTGGCAGTGAGCTCCACTCTGCTCTCAGCACGTTGAAGGGGTATGCCAGGTGTCTGTGTTCTTCAGGTGTCTCCATATCTACCCTGAAGAAAGTGAAGGCCATATAGGGGAACACAGCATTCTTCAGGCATTGTTCGCTCTCATCACGAACAACTAACTGGGCCACTTATTCCTTATACCCAGTGCCGCTTTCTCTATACTTACTTAGACACATAGGTTAGGGCCATGTTGGAGCATCTCTAATGACATTAAGGAGGCCAGCGTGTGGTGGCATCTACAAGCGTTTTGTTTTTGTTTTTGTTTTTTTAACTAACACTTTTATTTATTCTTTGACATTTGCATACACTTACATAATAGGTCTTTATGAACTTCAATACACTTAGCAAGGGACATTACATTGCATTCAAATAACTCAGTTGTCCAGGTACTCACCATGAGCCAGACACTGTTCAGTTCCAAGGACATTTGAGCATCATCTCCAGGTGCAGGATAGTCAGAGGAAGTAGCCACTTGCAAAATGACTTGATTTACAGAATGAGAGATAACAGGGGTGTCTCCCCTCACTTAGGACAGGATGTGAGACTTAGAGTCAGACGTGGGGAAATGAGCCAACAGCTGTGTGTGAGTCTAGAAGTTGTTTTCCCATGATAGCCATCACTTCTACCCTCACCACCCTCTTATCTCATTCCACATTTACCATTTTGGGTCGTTACTCTTCTGAGCTTAGTTTAGAACGACATCTCCCTGGTTCTTCCATTTCTTGACATCCCTAAAAAGGATTTCTTTTTCCTTTTTAAAGCCAGAGTAGGTGCTATCTCCTCCAGAAGCCCCTTTGGAGTGTCCTCTCTGCTCCTGGGATCAGGGAATCCATTCACAGTGAACATGTGGACTCACACATTCATTTTTACCTCATTTAGCATTATAAGAATTAGATTGTTGTTGCAGAGACTTGTGCATTGTTGCTAATCACCAGAAGGGCACTTGTACACAGAATAAGGAAAAAAACTACCAGCTAGGTTTTGTTCCCATCTTTAATAAAATGTCACCATAGCTTCCCAGGTTCCCTGTACACTGTATTCCCTTTCTCCACCAGCTCCCTGGAAGGAAACCCTCCTTACATAGTTCCCTAGGCAGATTCCCACAGAGCCCTTTCTACATCACAGCTCACCTCAGTGTGTGCTGTCCTCTTGAGGCTTGAGGTCTGAAGGATGGAACTGAATCTTGCCTGTGCAGCATCTCCCATGCAGCAAGGAAAGTTCAGGAAAAAAGAACATCACTAGTGCCTGGAGGTACCTGCTAGTCACCTGAGCCTAAACCAGTGCCTCTGTCCTTGTGTGATGGGCTCTCTCTGTTATCCTAGGAAGGGCAACAAGAGGCTGCGATAATATTCATTCAAATAAAACCCCATTTGGCCCAAATGGCACAGCATGAGGAAACCTTGCCATGTGTAGACTGGGACCTCACATGACTCTAACTCAGCTTTGTGGACCAGTCTTCAAGTGGCAAGTTTGGCTTTGAACCTGACCTATCCCTCATTTGGGTGTTGAAAGCCCAGCTAGTAACTAACACTTGAGGAAATTAGTGATGGGTGTGAACTTCAGGAGCACAGGGTCACAGGGCTCCAAAATCCTGATCTCTCATCCTATTGAACCATGGACAGCATGTAGCACGTTAGTGAGCCTTCATAGGCTCTCATTCCTCAGTCATGCCTTCAATCATGGCCTTTGCTTTTTCAGTGTTGTGTAAATAATCACCACACCAATGCTCTTTTTTATCTGCTTTATGAAAGTTCTGTAAGTGAGATCGCTCAGTGGGAAAAGGCAATTGTTGTCAAACTTGGTGACCCAAGTTCAATCCTTGGTGTCCTTGTGGTAGGGGAGAACTAACTCCTGCAAATTACACACACACACACACACACACACACACACACACACACACACAGGTCGACCAATCAATAAATGTAATGAAACTTTCAAGCTAGACCTCAGCACTATAGCCAAGGCTAGCAGTGTAACATAACACCTGGGAATAGTGAATCCATCAGAGGAATGAGAACCGACTATAGTTCTTACCTCGTGACTAACAGGGAAGATCAATGACAAGGCCCTGGGCTCTGGCTCTCTCTGGGCTTCATTGCATTGTCAAAGACTATAAGAATCCCCACACTCATGAAACCAGGGCAAAAATGATATAGAAAACAGTCTGCATGGCCAGTGTGTGATGAAATATAATGTTAAGCTTTTACTTGGTGATGAAAGATATTATCCTTTTAGTCAATATTTGGTAGAAGATAATGACGTGAACTACAAAAGCTGCTTCCTTTCTCTTGTGGCTGTTGGTAGACTTGGTGCAGATGCTCCATCCTCAGTCACAGTGAATTTGTGAACTGGAATTTTTAGCGCACGCATTTTTCTTTATTTCTTACATTATTTTTGTTTTCCTTATACATTTAAATTTTTGAAGTCAGTATTTTATACAAATAATACGTTTTTGGAAGAAGATAAAGTGTATTCTGCAAATACTTTTTCGCTTGTGGAAACAGAAAATACATCCTATTGGTCATTTCCAGAATAGGAAAATAATACAAATAAAGTGAAGATCTAGGTGCGTGTATTCGTAAACACAAGCAAACAAGCATACCCATACAGAATCACGTGCTGATGAATTTGATAGCAGACTTGTCAAAAGCGAAGACAGCAAACACATAAAACCTTTGTGTTCAGGGTTTCCAGCCTCCCTGGTACAAGGACTCCTGTCATGGCTAACTCTAAATCATCAATAATAAAGCTATGGCTTACACAACTCCACAAGGACACCTCTCACAGTTCCCTGATGAACTGATGTGCAAGGCAGGATCGAAAGGCAGGAAAGAAGTGAAGTCAGCCAAGGTCCATCCTTAAAGGTCCAGACTCCTGAGGAGAAATAAAGAATGATGACCAAGCTCTCACATCCTCATGAAACCAGACTTCTTATATGCTGTGGATTCATCCATTTATTCAACATGCTTTGTTTACAGTCATAACAGGCACTTGTTATTAGGTTTTCAAGCAATGGATTCCTTAGACTCATGGAATGGGAGTCAGAGATGTTGAAGGGAGATAATGGCGATGACCCAGGTGAGAGCTGGGCATAGGAAGCCAGTGAGGCAGCTGACCACTCCCAACCTGGATGGGATAATCAGGGAAATTAATGGAGATTGTGACTCAGGAAAGAGGACTTCAGAGGGCAAAGGCAGCCAGAAGAAAGGCCGTCCAATTGATTCATAAATACACAGCTTAGTTGGCAAAGTGCTTTCCTAGCATGTACAAAGCCCTGGGTTCAATCCCTGATACCCCATAAAACAGTTCTGGTGTCACATATTGGTAAGCCCAGCACTCAGGAGGCTGTGGGTTGAGGCAAGAAGATCAGGGGCTCAAAGTCATCAATTAGGGCCAGCCTAGGGTACCTGAGACATGGTTTCAAAACAAACAAACAAACAAACAAAAACACGTGTTTAAAGAATATTGAGCCGGGCGGTGGTGGCGCACGCCTTTAATCCCAGCACTCGGGAGGCAGAGACAGGCGGATCTCTGTGAGTTCGAGGCCAGCCTGGGCTACCAAGTGAGTCCCAGAAAAGGCTCAAAGCTACACAGAGAAACCCTGTCTCGAAAAACCAAAAAAAAAAAAAAGAATATTGAAGCACTTAAAAATAATCCGAGTTTACATTCACTATAAAATAATTAGAGTTTTCTGTCCAAAGAACATTTTTCTTTTTAATGTTTTGTGGAATGCATAATTAATTTTTTTTGACATGATCACGATTTTGTTTACAAATGTATTTCCCACCATAAAAATCAATACAATTGCAATTTAGAAGGTTTCTGAAAAGCCAACAATGATTCTGCTTTAGTGTTTATTACAGAAATTTGTAATAACAAAACAATTACAATGTCAAAATGCTCATCAATAGAGGAATGGTAAAAATCCATGGGGTTTGAAATGATATATAATAAAAAAGATCATTATAAAGTATATTGATGTGGAATGGTTTTATAGTCATAGTTTTGAGAACAGCCATGAAGAAACAATGGCCTGGGGCTGGAAAGATGGTTCAGTGCTGAAGAGTTTGATGTAGAAGCATGAAGAACTGAGTTGGGAGCCCTAGCATCCATGTAAAAGCCACATTGGTGGAGTGATTCTGTAACCCCAAGGCTGGTATGTAGAGACAGGTAGATCTTGGTAGCTAACTGGTCAACCAGCCTAGACAAAATGGCAAGATCCAGGGCAAAATGGAGATGTCAACCTCTGGCCTTCACACATACCTCCAAGAATGAGTGTAACCTCAGGCACACTTACACCACACACACACACACACACACACACACACACACACACACACAAATGAGAGAGAGAGAGAGAGAGAGGGAGGGAGGGAGAGAGAGAGAGAAGAGAGACTAATTCTATTATAAATGCATAAAATAGAGAAATAACTCACCTCTAGGGTGTTTGTATATTTGAAAGAGAGATGATGTCACCTTGTTATGCTTAAAATCCTCATCATGATGTATGTATTTACTATGGTGTTCATTGCATAATTTCTAATATATCAATCAGAAGAATGAGGGTGTGGGGAGTCTTACACTTCTGACACTGTGATAGAAACCAGGTAAATGATTCATATGTTTCCCCTGTCTTTTATTTGCTAAAGAGACACATATATGGATATAATCATGGTGTACACAGAGATTTTCTCATTTCCTTCAGCCCACATTTAAATGTATTGTTGCCTAGTTACTATAACTAAGGATAAATTAAAGTATATATAATGGAGAAACAGTGTAGTGATACACAAGCACGAGGACCTGTGTTGGATGCACAGAACCCACACAAATATAAACTGGACACAGTTGTACTTGCTGTATAATTACAGCCTTTGGGAGGCACAGACTGATGGATCCTTGGGGGCTCACAGACCAGTGAGCTCAGTGTGCCAAGGTCAGTGAGAAACCCTATCTCGAAAAGAAAGGTGAGTGGCTCCCAAAGAACTACCTGAGGTTGACCTCTGGCCTCCACAGGCACACATCGCACATACACACATTTGCATATGTACCTGCAAAACCTTGTACCTCCAGGAGCACCACACTTGCATGCACACACACGCAATTTGTATAATGGCTTTCTTTGAAAATACTTTGTGTGCACTTTGAGCTTATTATTGACTATGGACATCTTTGCGCATAGTTTGATCCCAAAACTAAAACTCAAAGAATTGCACACACACGGTAGTTTTCTTGTTTATTTTGCTTTTTGTTTTTCTTCAAGAGTCATAGATTATTGACCAGCCACAGTCTAGCAAAATGGGAAGACACAAAATTGAAGATGAGCCAGAGGCAGTCAGTGTCCACTCCGCATCTGCTGACTGCCTCTGCAAATGGCCACAGGACACTTGAGGACTTGCCCAGTGTAATTGGTGTCCAGTGGCTGTGAAATAAATTAAACTGAAGATAAACAGGAGACATGTGAGTGAGCTCCAGCTAAAGAGTAACAGGCGATGGATGCCCCAGCAGCCCAGGGGGCAGCTGCCCAGGAATCTGGTGTTTTGTTGACGGCAGCTCTACTCCCACAGCCACCTTTGGGTGGACAGACAGGCTCAGTAATTGGAGACGTGCATCTGGCCTTGGTTCTAATGTGCCCAGGTGTGAAGGTCTTAGCTTATCCAGGGCCAGTCACAGACAGCGTGTGCATCTGAACATCCAGAGAGGCTGCCCATAAGCACAGCTTGAGTGTACTTGCTGTGTCAGAATGCATCCATGCATCTATCTCCTTTTAAAAGATTTAATTTATCATTTTATTTTATGCATATGTGTACAGGCCTGAGTGTTTGTACACCGTATATGTGGAGATGCCTTCAGAGACCAGAAGAGAGCACCGATCTCCTGGAGTTGGAGTTATTGGTGGTCATGAGGCACTTGGTGTGACTGCTGGAAACTGATCCCAGATCTTCTGCAAGAGCAACATGTGCTCTTCACTTGACAGGGAGACGTCACCCCAGCCATCAATGTATGATGTATTTTACTCTCCACTGACCAGTGGCTCCATAGCTCACCATCTGTTTTACTTTGAAATAACTCAGGGGTTGTAGGAGGTGCTGTCCAGTGCTAACAGCAGAATGTGGCACATCTCCAGCATCTCCAGTCTCTGTGTGGGGTTCATTCTCTATCACACAACAAGCTCAGCAGTAAGATACAGAACTCTGCGCCACCAGGAACTCCTTCAGAGTCACCCATGCTAATACCGATCCCCACCCCTGCATGGTCTCTAACCCTAGGCCCCGGGAAAGGCTTATCTTTTTTTTTCTATCCATAAGCATTGTCATCTTACTAATACTTAATAAGTAGAATTCTAGCATGTATGGTTGTGATGGGCAGTGCCAATTGTCAGCTTAAATTTAGAATCTGGGTACGTCTGTGAGTAGTTTATTGAGATAGGTTAGCTGAGAAGGGAACACTCAGCCTGAATGTGAACACTCCCACTCCATGGGCCAGGAACTCAGAATGAATATAATGAGCAAGCAAGCAGAGCACCAGCATGCATGTCTCTCTGTTTCCTGACTACACATGCCATGTGACCAGCTACATTGTGTTGCTGCTACAATGTGGCCATGATTCACTGAACCATGTGAGTGAAAACAAACACTTCCGGACTCCGACTGCCTCTTACCAGGTACTTGGTCACCACAACAGAAGTAACAGATGCAGTGACTGAGGGTTTGTTAACGGCATCCATAGAACCCTTGAGATCCACCAAAGTCAGTCCATGTGTGTAACTCCCTTGTTATCAATGTGTATGTATACCTGCTGTGTAGTGTGGTGCTGTGGAACAATCCTTTTCTACACTATGAATATGTATTATTCTCATTTGCTAGAAAAAAAAAAAAGCTGATTTGCCGATAGCTGGGCAGGAAGAGATTGAGTGCGAGAGCCAGACTAGGAGAATTCTGGGAAGAGGAAGAGTGGAGTCAGGAGTCCCCAGCAAACTCAGAGAAGCAAGATGAGAATGCTGTACTGAGAAAAGGTACCACGCCACATAGCTAAACAGAGATAATAATTATGGGTTATTGAAGTGTCAGCTAGTTAGTAGTAAGTCTGAGCTATCAACCAAGCATTTATAATTCATATCTCTGCCTCCAGAGTGTTAAAATCATGGGTCGGCTGCCATTTGTGTCAGCTTTTATGTTGGCCTAGGGATCTGCATTCTGATATACTCTATCATCTCCTCAGCCTGTTCTTAGAACTCCTCAGTAGTCATTTTAACTTACACTCTCGCTGGGGTGCTTTCTGATGAAATCTCTCCAGGTGGCTTTATGCTTTTTCCCAGCCCGCACGCTGTCAGCTCTGGGTTTCTCCCTCCATTCTGTCCTATCATCCTGAGTAATGGTTTCTTAAGCAAAACAGAAAGACTCTGTCTCCAGCCTCAGCTCTCATTTCAGGAAGGAAGAAGATGAAAGTGGATTTTCTTTTTTTTTAAAAGAGGTGATGTTCATTCCAGGAAAGCAAACTTTCACAGAAATCCCCAGCTGACTTATGCCTTCATCGTCTCAGTCATAATAGTGCCAGCCAGCTACCCGGACAGATTTTATTAGTGCCATTTTGTCTTCTTTTGTCTCACCACACGACTGCCCTGAGGGAAAAACCATCAGTATTAAGCAAAAGAAAGGGGAGAATGATTTGGGGTAGAAACCGAGTGACATTCATTGCTACACCAGGTTAGACCTGCTTGATGTTAATAATGACTGTCAATTTGACAGGATCTAGACTCACCCAGAAAACAAGTCTTGGGGAATGCCTGTGAGGGATGACTTAGGTTGACTGAGATGGAAGAACCGTCTTGACTGTGTGCAGCACCATTCCATGTTGTGGGTCCTGCACTAAACAAAAATGAGAAAGTATGATGAGTGTTGGCATGCGCTGCTCTCTGCTTCCCCAAGCCATCGATGCCCTGAATTCCCCACCCCACAGACGGTACCGTCAAACTGGACACCAAAATAATCCTTCCGTAAGCAGGTTGTTGTCATGTGTCCGGCCACACAAGACAAATAACTACAGTATCTGTGGACAACCATGACTGCAGTCCTTACAACATTAGTTGCCAATGTCTGGTCCTCAGTGTGTATTGGGACTCTGCTTTGGGACATCAGGACCCATGAAGCTCTATGTTTTGTTTTGTTTTGTTTTGTTTTGTTTTCCCTTGGATGGACTTGTTGACATGTTTCACTTGTTCTGGGGGTTTACCCTGCTGTCTACATCACCTTTCTAGGTCACCCTTCAAGACAAATGTCATAATTTACATCTGTAGCTTGATGTTACGTTTTGGGTCCAGGAACCTTCCCTGTGGTTTCAGTGTGGATACCATCCCCATGGGTAACTCAATGTCTCTGAGATTGCTTGGGCATGCTTACAAGCACAGTAGATGAGGAGTTCTGTTATTAATCACAGGCTCAGCACACAAGGGTCTCTCTTTTGCACAGGTTGTACTGTGGAAACACCTTCTCACGGCAGCTTATGTATGTAAAGTCGGTCTCAAATCAGACGGAGAGAGCACACCGCCGGCCTGTGCTCCACTTGGACCACTCAGTGTTCCATGGCTATGGCCAATAACCTATCTGCATTAAAAATGACTCCTTTTGTCAATGTGTGGCTTTTGTGAGCTTTTTTTTTTTTTTAATAGGAGGGAGGAAAAGTTTCTCAACTTAGCATAGCGAAGCCCGTTTTCTAAAGGGCCTATAAATAATCTTGAATTCCTGGTGCTGCCTCAAAATGCGGCTCTTCTGAGCTGCAATGTCCGCTCTTTCTCTGAAACTGGAGTCGTCATTCAAAAATAGTTTCACTCAATTTAACTGCCTATTGAGCCCTCTAAATTACAGATATTAAGCCCTTGGTTTCAAAACAAACTTAATGAACAGTTCTGACAATCTATAAGCAAGGCCACTGGAAATTCATGGGCCAGATGGAATCACAGATTACACCATTTTCCTACTGGCCTGCAATTTTCGGCACCTGGATCGACATTCCAGGGATACATATTATGTCTGCTGCAGTAATTCCTGATAACTGAATTTGTGCTTTAGAAAGCTCAGTGCCAGCAGAGAAATGCCTTTTAACTCCACTGGCAATGCCTTGAAATGTCAGGGCAGGACTCAACCTGACCATGGTGGTGGCAAGGTACTCTCAGGGGACTCTCTTCTCACGAGCTTAATTGGATGTGTTTCTGTTCGTGTGTGTCACTGAGGACTTTCCAAGAGGAAGTTCTTTGAGAGAAGCAGCAGAAATAGGGCATTAGGTAGGGGCAGCCACCCTAATGGCATGGAAAGTTCTGGATCCTTCAGAGGTATGAGATAAGGAAGAGGAGGTTGCATCAACTGATAAGGAAGAGAGGAGAGAGTGTCAACATCACGCTGTTACCCTAAGGACGTCTCCATTATTCCTAGGAGGAAGACCTTGTTAATCTGTAACTCACTTTAAATATTCCACTATCTGCTTTATGGATGAGGGATGCTGGATGACATCCTTATCACAGCCTTCAGTGTGGTGGCAACAGAAAGCAAGATGCAGGGAACTGAGGAGTAGTGGGAGGAGAACTGGTTCCCTCATTCAGTATACCCCGCCAGACCCAAACCCTGGCCAGGGGTGCGTCTCCATGGCTGTTTTCACCACAGGCTTGCTCTCTTTCTTCCCCCACATTTATATTTGTTGTATCATTATGTACATACTTTCCCCATCTGTCTTCCTGAGAGCAGAGGAAAAGGTTACTCTACTTGAAGAAGTTCAGCAGATTCACCTCCATGTCCCTTATGCCCAAAACAAAAAAACCTTGAAATATTTTAAGGTTGACAGACTACACGCTCCAATTTCCCTGGGCAAATTGAGTGATTTCCTTCTACGATAATCAGAAAGCAACTGACAGGTGGGTTTTTATTTAAAGGAAAGGAGTCACCAAGCAAGAAGGCAAAACACAGCTTCAGGTACTAAGATAAGGAAAAGACAGGACTCGCCCGGGTTGTCAGCAGGACTGAGCCCTGTGACCTTGCGGATGCTGTCTCAGCCCATTGCTTTCTGCTCCCTCCTCCCAGGTATCAGGAGGACTTACTACAAAGGGACTCAGAGGGGCTGTCTCCTGGAGTTCCAGGGGCAAAACCACCTTTGATGTGAAGCAAAGAAAATCCCATCAGCTTCACACGCCCTGCCCAGAACTCTAGGAAATACTGCTGCCAAATGGCTGCGTGTCAGAGGATAGGAGGTCCCTAGGGAGTTCATAGTCTAGCTGCTTGGCTTTGCAGACATGCAGGGAAACTCCAGATAGGCAAAATAAGTCACCTATGGGATGCCGCTTGTCACCACAGGTTAGTGTCATGCTGTTTAACCCCAGTTCTCTGCAACCCTAAAACACTGAGCACTACTAATAGGTGACTCATGGGGGTTGCCTTTATATTTCAAGTGTCTGGTGGGAATCAGATGATTATATCCAGTAAGCCCCCAAATAGCGAAAAAGAAAACCAATCTGTTTTGCAAGGAGAAGGTATTTCTTTACTTTGAGCTGAAATCTGGTGACATAAAATATTGTAAATTCATCACTGGATGAGGGTCTAGTGTGTATGGATATGTAATTCTCACCATCACCAGGCTAAGTCGCCTTGGTATCTGTGGGAGACTTGTTCTGGGACCCCCATGGAACCCCAAATCTGTAGGTGCTCAAGTAATCAGGAAGATTCAGTATATGCATGGAAGCTGTATGCATCCTCTCACGTATGGTCCACAATCACTACATGACTTCCAATACCTAATATGTTGTGGATCCTATGGAAAAGGTCCTGCTGCTGGGCTGTTTAGGGTTCAAGGGGAAAAAAAACTATACTTATTCAATATATAATCTTTTTCTTCTTCTTCTTCTTCTTCTTCTTCTTCTTCTTCTTCTTCTTCTTCTTCTTCTTCTTCTTCTTCTTCTTCTTCTTCTTCCTCGTCCTCTTTTTCTCATCTTCTTTATCACAGCTGGTTGAATCCTTGGGCACAGAACTAAAGGTCACAGTGACCAACTGCACACGTAGAATCTTGCCGTTTCCAACAATAACAAACAGCAGATCACTTTTTCTTACCTCAGGTTTAAACTTTGGCAACAACGGCACTGATCATCATGCCACCTTAACCCCAGCCTCAAGCTGTTCATTGCAGCTTTTCCAGTAAGACACATCACAGAAGATGCAAGGAGGCAGGCTGCATACAGGACACTGGTCATCTAAAGGGGTCTTCCCCTGCTCTCCCCTCTCCAGCTCAGTGCTGTCTTTTTTTCTTTACCTTCAAGGAGGTCATGCATAGAGAGATTATCCCTTCAAGTCAGCTGTACCTGCAACAGAGATTCTTGTCTTAAGGAACCGGTAGATCTGCTCACAGGCTAATCAAGCAGTGGCTTCCTCAGGAGCACAGGGAGACTAGGATGCATGCTTTAGCCAGTGAGAGCAATGCATTAGAATGCAGCTTTAGGGGCTCATTTAAAAATATAATTCAGGCCATAGCAGAAGCCTTTAAAAATGATGGCAGCTGCCTCTTTGCTCTCCTTCAAGTAGAGGACAAAGTGGCCTCCAAGACAAATGAAATCCACAGACTGGTTCAGCATCCTTCCTGTTCCCTGGCGCGCTGATTCATTTGAAAAGGGCGTTATTTAAAGTGAACTTTTACATCTATTTTTATTAGTTGTTAATGTAATGTCACCCCAAGCCAGTCTCAGAAGTGTCGTCTCAGACTCTACCTTCTTTTATGAACTTTTTATTCCCTCTTTCATTCATCCATCATTTATTTAGAACCCGCTGTTTACAGATCATGCCATGAAGACTTCAGTGGGAAACATGGAAATATTGCAGGATAGCCCATTGGAACGCACTTTGCTTTTCAAAAATCTCACAGCGCTGTCCAGGGGATTGGCCCTAGGAGATCATTTCTCATCTAAATGCTCCTGTTTTCCACTTGAGCTTATGATGGGGTGAGAAAGGACAAAGCAGCCATTGTTCTGTCTAGCTTCCCTCAGTGATATTTTATCAGGCTCTGAATTCCAAATCGGTTTCCCTTTTTCCTGATTCTCCTATTTTTATGTCAGTAATGAGGAGTTCAAATGCCCAGCAAAGTGCTGATGGGTGCACCGCTTGCTCTGTCTGGAGACGAGCTTGGAAGATTTATGGTTTGGGGAGGTTTTTGTGATACTCAAGTGGAGAAGCTGGCTCAGAGCACTTAATCTAGTGAGATGAGAGGATTGCCAGGGCCTTTCTCTTACAGCAGGATTCCCGCTGACCTAAGGGAAAACATTCTGGAGGCGGTGGCTGCTGACCTGAGTGTTTGAGGGTATCACAGCACCCCTCGGACCCATTACTTCTGTCTTTGATGAGATGTTCTTTCTGAAAGACTCACAGAGAGTGACATCTTTAGGGAAATCCCCTGGACAAACCTGACTGGGCACAGTGTTTCTCAGAATCCACACATACCCTTCACACCATTAGGAACAAACAGAATATAAGAATTCATATTGAGTGTGTTTTCTCCTCCGCCTTATACTGTTTTAAATCTAGGGAACCTTCCTGGATGGTGGATTAGTAAGCTGAATGGACTGGTGATTCCAATTCTTAAGGAAATCCTGTTTCAAACTATGAAAGGCACTAGAAAACATATCATTAACGTAAAAATATACAAATAAGTTAAAACTTAGGACCAGCTTTATTTTGCAACTTACTGTGAAGTGGTGTGCTTGTAAAGGGACAGTCCCCTGTCGTTCAAGGTCGGGGAAAACAGCGAGGCCAGGGAAACGCTTCAGTCAGTAAAGTATTTGCCTCGCAAGCTTGAGAACCTGAGTTAAATCTCCCAGAACCTGCAAAAAAAAAAAAAAAAAAAAAAAAAAAAAAAAAAAAAAAAAAAAGCCAGAAGGAGCAGCATGCACCTGGATCCCAGGGCGGGGAAGTGGAGACAACCAAACCCCGAAGCTACTTATACCAGTGAGCTCTGGGTTCAGGATAAGATTCGGTCTCAAGAAACATGGTAGACAGCAATTAAGGTCGATTCCCAATGTCAACCTCTCCTCTGTGCTCATGTGAAGGACCAAGAGTCAGAACCTCAACAGGAGGAAAGGGGCCAGGCTGAGTTACAGTTCTACTGCTGTGAGGGGACATGGCCACAGCAACAATTATAAAAGAAAGTATTTGATTAGGGACTTGATCAAGACCCCTAGGTGGAAACACGTGTGCACAGGTGCTCACGTTCACACATACACCACACAATAAAGTGTGGAAAGACCAATATTGATAGTCAGAGTCAGAGTCTGTAACTCCCAGTACCCCATTCTCTGACCTCTGCTAGGTTCAAACCCACTCATGGCCTGAGGTGTCATCTCTGTTCTCAGAACAATCCACGGACCTCTCGACACTTACTTGGATCATAGGAAAAGCTACTGTCGCTATCTGTCAAGTCCACGCAGGTCTTCAGCCCCACCCTCCCTGGAGTTTGCCTCCTGCACTTTGAATGTGTACATGTGTCTCTCTGTAGGCAGGGCATGACGCCCACTTTATATACATTCTATGCTCTGTTGAGGAACAACAGAGTACTGAGTCTCTTCAGATGAGCATGCAGCGACTTGGTAGACAGTTGAGCACTCTGGCTTGGGAGATTTCCTTTTGAACACACCTGAGGATAAAGCTACTGGGCATACAGTCTGTATTTCTCCTGGAAATTTTGTTTGCATGGATCAAAGAATCTGAGAATTTAGAGATTGCATACCCTACCCTGACCTTTATGTCAATGTACACACATATATACAATCTATAGCTGATATATCATATTTATTACATACATACTATATATTGGGTACATCATATGTATTACATATATATCATAAAAGAGTTCAAAAATATGATCTGTTTTAGGTATTGTTTCTGCAGAAGAAAGAGAAGTGTGGTTGACACTGTAGCTCTAAGCTAGGACTGATGCAGAGTCCAGGGTTACCAGGGACATGAGCAGAAAGAAGGGCCGTTAGTTCTGAGACTTCAAAGGCAGGCGGCTCTCCACCACAGCACCTCCTAGACAAGAAATCAAGTTCCACAACCTGAGCAGGGATAGAAAGGCCTGTCTCTCACTACACCTGGCCTAGGTAAAGCAGTGACGCAGAATGAGGGAGCCAGAAGCCAGTCAACAATAGGACATGTTCTGCAGCCTGGCTGTGATGTCATAGAGGACTACTCTTCTCCTCCCTCTTCCCTGAGTGGCAGACAAGGAGACCCCTGGCTCTGTGAATACATGGGATACCAGACTTCTGGGTAGAATGCAGTTCCAGGGCCTGAAGGCTAAGAACAGCACAGGGCTGGGGGCTTAGCACCCCTGCTTCAGAAACGCAACAGTGACTATCAGAAAGATGCTCTGAAGGTTTTTGTTAACTGTATTTTTAGTAAACTTCTAGAACCATGTCAAAACCATACTAAGTAGCTTACAATAAAACAAAACCCTGCTTAGACTATGGTCTTGAGGATTTCCACATCACAATATCAAAATCAACACCCCAAAGCCCCTTTGCTACTATCTCTGATACATCATTCCAGGATTCAGGAGTTAAAATCAACCCACGACCCTGTCACAGGTAGACCTGGGGTGCAGTCTCCAAAGGCGATTCTTTGCCAGGAGCCAACTGTACACCAGGTATTAGAATGACAAAAATTTTTAACAGGAGAAGAAACAAAATCTTTTACAGGTGTTGAAGTAGCCATTCCCTATGTGTGATCCATATTTACATGTGTCTAGACTTAATTATGACTGACATTTCCACAAAGGTAGTTGACAGTGATGGTCGGATCAAAGGCCCATATAGGCAGCCGAGGAAGCGAGTGACTGCGAGAATCCAGTAAGGCATGAAAATAAAGCACGGAGCCCGAGCTCCCAGCCAGCCCTGGCCAATACTGAAACTCAGGAATTATGTAACACCCTTTGTTCAGCAAAATAACTCATTGCATTTCAAGACAGACAGAACACAGTCACTTCTAGCCCCAATGCTCTGAGATAGATAAGTTCTGTAAAACCATTGTGCATGTGACATTTATGATGTGATACAAGCCTTCCCTAATTGTTCCTTTAAAATGTGGAAGGATTCAGGGCTCAGGAGCTAAGACCTTTTGGTGTTCTTGCAGAGGACCCAGGCTCAGTTCCCAGCAACTCCACAGTGGCTCACAGCTTCCTCTTAACACTAAGTCCAAGAGATCTGCACTCCTCTCCTGGCCTCTGTGGACACCAGGCATGCCCATGGTGTATAGACACATAGGCAAAACACTCATACCCATAAAATAAAAATAAATAAAATCTTAAAATGTGGAGACATCATGCGATGCTGTTTTTGTTTCTTTTTGCACTGGTGCCCAGTGATGACCAGCAGATGGCTAGAGCACAGCTTAATCCTGTAACAAAGTCCCAGTGTGGCTGTGGGTAGAGCTGGAGAGACTTACCCTGGAAGTGCAGATGTTTCCCGATGTGACTGAGGTTACTAGAAAAGCGTGGGCAACCTTGAGAAGTGGGTCGTTTGCACAGTTCTTAGCTCACACCTTTCTAGCCCCAGTTGTCCCCAAAGCAGTGTGACAAGAAGACACACCCTCCTGACTCAAGTGACCGTCACCCTGGAAGGTAAAGGTCGGGTGTTTTACTGACTGAGGATGATCAATGTGTTCCACCAAACTCTGAGGTTATCTACTGTTTCGGTGGGAAACAAGAGATTCTGACAGTCCTGCCTGATCAAATGTTTCCTCAGGTCTGAGGTGAGGTGTCTGCAGAATGGGCCTGGGCATTTCTAGAAATGGGGTCTCACATCTGCTCTACAGCACAGGACCAGTGTGTGGATGGGCAGCTATTGGGAGCATGGGAGCACAGACGCACAGACGACGCACAGACGCGATGGAGGACTTCAAAGGGAACCCATCGGAAGGCAGTATGGAAGAGTGAAGGAAGACCAAACTGGAGACTGTCCAGCTTGACCTGAAACAGACCCAAGGGATGAAGCAAAATCGATTGAAAGCATGTGCTAGTCTCTAATGAAAACTCCACCCCAGTAAGTTGAAAATACAAGGGCTTGGAAAGAGTGTCTGTCAAATTCCACAGCAAACATTATATCACACTGAGAAAGAAATCTTAGGAAAATCTCACGAAAGGGAGGTGTAAAGAAGAAGATGGCCGTTATCTGCCAGGCTGGGAGGTCTGTGTGATACAGTTGTGAAACCTAAGCCCACAGGGTGAGCATCTGTAAGTGTTTCTTACAGACATTGCTACACGTTCAGAGAACAGAATTGCTTAAGTAAAAATGAACGCGGCAGATAAGATCATTTCCATAAGGTGCAGGATATGGGGAACATAGAATCGGTTTCTTTCCAAAATCAGTTACAGAATTAAGTAGAAGAGTAACAAATGAGGCTTATTAGCATAGTGAAATAACTTTGAAGTAGACAGTGTCAAATACAACGATAAATATGTAAATCCCACACAGAGCCAACTATATTGCGTGGAAAGACACAAAGAAAACAATTAAGAATGGTGAGTTTTAATCCAAATTAAAATATCAATGCTCCCAAATAAATAATTAAGTCTAATAAAATGTCTTTTACAAATTAGGGTGTATTTGGAAACTGTACAAATTGAATATAAATTTATACGGAAGAGTAAATGTGTGAACATTGCCAAGGACAATGTGGAACGCATGCATCACGGAGGTGGATCCGTGCTATCAAATATTAAAATATTCTAAGGAGCTCCTATTGTGACAGTAGTCTCCTCATAAGAAGACAACGGAGAAGTCATAAACACAGGAACTGACAGGAGGCAATGACTGGCGGAGTCGTTACTGCAAATAGGAGGTCATGCCCGGGAAAAGATTTTTTTATTTCCAGAAGCTTCTTACGGAAATAAATACTTGTGGGAAAATGAAGTTGGCCCTTACTGTGGCCCCCCTCTCTCACAAACACACACAAATTCCCCCAAATAGAAACTCCAGGGCACTGGGAGATTCAGAAAAGCTAAAGCTGCTGAGCCGAGATCCCTTAATAGTCAGACACTTAAAGGGTATTCTGCAGAGAAGAGGATCTCCACACTGATGACGGTTTTGTTTTAATGTCATTAATGTGTATAAATTCCCCAGGATCACCTCAGGTGCAGGGACAGCCGGGGGGGGGGGGGGGACACCGGGGAGATCTGAGGAGGTGGACGAGGCGGACAGGCAGCAAACTGAAAACCTGCCTGTCAAGACCGTCAGTTACCCCGAAAGTGCAAATGCCCAAAGGATCGGCAACATTCGTGTGTGAGGAGTCGGCACTTCCAGGTGTGGAGAGGTATTGGTGTTGGAATCTTCATGTTCACATGGATATGAAGAACGTTCGTTAATAATGACTCAGATCTCCTGCTGCTCTTCAGGCAAACCTCCTTTATAATTCACCTGCAGAAGTCCCACACCCTCCTGGAGTCCAAGTCGCTGCCTACTGTATGGCTGCTTTTTCCTAGGAGGCTTTGCTAGGTGAAATACACACAGCATATAAGTAATCTGATTTGTGTTCCCCATGTGAGCCAGGGTGCAACACGAAACACACACACACACACACACACACACACACACACACACACACACACACACACACACACACACGATAGCTCAACATAGAGAAAGCAGGGCCATCCAAGCATGGACTGTCACTTCACATGGTGTCTAAAAAGATGTATATTCCAACTTGAACTCCCTTCCTTGCTCATGTTTTTTTTTTTTTACTTTTCTTGCTTCTATCTAATTGATATATCTCTCTATGTCTCTCTCTCCCTGTGTCTCTCTCTCTCTGTCTCTTTCTGTCTCTCTGTCTCTGTCTTTGTCTCTCTTTGTGTGTGTGTCTCTCTGTCTCTGTCTCTCTGTCTCTTTGTCTCTGTGTCTGTCTCTCTCTCCCTGTGTCTGTCTCTGTCTCTCTATTTCTATCTCTCTGTCTCTCTCTCTCTCTCTGCCTCTGATTCTCCAGTCAATTACCTTTTCTTGATTGCTCCGGCATATATCTTCAGCAGATTTTGGGATTTTTCGGAGCATCTCTCTCTCTACTGGATCATTTTCATCTATCACCCATTACCCCTTCTGTGGATCTTGCACCCTTTCAACCCATCTCAGCGAAGCGTGTCCTTCAGTGACTTCTTGCAAAGGGTCGGGGTTGCTGTGGTTTGATCTTAAATGTGCTTCAAGAACTTGTGAGCTGAAGACTTGGTTCTCAGCTGATGGAGCGATTACAGGGTAGGTGGGGTACGAAGGGAGGAAACTGGACACAGGGGACATGCCCATGAAGGGACCATAGAGTCCCCCAGCTCCTTCCTCTTTGCCTGGACTAGTGGCCACTATGAGGCAAGAGATGTACATGTTGATGTCATGGTCCACAATTACAGATAGCCCAGGATGCTCCATGTACTCTGTCTGTGGGTGGCAGCTCCATGCCCTCTTTTGACAACTTCTGCTGGGCTTGCAGGCTGCCTGTTCTCTCTCTTAGGTGACTTTTTTTGATGTATCTTCTAATCTTCCATGATTCTGCAGACTTTTTTGTATCCATTCAACAATCCCCCCCCTTTGGTGTAAACTAGCACACAAACCCCGAAGAACACTGATGCTGCACCTTCTCTGAGGTCTGATGTCACCACGGAGATGCTAAAGGGGCCTTATACACCCTCCTCTGCAGCTGAAGACACTGAGGTCAGAGGGGACACACGTGATTCGCGTAAGTCATCCAGTTAGCACTTACTATTTATGGCACATTGTTAGCAACCAACGGGATGACATTTCAAGGAAGTTGCGAGATAGCAAATGTCCCTGGATTTCAGTTTTAAAAAACAATGATAGAGATTATCTTTCCAGTCCAGAATTAAACTTAGAGTCAAAACCAGGAGTAATACAGCTGGCTTTGCTTGGGTTTCCTAATGTGCCTTAAAGAAGGCTGGGAAGGCCTCTATTTTCTCTCATTCAGAGACCAATTATGTGTGAAGGAAGACAAAGACCACAGAAGTTGTAGTTCGGAGGGACATGGCACCAAACAGTGTCCAGCTGGCTCTCTATGCCCCAGAGTCACCAATAACAGAACCAGGTCATGTCTAGTGATCAAATCCATTCTTCACCATGTGTACCGAAGAAACAAAAACAAATAAAAAAACACAACACACACGTCCTCTGCATTATCACTTAGAAAACATTTCTTAATGAGTCGTTCTGAAAAGCAGTCGCATCCCCTGCCAGTTGACTGGGGCAGATCCAAACAGGAGCAAAAGGCCATTTGGCCCTCTACTTTATCAGAACCCTTAGCAATGCCCATTCCAGTGTCCGCTCCAGAAGACAAACCTCCTCTTCCCACAGTCTCAGAACTGGAGGGTCAACAGACAGAGCACAGTGCGTGACAAGTGTGTCACAGACACAAGTGTGCCGCAGACAGAATCACAGATTTCAGATCGGGGAGGAAACAAAAGTTGTCTATTTTTAAAGCACCAATTCCAACTGCTCAGAATCCTGTCAGGTCCAGGATTTAATTAATGGTCTCTCTGAAGGTGTTAATGAGGTATACAGAATTCTGGGTTAGCCATGATGGGCTTCCTAATAATATTTAGTACCTATTTCAGGAGAATTTTGGAATGTACTAATTTTCTCAATTTCTGAAAAAGTATCAGTTTATTAAAGGAGACAGTCTTCTGTTGTGGATGATTCCAGAATTGTGCTTCAAACACTTACCCCTAGCAAATAACAGCATACTGTAGTATGGGTGTCTGAGTTCATCGGTGTCTGAATTTACTTGCTATCATAATAAGGTGCCACAGTGTAAGCCACACGAACAACTGGCTTGTGCTGTCCCACCACTCTGGAGGGGTTGGTTTCTCCCAGTAGCTCCAGGGCCACTGTTCCTGGCCTCCCTCACTGCAGTGGGCAGGTTGCTTCTCTCCCAGGAGAAGAGCCACACCAGGCTCTGGCTTTACTTCCTGCCTGTTCTCCTGTGACCCACTCTGTGTCTCTCTATTCACCAGCCAGACTGGGTGAAGCAACAGGCTTGTGTGACCTCGTCTTAGGTGATTGTGCCTATAACACCCTGTTCCTAAGTAAGATCATGGTCTGAGAATCTGAGGGAAGGGCTTTAGGGTATGAACACAGATGGGACGGGACTCAGTTCACGCCATCATTTACACTAGAAATGAAGCAGTCGCTAGAGTCTGGGCCCTTTACCATCTCCGACTCTAAGTAGAATTCCCTTTCCTAATTTTCTTCCTGCTCATTGCAGTACAGGAAGTGGAGGGCCCCTCTGAAGTGGACTTTCTTAGCTTTTCTTCCAAGCTTCCCAGCAAGTCACAGACTAATATGGTCACCCATTTTCCCGTCCGTTCATTTCATTAGTGCATTGTGAGCTCATGTCACAGCTCACCATTTATCACTCAGTTGCAAAGGTTGCTTGCAAATGCTCTCTACTAAATTTCCTGGGCCTTACAATGTGCTCAGTAAGATGTGAGATTTATAGTTCTAGACCTTAGGGGGAAAAATGTTGCTGTCCTGTAGGCATGCGGCAGGCTTCTGATATTTGATGGGGGGGGGGGGGCAGAAGAGGGGGAAGGGATAGCAATGGATGCCTGCACAGTTTCTGAGGCTGGTGCTAAAGAAGTTGCTGGACATATGTTCTCTGGAACATTCTGCATCTCATTTGCGAAGGTGGCTGTTGCAGATGAACAGGGATATATTTAGCAGGAGAAACCAACTCCTGCATGAAAAGCGTCTGCTTGCAGCAAGTAGAGGGTAAGGTATTTTGGAGAGCCACTGTACCACACCTTTGGCCTCACTCAGGGCATGAGGCTGCTACCTGACTCTGTGATATTTCTATCTTATGGGCAGGCTCTGTGACTGCTCATGTCTCTTCTACCAGTGAGTTCTAGGCAGTATTATCACAGACTTATGCCACTATGGCATCAGCCAATTCCAGAGGACCTGCTCCCTCCCTGTTCCCATGGTCATCCTCTGTTACCACAAATTGATGCATTCATGACTCTTCACCCTCTAAGTACTGTTAATTATAGTGGCATTCTCCTATATTGCTCAATGTTCTAGACCAATTTCACAAGACTATGAGCTTGCAGGATGATGACCCTTGAGAGGATAGGACTGTGTAAGGGCATGGGCTGTGTCTTGTTCACATTGTGACCCTCAGCAATAAAACCACATTTGACATGTAGTGGGTTTAGGGGTAGTTAACATCTTGTAATAAAATTGATCCTATGATAAAAAACAATGTTAAAGAAATTAATAGATGGAAGAATGCTTGGATGCAAGGGTCGATAAAGGAATAAAGCCATGACTCAATTTTTCGAGAAATGTGCTTCCTAGATTTGAAGGTCTTCTAATGAAGGACACACATACCTCATCTTTGTGTGGAGACAGAGATTTATCATATGAGCCTCTATACAGCCCCAAGAACAAGATGCTTTGGGTTTAAAAAAATAGTCATCTTTAAAGCTGGTAGAATGGGGGAGACACTTTGATAACTACACATCTGACAGAGGACTGCTATTTAGAATATTTAAAGAAACTTGAAATTTAAGTATCAAGAAGTCAAAGCAGTCAATAAATGAGTTAGTGAAATGTCCATTGCTCAAAAGATGAAATATAAATATCCTGAAACATGAAAAATATTCAATATTACAGTCACCAGAAAACACAAAACTGCACTGAGAATTCATATCAACCAAGTCAAAATGACTGTCACTAGGAAAATAAAACAAAAAGCAACTGCTGGGAAGCATGAGGAGAAAGGGGATCCCTTGTTTTCACACTGCTGATGGTAATGGAAACTATTCCAGCCACCAGGAAGTCACTACAGAGGTTTCTCAGAAAACAAAACAAGATAGAAATCATGTAAAATAGTTCTACCAGATAACCTAGCTACAGCGCTCTTGGGCGTTCATCCAAAGATCTCCAGATCTGATCACAGACATCCTTGAATGTTAATGCTTGTCGCATCACTATTCATGATAGCCAAGTTATGGAACTAAAAAACCAGAGGAAGGGACCAGGGCCATGCAGTCTACATGCACAATGGAATTTTATTCAGTCAAAGTTTAGTGATACTGTCTTAGGGAAACTAAGGGGGCTAAGAGAAGGAGAAAGGAGTGAGACAAGAGAGGGCTGGGCCAGAAGGGAGTGTGTTCAATGTACACTGTACACTGTAATGAAAGTATCTTTTTGAAAACCAGTACTGTGTGTGAGGAATATCCGCCGATAAGATGTTAATAGTCTTTACATCTCTGGTCTTTTATTTTGGCACCAAGTGTAGCTGGAATTTCTACCAAGAGAGGTAAGGAGAGGGGTGTGAAGGGAGACTGGAAGAAGGGAAACACCAGTGAAGAAGATAGCAAGAATATGCAAGAAAGAAATCAACAGAAAGAGAAAAAGACGGGGGGAGGAGGGGGAGACTCCGGGACCTTAGGGCAGCATGGTGGTCATAGCTTAGCACTGATTCTTCCGTTTATACTATTGAGGTTTATAAGGTATCTACATAGGAAGTAGAGTGCCGACTCCCTGTTGTTACAGAAAATTTTCCCACTGGCAGACAGTAGTGTCTCAGTAGATACCAAAATAAAGCAGTCCGCGTCTCATGGCTTACTCGAGAGCAACATATTCACAGGATTTGTGGAGTTGTGAAATTTTGATCTTAATACAAAAATATAACCTGCGCTCTCCAGAGAATAAGTGTTACTTTATCCAACAGCTGAATATTTAAGGTGGAGCTAGGAGATGTGATTGATCCTGAGCTAGCAAGTGCTGCAGCGCATTGAAATCAGCTTTAATGGTAAAGTATGGATTTTCTGAATACTCAAGTCTCCAGGGAGACTTTTTAGGGAGCTTTTCCTCACAGGGTGTGGACAAGGCTCTGTCTGAGTCCCCGGCACTGGGACAGGTCCCCTCTCTTCCAGCCAGCTCACGTAATCCTCACTCCACCCTGACTATACCACAGAGAATGTTCATTTACCACAAGTACGGTAGAATTCCAAAGTTACAAAACAAACTTTAACCCGCTTTAATGCTGTAAAAGTAAATTCAGGACTTCAATGGTTTTTAAGATTTGCTTCCTTTTATTTTGTAGGTGTGAATATTTTACCTGCATATATGTCTCTGTACCTTGTGTGTACATTGCCCATAGTGGTCAGATATGGACATAGGTCCTCTGGCAGTAGATTTACAGCGTTCTTCACTTTGTGGGTGCTGGGAACCGAACTGGGGTCCTTTGGAAGAGCAGCCAGTGTTCTTAACTGCTGAATCATCTCTCTAAGGTAAAATGAGAGAGAAAGAGAGGGGGGGGGGTACAAAAGTGTTGGCCACAGCACACAGAGTGATGAGATGTTGTATGCAGAAAGCCAGCAGGTGCACAGAAACTAGACACCTGAGTCCCTCGACAGCCCATGAGGAGTCAATTCTGTCCCACTCCTATTGACTGGGCTCTGGACAGCTCCGATTTAGAAATGGATCTATTTGATTTCACCTAAGGCATCCTGAGAGAAGAGAAGCCTGTTCAGTGTGACGACTGCAGTGTGTATATGTATTGTATGTATATATGTTTGTATGTGTATGTGTATATATGCACGTGCATGTATGTGTCACAATTCACACAAGCACATACTGTGCCTCATTCTAAGTCCAGGGAAGAATGATTGAAGTCGTTGAGCAAATTAAATCTGGAGATGATGTTGCTTGTATTTTTATTATTCTAAACTCTTTTGTCTCTGTAAAACAGCAAAAGCCAACTCTTGCTGACGTTCTATAGAGGCAGCTCAATTATGCCTGTACGGAAAAGTTCCATCGTTTACCTGGAACGCAGTTTCAACCCCTTCCTGTTTATGTGCACAGGCTTGCTTGTCAGGGTTCGGGTTGTGTGAATTTCCTCCTTTTCTTTGCTCCCTCTGCATGGATACCCCTTTATCTTATTTCCATTTTCCTCTAATATTGCCACTGCATATTTATCAGAGTCCACGCTTGAGTGGCTTCGCCTTCTCAGAGGACAAAGGAAATCTTCACTCCTCTCATGCTTTGGTTCCCCCATCCTCCTTCCACCTCAGGTTTGGATGTGATTTTTGTCCTGAATATAACTTTCTGAGTTCAGCCATAAGATATTTTTTTAACTTGACATAGTTATTATTTCATTGTTTTCCTTTCATTCTTGATATGAAGTCCTCTCATTGGTGATAAACTTTCTCTCTTGCTGAAATGCATTCTCTTGCATTTAATAAAATGATAACCATTATCAATTTTTGAACTAAAAATCCCATTGGGTTTTTGAGTTGTTAAAAATAAGGTTCATCTGAAGTAGCTCTTCCTATTTTCACATTTTGCTCTGCTCTTAGTAGTTTTTGTTTATATGATTTCACCACTTAGGCATTTTTATCTCATCCCATTTTAAAGACACATTCTCTAGTCTTTATGTGTGGCTGGTAGACAACTATCAGTCTAAACTGCTGTTCCGAGGAGCGGAATTGTCCGTTTTCCTCATTGTTTTCAGAATGATGAGTAAGCTCTTCGCTTTAATCTTTTGCATGTGCTTAGCAGACACGTCTTGTAGAAGTTCTCTTTCTTCCAGCTCTCCCCAGCAGGTGCTGCATTTCTGCCTTTGGAGCATTGCAGAGATTTGAGTCTGAAAACTACATTCCACCCTTATCAATGGTGACCTTGCCCCTCCCCACTCATTCTGTCATCAGCTTTTCTGGGATGTGCCAATACAGCAGTCCATGGAGAACGCTTTTATCTCTGTTTTCTCCTTGTGTCACCCTCTGCTAACCTTGACACAATGCCTAACTGTATCTGCCTTCACACTAGTTAGCTCCCTTTCTGTGCCCAATCATCAAACCCTTTCCTCTAGCCTGCATTTCACTTACTGGTCTCTTGTGCTCTTTCTGTGTGATGAATTCCAGCACAGCTTTGTTATTTTCCGTGATGCCTTCGCTTTGTGCATTATGTTAGGCTGGTGTTCACTTTTGTCTCTGAGCAGGGCACACACTTGAGGAAGGGGTTCGCTTTGAGTCAGTCTGATCACTGTATGTTCTTTGTTATGTTGATCATTTTTTTCAAGCCCAGGCTGGCACTGAACTTGCTGAGCAGTTAAAGATGACCTTGAACTCCTGATCTTTCAGTCCAAATCTCCTGAGTGCTGGGTTTACAGGCAGGTGCCAACACGCTTGGTTTTATGAACTGCTGGAGAATGAACTCAGTTCCTATCTTGATGTTTTAGAATTAAGGCTCCCAGATTGCTGTCTTTTAGAACTCACAAGTACCATGAATTCAAAATCTATGTATGTGGCCAGTGTGTGCACATTCTGATAGGATCTCTCACCTGCTTCCAGAGGGGAGGTGGATCAGTGTCTAGTCAGTTACCTTTGTAAACTGCAATTGCTTTTTGCCTTTTCTTATTTCAGGGTATAGATTACTACTGATTCTCATGAAAGGACTTCCTTCAGAGCCATCCTGGCCTATGGCCTCAGTCCATCTGGTGTGTGGATGGCGTCTAACACCATGCATTAATACTATTAGAATCATATCAATAGACTTTTGATATTGAACCTGAAAATGTTTGTAGTTACTTGCAAACTCACATATATAGTCAAACATTATGGAATGAATGCTGAAGGAATTTGCAAGGGCAGAGTTTCATTCTGTGCTGGGCCTTACTGCTAGAAAACACGTGTGCTCACAATACACCCCTACCCTACTGCTATAGGGATCCCACTGGAGATGACCACTCAGACACAGTTTACAGCCAATTGAAAGTCTTAATTCTAGCCTGCTAAGACTACATTAAGCTATTCGGGACCTAACTGTAGGTCTGAACTTTTAGACCAAGAGAGACTTTTAAAGGCAAAACCCACATGGCATCTCAGCAGCTACATGGGGAGGTTTGCACAAGCAAGCAGTTTAACAGAAGCTAATACAAGCAGTTAGCTGAATGGTGTGGGGGATGTTCCTTATAAGCAGGCATTTTAACAGAAGCTAAGATAAATTAGCTGGGGTATCTTGGCCTCTGGTCCTAGAATAGAGTTGGGTAATTTTCCTTGGGATGCTCCATCAAGGAGATAAAATTCTAGTTAAATCTGAACTGGCCTCAGCAAAGATGCAAGATGAAGGAAACATTCAGTGTCTTGCCTTGTTATGCTACTTTCTCAAATGAGAAATATCTTCTTCTCTATGAGCTGTTCCTTGTTTGTTGTAAGTATGAACTATTGGTGGGGTTGACCTAGTGTGCCTCTGAATCTCTTGCAGTTCATCTTATGTTGGGCCTGGTTGACCAATCAGTAGACCCAAGCTTTATATAGCCCTCACTTTGCATTGAGATCCTCTAAGAATCAGAATCCAGGTTCTGTAGTAAGCAGAACTAAGTTTGGTGGCTAAATGAACAGAGGATTATTTCTCTTTCCTGTGTGAGACAGGAGGTAAGGCAGCAAGCTTGGGCTGCAGCAGCTGCTCAACACAGCCACTCAGAGATTCTTCCCATCTTTGTGTTCTCATGCTGACTAAGATATTAGTTCTAGAGAGGTGGATGGACACCTAGCTCTGTAGTCACAAGGCCTGTCCAGACCTCTCTTCTCATGGAACAAGAACACTATCCAGGGTTCTCACCCTGCCTCCATGGCTTTTCTCACAGCTCATCATGGGGAAGGCATGTGTAAGGATCTCTGAACTTCCAAGTATCAGCACTTCCTCAGAGGCCCCTTTAATTAAGCTGCATGTTTATGTTCTCCCCCACATCCCAAAATTCTTGTGATGAAGGGACCACGTGTTCTTGCCCAGCATTTTCTCCCTTCCTCAGCCCTCCAACAGCTGGCTAGTCTCCAGGAAAGCTCCTTGACACCCTTCACCCAGGTCAACTGAGCTTGGTTGGTTCTGGGATCTCCACCTCAGTCAGAATTGACCACATGAGTTATACTTGCGTCAGATGCCTTATGCATTTGTAGGAAAACCAAGTTGATTCTGAACTCTTTGACAAGCAAAGATTGTGATAGACAGGTGGCAAACTCTGAGAATTGGTGAATCGGTGACTATTAAATGAACACCAGACTCTGGAAGTAGGGATGTGCTAGTCTTCAGATTGCCTCCCAGGAGCGCACATCAATACTTTCTTACCCCAGTCTTTAGGTGCAAACTCCATCTGATCATAGATCTTTCTTCTGACTAACACTTCAATGTAAAAGTCTTTTCTATTAAAAAAATCTCTGTGAAGGTAAAACATAGTTAGTCCATGCCGGGCGGTGGTGGTGCACACCTTTAATCTCAGCACTTGGGAGGTAGAGGCAGGCGGATCTCTCTCTGTGAGTTTGAGGCCAGCCTGGACTACAGAGTGAGTTCCAGGAAAGGCGCAAAGCTACACAGAGAAACCCTGTCTCAAAAAACAAAAACAAAAACAAAAACACATAGTTATTCCTGTACAAGTCTTATCATACCTAACATAATTCTTAAGAAAATGATCTTAGGCAATCACCCCTAGAATTTTCCATTAGTGTGACTCTCTGTCTTGCTTCTGGAATGAGGAGTCTTGACTCTTTGATTTTTTTTTTTTTTATGATTCTGTGTATATATGCTTGTCTGCGTGGATACATACAACATATGCATAGTTAACTGAAGAGTCTGGAGGGCATTGGATCCTAGGGGTTACAGGTAACTGTGAATTCTACCTTATGCAGGTGTTAGGACCAAACTCAAGTCCTGTGCAAGAGCGGTGCATGCTCTTAAATGCTTAGCCATCTCTCTGGTGCTGAGTCTTGACTCTCAATCTCATCCATGTCATTCTTAAACGCATGGTCTGATTTTAACACCTCCATGCATGACAATCAGGTGTGTCTCTTCCAGCAGCTCTCTGAAGGCTGAGAGCAAGCAGCTTCCCTTCTTGTATTCCTCTAGCCCTGCATGTTCTTGACACACATGAGCTGAATGAATGTTTAGGAGCAAGGGAGTAGGTAAGATCTCTTTGTTTAGGAAGTATGTATGCTTATGTGTGTACATGCCCGGGAGTTACGGGGACATGTGTGTTCTATGTTCAGGAGTGTGTGCTTATGCACATGTATGTGTGCATGTAGAGGCCAGAGGTCCACTAGGTTTCTTTAGCTGCTGTCTTGGTTAGGGTCACTGTTGCTGCGATGAAACACTATGGCCAAAGCAAGGAGCAAAGGGTTTATTTGGCTCACACTTCCACATCACTGTTAATTGTCTAAGGAAGTCAGGACAGGAACTCACGCAGGGCAGGAACCTGGAGGCAGGAGCTGATGCAGAGGCCATGGAGGGGTGTTGCTTACTGCTTGCTCCTTATGGCTTGTTCAACCTGCTTTCTTATAGAACCCAGGACCAGAAGCCAAGGAATGCCACCACCCACAGTGGGCTGGGCCCTCCCCATCAATCACTAATTAATAAAATGCCCTCCAGCTGGGTCTTATAGAGGCATTTCCTTAATTGAGGTTTCATCCTTTCAGATGACTCTAGCTTTTGTCGAGTTGACATAGAAATAGCCAGGACACCTGCCCTCCATGTTGTTTTTTTGAGACAGGATCCTTCCATGACCCAAGATTGGTAAATAATGCTTGGCTAGCTGGCCTCTGAGCCCCACGGATCCATCTGTCCTTGCCTTCCTAGCACTGGGATAGCAAACACAGTGGGTTCCAGAGATCAAACTCCTGTCATCAATGCTTATAGAGTAGGAATTTTAATGACTGATCTGTCTCCTCAGCCAAGGACTCTTAGAGTTCAGTCCTGTATTTACACTTAACACCAATACTTGCAAGTGTTGGAGAAGACACTATTTTGGCAGGAAAAGAAAATATTGAGAAAGAGTGTGTTCAGGGATTAAAACTAAAATCGTGTTAAATAGTTTTGCGATGGTGTCTCAGGAGGCCAGAGGGCAGGAGAGCTCGGTATGTTCAGAACACTGCAGTGGTGGACTGTGCCCTACTTCCTAGCCCAGGTAAGTCCTCAATAATAGTTCTGTTCTCCTTTCTGGTTCTTTGTTAATCTGTTGAAAAAGAAGATGGGAACAAGACCAGTTGCCCATAGTGTGACATGTGGCACCCAGCTACTTAACCATTTCCTTCCACCCATGCTAAGTTCAGGATGTGATGGGTTAATTATTCCATACAGCAAAGATGGCTGGAGCTTGGGAATGGATCTTCCCTCTTGCTTATATGTGTCAGCCTTTATTTAAATAAATGACATACGTAGCTCTTCTATTGAATGGTGAAGACTTGGAGGACTAGAAGAGTGAACCCTGAAAGCTTACAAACTGCCATGAGTCTAGCTCTGACTTGTCAGTTGAATGTGGCTTATAGGTGGACCTCGAGACACTGACAGCAAAGAGGAGATTTTGAGATGAGCTTTATCCCTATATCCAAAGAGTCTGAAATGTTCTGGTGGAAGATCCACCTCAACTCCCCCCCCCCCATTTCTTTCCCCAAACCCACCCCTTCAAAGCCTGCCAAGCACAGCTCCTCCCCCAGAGAGGCTCAAGACCACTGCCACAGGGTATATAAGCTGCATCCCAGAAAACATACGCGTGGTTCTTCTGGTCTCTCTTCCCGGTCTCCTCTCTGCAGGGCCTGGGATCACCAGGAATGCTTTACCCATTAAACCAGGCCTTTTCCTAATTTGGTCTGATTTGGTTTGCTGTGTCGGCAGAGAGGCTTATTGGGATGAAAACAACAACAAAAAAAACAACATTGCATTTTGTACATGTGACACCTTATGTTGGACAAAGTAGATAAATTATGAGTGGATCCCATGGGCAAATACTTGGTCTTTTTATTTACTTATTTTTCCTTGTCCTATGTATGGAATGGTTAAAAGTGATCTATTCTGAGTTTACAGATGTGTAAAAGTTCATAAATAATTCACACAATAGGACAATTGAGAATAATTTGGAGTCTATTACATCAAGCACTATTGTTTGTTATAAATATCTACATGACATTGAAACTCTATTTTTTTCCTACGACCAAACATTGGAATTATTATTTGGTAATTAAGTCAGGGCCTCACTGAAGTTTGCTCAGACAATACTTATAAAATAAGAATTTCATGAAAACCAATATTCTCAATGGCAGCTGGGAATGTCTTGCCTCACAATGCAGTTGCTTCAGGGAAGACCAGGAGGAATTCGACGCTGAGATTTGAACACCTGCTGTACTCACTGGAGCCCATCTTTGTTCTCTCATTTCCATGGACGTACCCTTTCCTTGTTTCTCACTGTATGACAGCCTCAGTTGGAAGATTCTGCACGGCATCCGTGATGAGAGCGATGTGCTACTGACTGTTCTTATTGTAATGACCAAATACCTAACGAGAAATTCTTTCTGCAACAGGGAAGAGTTCATCTTGGCTCACAGTTCGGGGCTAGAGTCTGCCATGGCAGGGAACGCCTGGCAACAGGAGGAGCTCATGGCTCTCGTGGTGGAATCTTGCTCACACCTAGGAAGCAGAGAGAGAGAAATGCTGGTACTCTCCTAGCTTCCTCCTCCTTATTTATTCCAGAGCCCTAGTCTATGAGGTGGTTCCACCCACGTTCATCAGGAGTCTTCCCTTTTCATTTAAACCTCTGATACACTGGCCCAGAGACAAATCTCTTAGGATGCCAAGTCCAACTGAGGATGAAGATCAATCATAACAACATTGTTTGTTTATTTGTCTTTTTCTCTTTCCTTCCTTGAGCCCTCCTCAGGTGGAAGAACGTGTCAATTTCCACATCCTTAATTTCTGTTTCTGGTCTAGTGCACCTTTCATTGGCTTTCAGAAAATCACTTTAGTTAAAAGCGCTGGGGACCTTCAGGTATGAGCAGAAATTAGGAAAGGAATTTCGGGCTACAACATCAGATGTGGTATGGCAAGACAAGCTGAACTAAATGAATTCAGTGAAAAAAGTTAAGTTTAGAAGGAGGGTGGAAAGCTCTATCTAATATTTGTTATCCAGCATCTATATTTTAATGTAATATTTCCTCAGAGTCATTGCTCATCAGTGCTGAGAAAGCACAGTTGGTGTTGGTCATAGTCTCTGAAAAACACCAGTGTTTCCCAAGCTCACACTACTTGGCACATGGAACAGGCACCGGGAGTCCTCAATACTTGTTTTTAACTCTCTAACTGTAATAGACCAGAGGTGAGGGATGCTGCATTAGGGTTATTAAGTCAAGTAGCCAAGTATGAACTCTTCATGAAAACATGCAAGACATTATGATCATTGCTACATGCCCAGGCCTCTGTAAATAGCCAGAGACCATTCTGATAATGATAAGAGACCATTATTTTGATCAATCATATGTTATCCCATATTTTGCACAGTCCTGCAAACCATAAGATCTCAGAGTTGACAAACATCTGGTTAATGAACATCTAAAGTACAGGTGGTTGTGGACTTCCTGATATGGGTGCCAGGAACAGAATTTGTTCCTCCAGAAGAGGAACAATCACTCTTCAACACTGAGCCATCTGTCTTACCCTTACATACACACACACACACACACACACACACACACACACACACACACACACACACACACACAGATGTTTTATTGAACCACATGGTCATGATTCACAGGCAGTTCTTTTTGTTTTTTTAAGACAGGGTCTCTACATAGCCCTAGCTGTTCTAGAATTCACTATGTAGACCAGGCTGGCCTCAGACTCACAGAGATCAGCCAACCTCTGCTTCTGAGTGGTTATACACACAATTCTTAACACAAACCTTGATCCCTTTGCTCAGGACCTGCTCATTACTGTCTTTTCTTTTTTCTTCCTGTTTTTTTTTTTTTTCCCGGATGTTTGAGGAATTAAACACATTAAGCCATAACAGAAAGCAGAACTTCAGACTGTCTGTTGTAATCCTTGTTAAACAGATCTTCCCCCAGCAAACATATTTGAGATGTTACACTTAGTCACTCACACAATAATAATATGTGCCGGCTTAGTGACTTCATGGTACCATCCAGAGGTTAAACTTACGGGTTAAATTCCTGTTAGATATTTGAAGAGCTTGTGCTCCATGATAGCTAAGTCCTAATAAAGGCGTTTGAGGAAGAATTTGAGTGTTCTCTCAAACCCAGATCTGACTTTAAGCCTAACACCTTGTGACTCATGCAAGAGCTGAGTTAGCTACATGAATTGTATTTCGTATTTTACAGCTACACCAAACACTTGAATTTTTGTCAAAGTCAACTCTGGACTCGGGTTTCCCAAGATTGTCATTTGTGTGTAGATAGCTGTCTCTGTTGTAACCACCTTGAGGTTGTGATCCTTGAAGCATGTGGAGATGGAATAGCTCACTGGGTGTCAGCTCATGCCTCAAACTTTTCAAAAGTGGGGTGTGGCTATTTATTCATCATGTGCCACTTTCTGTTGACCAGCCTGAGGCTGTTGTCACCTGTCTGATGCTGTTGTCACCTGCCTGATGCTGTTGTCACCTGCCTGATGCTGCTGGGTGACAACAATGTCAAGCAAAGACAGAGCTCAGCCCCGTCTCCCGCACACATCACTGCTGGATGGCATGGAAACAAATATTTGCTTTGTCTAACCAAGGGACCTAATGCACTGAATGTGTGTAGAAATCCTCAGGGAGGGCTGGAGAGGCGACTCAAGGGCTAAGGGCTCATACGGCTCTTCAGAGGACCAGAGTTTGATTCTCAGCACCCACGTGAGCAGTTCAGAACTACCTATAAGTCCAGCTCTAGGGGATTCAGTCTTCTGATTTCTGCAGGCACTGCACTCATGTGCACACACCCACACATGGAGGTCCACAGGGGAGAGGGCCAAACAGTAGCTGTGTTATTTGCGTCTCCCTCTGACTCAGTGACATCTGTGAGGGACTGCCGACTCTGGGAGTGTCACAGAGTGCACCTGTGTCTCTTCTTTGTGGAACCGAGTAATAAACCCCAGTCGTAGATGGCGCGGAGCTTACAGGGCTGCTGGGATCACTAGAGGAAACAGTGCTGAGGAGATCGTCTGTGAATTCTGCAACAGGAGACAGACAGAAAGACAGCTGAGCACGTGCCGTCTTTCTGTCCGCCGGATCCCCCTGAAAAGCATGCACTTGGTCGTATAGCTCGTCTTTGTTTGGGAGTTACGTTTTCTAGCCTGACCATGACAGTGAAAGTATGGGAAGAAGACATGTCCAGGACTGCCTGAGGATCCTATTGAAAGTGTAGATCAGAGACACTCGCCTCAGCTTGAATAACAGGAGAACAACACGGAAAGAGGCAGCAAGGCTACACAAGTCAGGAATGGAGATGCCGGAGCCGGAGAGGAGGCTCAGTGCTGAACAGCACTCACTGGCTGCTCTTCCACAGGACCAAGTTTGGTTTCCGGCACCCGAGTTAGGCAGCTCAGAGCCAACCACCTGTAACTCCAATGTCGTCCTCTGCAGGCAGGCTCCTGAACTCAAATCATCACCTCTCTCTCTCTCTCTCTCCTCTCTCTCTCTCTCTCTCTCTCTCTCTCTCTCTCTCTCTCTCTCTCTTACACACACACACACACACACACACGTACTCACACACTCACATACACATTCACTCACATACACACTCACTCACACACACATATACTCACACATACACACACACACGCGTACACATTCACTCACTCATACACACACTCACATACACATTCATTCACATACACACTCACTCACACACACATATACTCACACATACACACACTCACACACACAAATAAATCCTTTAATCCCAGCACTCAGGAGGCAGAGGCAGGTGGATCTCTGTGAGTTCAAGGCCAGAGTGAGTTCCAGGAAAGGCGCAAAGCTACACAGAGAAACCCTGTCTCAAAAAACCAAAAAAAAAAAAACAAAAAAAAACAAAAAAACAAATAAATCTTCAAAAAAATAAGAAGCTATGGAGCACTAACCATTGGTCAATGTGGACAGCAGGAATATGAGAAGATTCATAGGTGACCATGACTTTAGCCCGGGTGACAGGATGGATGTCTTAGTCAGTAGAGAGAGGAGAGTGCTTTCAAACCTGGGAAAATGGTGAGGCATCGGGATGTCCATGTGAACATCCATGGACACTGCAAAAAAAGAGAGCTCAGGAGAGAGGCTGACGGTGAGGAAATAGCTTGAGGACTTGACAGTATGATTTAAAATAAATTTTGAGCTAATTAAAAAATAAAACCCAAGTCCCAACACCCCGCTGACAAGGAGAGCACCTCAAATGGGGCTGTGTTCTCCTTCTGCCTGTTTTTGCTTTGGGGGCTAAGCTTTGTAGTGTAACTCCAGAGTTGCAAATTCTGACTTCACTAAAAAGGGATGCTTTTATTGTGTAGAACGTGACTGAGGAATTCACCTTTGCAAAGCCCACACCCTAGAGAGCCTTTGAGGAGGAAAAGTCGGGAGAAATGGTGTCAAGCATTGGTGAGGCCCATAAGGCAGGTGGACAACAGGTGATGGATCCAGGGCCCGTGTGGGCGGGGCTGTGACGAGCAGGAGGTGTCTCAGCTTCAGACTGAGCATCACAGCCGCAGAGGCTACATTGGCATTCCTGGGCATCGCTTCTCATTCTGAACTGAGTTTTCAGTGGGTGACGTGGGTATCCATTCTGGGAAGTACCTGAGCACTATCTGTGAATGACACTCACTCTCTGGGTACAAGGGACCAAATCTGGCCATGGATGAATGTCTGGTTTGAGGACCAGGCAAAAAAGAAATGTTTGCCTCATTTATAAGCTGGGACAAGGTGTGGACCAATTGTCTGATCCAGGGAGTGCTGTCTTCACGCCTTGCCTGGTGCTCAGGGGGCAGTGTGTGAATGAGAATGCTGTCTGCAGCTCCGGAGGGAGGAAGCAGGAGGCAGGAGGCCATGTCTGGGAGTGCCTTCCAGTGCCGACCTTGTCACACAGCAGTTAGGTTGCTGGTTATATTGGGGCATTAGAGAGAGGTGGGAAGGTTGGGTCCAGAAGTGTTTGAAAGGGGAAATAGCAGTAAAGCACAGAGGAGTTTAGATCAAGGAAAGGAAGCAGAAAGATGACTGAAGACAGTACGCAGTGACTGGAGGAAGTACTCATTGAAAGTACTTAGTGATTCTAGTTGCCACTCTGTGACTGACTTCATGAAGCCTGCTAAGAACAAGGGAAGGGAGAGTGAAGTCATGGATGGCTTTGAGGTGAGAACTTTGGGAAATAGTTGAATCAATAACAAAATGCTCAGAGGAATATGGCTTTTCATGGTCAAATGCCTACCAAGTTGTGAAATAGTCCTTAAAAAGCATCAAACATGAATTCCAATCAGTTCTTTGCCGTGACTTACACCGACATATTATCGAATAGCAATTAAACATTCTGAGTATTTTAAAATGTCGATTTAAACAATCTTCTTACCACAAGGCCCAAAGAGAGCTGCTTCATTACAGCTAGCTTTCCGTGGCATATGATGCAGAGCATCACGGTCCCTGAGAATCAGTGCAAAGGGCTTTAATCAAAAGTGCTGCTTTTACTTATGTTTAGAATGGCTCGGGGTTTGATAGCACCCGTGGAGGACAGAATTTTCACTTTATTTTTGTTCTTTCCTGTCATTTCATGACAGCAAGGGGCAGGCTGCAGACAGAAGTGTCCTCGTAGCCAAGGTAGCAGGGAGGAAGGGAGGTACCCTCAACAAATCATTGTGTGGACTCAACTTTGGAGGACTCCAGCTCTCCTGTGTCCCTGATCTAGGGCCAGTGGTCTTATCCTCTAGACTCTCTTGGAAAATCAATCAGCCTTTGAGCTTCTTCAACACAAATGACAAATGCTTTCCCTCTATCTGACTGAACTCCTGGAGCTTAGACCTGAGCTACCCTGGAGAGTTGTACAAAGCTTCATTTGTGGTAAAGATCAAAATTCAGGTGCCCCTCCTGAACCTTGCAAGTCCAGGCCTGGGCTCTAAAAGCTGCCTTGATTGACAGCCTTCTTGACTGACAGCCTCCTTGTTTGACAACCTTCTTGATTGACAGCCTCCTTGATTGACAGCCTCCTTGATTGACAGCCTCCTTGATTGACAGTCTCCTTGATTGACAGTCTCCTTGATTGACAGCCTTCTTGACTGACAGCCTCCTTGATCAACAGCCTCCAGAGAAGAGCCACAGCAATCCCAGATGCCTGCCGACCTGCTCCAAGTAGAGTCCTGCAGTCAAGCTCATCCCCACTCTGAGATATAAGGATATAAGGCAAGCATAATATTAAGAAGAAATTTAAATTTCTTGACTGAAAATATCCAGAAAGGAAAAAAAAAAAACACTGTGCAAAAGCAATATTTTAATGCCAGGACCGTTCCAAGAAGAGGCAAGTGGGCAATGGCTGGGTATTTTTAACTCTGTGTAGTAGTTATTAAAAAGCACTCTGCTGGCTTGCAGTGTGGATTCTTCTCCAGTTTGGGGAAGAACTTAGGAACGATGCCAAGGACAGACCTCGGTTCACTGGGTCAGTGGTGCTTCGTCCTGACCTTGGTGTGCGTGTGTAGGGTGGGGAATGGGAGGCTGTGTTTGGCTGGCCCGTGGTCTAAGGCACAGAGGAATGGGGCAGACAGAGACTGCTTTGCGAATGTTTTAATTCGAGCCATATTCCTTTGGATTCCATCCATTGTGTTTTTATTTCACCAAATTGTAATTTATTACAGTGACAATATGAGTTATCATATTTTTGCTTTTAGTCATTGCAAACAAGAAAGCTGACAGAGAGTCAGCTTTCTCCAGAGTTAGGATTTAGTCTTCGATGCCCTCATTTTTAGCCTCCTTCTGCCTTAGAGTTCCTTCAAGATGTAAAAGGTCAGTGAGGAATTTTTATAGAAAAGCCATCAGAATCACACTCTGGGCATAGACAGGGATGTGTACACTGAGCTTGCTCTCCTGTAGGGTGGGATGGGGTGATCAGGAGTCTCTAAGCTGGTGGGCTCTGGGTTGGTGGTAGCAATGGCCGGAGGCCCCACCAAACTCAACAGAAGAGTCCTCAGGCCTTGTCTCTGCTGAGGAGCCATCTGAGAGTCCCCTCTCTGCAATTCACAGGCACTGGCCTAGTCTTCCGTGGTTACCCTTGTTCCACACTGACAGCTGGACCCATCCCTTAAATGAGGATCTGGTTGTGTTTACTGCCGTCTCTCGGCACCCAGAGCTTGAGTTCTACGTCTTTGTTTGGCCCTCATTTCTTGTGAGCTTCACCTGCTAGCTTTCTCTGCACGGGCTCTTCTCCATATGTCTCTTCCCTGGTCCCCAAATTACGGCGTCGTCCACGCCTCAGGCCTTTGCTCTCACTGTTTCCCATTCTTCTCTCACCAAACCTGGATGATCTTCTACCCATGTGCAAATTGCTCTTTATCCTTCTAGACCCAATGTCAACCTCCCCTCCACCTCCTTTTGACACTGCAAGCCCGCTTAGCTTTGTGCACACTGTCTCTCACACTGTTAGGGGAGCTGCAGTGAGCAGTGGTTAAGAGACCCATGCCTGAGTCCTGCCTCAGCCCTGAGCTAGTCACGTGATCCTAGCAGTTCAATTATTCCTCTGGTGTCCTTCCCTGTACAGGTTGAATACTCTTCATCCAAACTGCTTGGGACCGTAAGTGTTTCAGACGTGGTGCTGTTTATGAGTTTGGAATATTTGCATGTCTTGGGTAGGGGACCCATTGTGAATACAGTATTCATTTATGCTTCATACACATCTTATACATAGATCCTGACGGTAATTTTATCCACGATTTTTAAAAATTTTGCCCATGGAACAGTTCCGTGGTATGAAGTGTTCTATTTGTGGTGTTGTGTTAGCACTCAAGAAGTTTTGAATTGTGGAGCATTTTGCATTTGAGGGAATAGAGAGGTCCAAACTACAGTAGTAGTCAGGGTCTGTTCTCTGGGTTCTCTGAGAATTGAGTGAATTATATGTGCCTTAGTACCTAGCTTGAAATAAGTTCCCAATAATGAAAACTCAACTGTCCTTGCTTTATAACATTTTAGTATGTCCATTGACCTTTATAGCATTTAGTATGTCTCCCTCCCTGCTATGTGGTGTATTCCCGGGGAAGGCAAATATGCTTTACTTATCTCTATCTCCATCATCCAATCCACATGTCATGGGGCTGTTTATAAAGTTGGCATCCGAGTTGTAGATAAAGAATAAGATGCCTAGTTATATTTGAATTTCAGATAAATAAAGAATAATTTTTAGTATAAGTATGTTCAAATATTATGAGACATACTTTTACTAAAATGAGTGTTTTTATATATCTGAAATCCAAATTTAATTGGGTGCCTTGTATTTTTATTTGCTAAAGCTAGCAACCCTAGTTGATGCACTTCAGCAAAATTGCTTCCCATGTCAACATTTTTTTTTTTAAGATTAGGATTGATGATTCTCATGATGGCTTAGAGTATTTACTCGGGACCATGATCTGCCATGCCGCCTCTCCTGTTCCTATCAGGACATGATGCTCCCTGGCATCACTAAGCACTCACTGGAGGTTTCGCCAGTATAAAACCAAGACAAATGAGCAAATTAGGAAAGGAGTATGTGTCACTGTTACCGTTCCCCGCCTTGGGTTAATCATAGGAACCAATAAAGAGGTGGATGAGCAGAGGGCCAAGTTCTTGGAAGATTAATATCCACAAGGCACCAGCCAATTCTGGCCCCTTCTCCTCAAATGCAAAATGCTCCACAATTCACAACTTTTTGACTTGAGGGAATGAAAAGGGTGGACATGACAGCCCACTCATCAAGATCAAGGGTACCACCCATTGCTAGAGCTATTGGGTGAGAAGTGGCCGGCATGTGGAGGTCCAGGGAGAGGGAGGAGCCAGGACTTATTCATTGGAAATCTCCTTACATATATGAAATAGGTGCCCAATAGTTTTACAAAGGACAGCGAAGCCAAGAGAGATGTCATGTCAGGCCAGCAACAGCACTAAGGGGAGTTATCTGCAGACCACTGGCCAGTGTAGAGGTGATGGTGGGCACTAGAGCTGAGACAGTTCTCATCCTTGTGTGGGCAGTTGCAGTAACAGGGTTGGGAAGGGACAGGGAGCATTATTATCTGGAGCATAATATCCTATAATATCTGGAGGATGCTCTGTGAGCTACTGGGGGGCTTGAGCTGCTAAGAATAACTGGGAGATGTTACCCAGGAGCAAAGCCAGTATCATTAACGAAGGAAAGGCACAAGGTCTGCATCAGTACCGTTTTGGGGATGCATTTCTCATCCCTATCTGCCATAATATCAGCAACAAACAAAAATTATTTATCTTTGAAGAAAAACATACAGAGGAGTGCTCTGGTCAGAACTGTCAAGGGGTTGAGGCTAGGGAGATATCTTAGTGGTTGAGAGGGCAAACTGCTCTTGCAGAGGATGTGAGTGTGACTCTCAGAGCCCTATCTGGGCAGCTCACAACCACCGTAACTCTAGCTCCAGGGGATCTGATGCCCTCTTCTGGTTTCTACAGGAAACTACACTCAGGTAACACACACACACACACACACACACACACACACACACACACACACACACATCTTTTTAAAAATAAAAAGCTTTTGGGGTTGTATGTTTTCTGTTTAGTTGGTATTTTTCCTGAGAAGTGTTTTGTTTGGTTTTTCCCTGTGATTTTCATTGTTTTTCTTTCTTCTTTTCCCTCCCACCTTCAAACCTCTGCTATCTCTCCCCAGTCCCTCACTTGATTTTTCTTTTGCTTTCAAGCCAGCTGAGAAAACAAAACAGACAAGTCAGATTGGGTCTTTGGGGGGTAAAGTTGTGGAGGGACATTTCCTGTTCCTTCTGAGTCATATTATCACAGATGTAGCAGCCTAACACAACATATATTTATCCAGGAACTTTGGAAAGTTGGAAGTCTGAAATCGATTCAAAATTAGTTAGTTAAATCGTTATGGAATTACACCACTAAAGATAAGGTAAACCTGTGGGCCTCAGTGATGGTCCATATTGACAGTCAACTTGGTAGGATCTAGAGTCACCCAGGAGTCAAATCTCTGGGTAAGTCTGCGAATGAGTAGAGCTAATGGAGGGAAGATACGATGGAAATGTGAGTAGCACCATGCACGAACCAAGAAAGTGAGCCGAGCACCAGCATTCATCTCTCGGGTTCCCAGCTGCAAATGCAATGTGACCAGCTGCCTCACTCTGCTTTCTCAGCCATGATGAACCGTCTTATCAACCCTGAGCCAACACAAACTCTTCCTTATGTTGCGTTTGTCAGGTGTTTTATAGAAGCAACTAGGGAAATAATAGATGGAGGCTCCAGCTGGGGCTTGGCAGAAAGTTCTCCTGGAAGCTCCAGGGAAAACTGTTTCTGTGCCTTCCCATTTCTGTTGGCGGCAGCATTCATTGGCTTCTGGTCTTGTCTCTCCAGTTGCTGATTCCAGACATACGTGGGCTTCTCTGACCTTCTTCCCATCCTTGTAGAAGTCTGTGCAGTCTCAACAATACCCCCAGAGAGTCCAGGCCACTCTTCCCAACACAAATCCCTGGATTGCACTGGCAAAGGCCCTTTCAATGTGCATGCTGCCTTCCGAGGTGCTGGGAACTGGGCATGAGTGTCTTTGGTAGTGGCCGTTATCAATAGATACTAAGATACTAAGAATTCCAAAGATGAGTAAGGTCAGGATAGCCAACCTGAGATCAGCTTTGCCCTGCTGGAAGTCATGCCTCCTAGCCCCATTACTCTCTGGAAACCTTAACAGAAGTACACACTGCTTCCTCCATGGTTTCACAGTGGCCTCCTGTGGCCTCCACACCCACATTAACCCTTCCCTCCTTGATAGTGCCTATGTGCTCTGTGTCGACTGTATTCCACCATTTCAAAAGAACTGAGTCTAGCAGCCCACAAACCAAGTCTTTGCTGGATGCCAGTGGTCCCATAAGTAAGGGAGGCACGTTCCTGCAGAACCACTCCTGAACTGTGCAAGGCTCACAGCCCTATAAACATGGTGCATCATTTTTCTACAACTTTCAGCCCTTTGAGCAAGCTTTTCATAACAACGCTGTGGATACTGCAATGCCAAGTGCTTCATTAACGCTCTGGAAAGTGACCTGATGGTAATTTAATCAAAGATGCTGACTTCTGCACAGCCAGCCACCACCCCTGCCTGGGCACCCCCTCCCTCACACAGCATGCCCCCCGAGTGAGAGGGATATTTCTAGCTATAATGGGACGCTCATTGCAGCTGTATTTCAGACTCACTCTTCCCTCCTCTTGCTGGCCCTCTTCAGACTTTGACCATGATGTCACCTTCACAGCCTGAGTGGAAAAACTCTTGCATCTTCACAAGGAGCTGCAAGCCCAGACGTCCCACTTCAGAGAACGTGGCATCTGGTGAGCATCAAGGGTTTGATGGGTCCTCTTTGAGAGTCAAGAATTCCATTACCAAGTTTTGTGTAGCTTGAACTCCAGAGTCTCATTCTCTCATCTATGCAATGATCCTGACTAACACAATTTCTCTCTGTTCCTGCTGGGAACGAGGGCAATTAAACATAAAAGGCAGCCAGGCACTCAGGAGTGTGAACCTGTGACCCCAGCATAGGAAGGGCTGAGGCAGGAGACTCTTGTACGTTCCAAACCTGTCTAGGCTGTACAGTAATTACCATCCTGAGGACTAAGAATTTCATCTCTAAAATTGTGTGTGTGTGCATGTTAATAAATAACATGTATATCATATATACATTACATATGTAAAGTATGTATATATAGGTGCACAATTTATGTGTGCATACAATGATAGAAATAAAGGAACAATTGCCTACAGAATGCAATCTTGCTTTTAAAACACATACTCTTCTTAGCCATGCTATCCTTGAAAATAAGTGTGGATGTTCCTATTTGTATTTTTCTGTGTGCATACCGTGTGATCATTGTACCTAAGTACCAGGCCATGCAGAGAACCTAGACTGTGGCATTTGCAAACTGGAGGTGTAAGAATGTCAAGCTGGGGATGAAGGCCCCAGCAGTAGTTTTAAACTCCAGCCCACACCTGAGTTCCTTAAGTGAGATACTGGTGTCCTGTCTAAATGTAAGTGTCTCAGTTCCAGCACCCTGTGATGTGTGGATGGTAATGCTGACCTCACATAATTGCTGGAAATTAAGACCCCCAAACCGGATCACAATTGAGAGCATCCACAACCATTCGGCGGACTGTGCACAAACTCAGTAAGGGCTAATTCTGTTTCTCTCCAGAGTTCAAGGACACAGGATATTCATTTTCTCTTCCTGAATAACAAATTGGCATCAACTTAGCGTCTTAAAGTGACACTCACTTGTGAGCTGACAGTTCTACAGGTCAAGGGTTCTGTAAAACTGGCTACTCAGGTTGTTCTGAAGTAGAAATTAAAGCATCAGATGGCCAAGGGTCTGTGCATTAGTCTGGTGTTTATTGCTGTGACTAAATACCAGAGAGAAACACACTAAAGGAGTTAAGATTTATCTTGGACAAATGTTCCAGAAGTTTTAGCCAGGATGGGCTCATTTCTGTGGGCCTGTGGTGACGTAAAAGGTTATAGCAATGGCTCAAGTCCATTAGCGGCAGCTCTGTCTTTAACCCAGAAACCTTCACAATCATTTTTGATTCAAAGTCTAACCCACTGCGAGTTTGACCAAAGAGTTCTGCAACCCTAGAAAGAATTTGTTGCTAACACGCCTTGCCCAGCTAACAGAGCTGGGCGGTCAGCTGGCCTCAAGCAGTGAAGTGAGATTCCCACGGAAGAGCTGAGCATTTTGCAAGCTTTAGTGCCTTTGCTTCACCACATTTCTCTGTGTGCGGCACTTCCAGACTTAGATTGCACAGGAAACCTCTGTTTATTCCTCTCGTTCTGTGATAAAAATGACTAACCAAAGGAAGGGATGGTTGTGGCTCACAGTTCCAAGGCACACAGTCCATCACCGTGGCTAAGGCAGGGTAGCAGGTGCCGATGGAGCTGGTCACGTTCCCCCCACAGTCAGGAGACAGAGAGAGATGAATAATGCTTATGTTCAGCTTGCCTTCTCTTCTTTATTCCTTCAGGCGCCTGTGAAACGGTGCAATCTGTATTTAAGGTGGGTCTTCACCTTCAGTTAACCTAACGTATGAAATCATTCGCAGGTATGCCGTGAGACCTGCCTCCTAGCTGATCCCACATGCTGTCAAGTTAATAACAGGCACTAACCATCACATTTATATACCCCTTATCCTCTCTGGAATTTCAAAATCATTAGCATTAGGTACATTGTTGAGTTCAACTGCATAATGTTGCCAATACCTAAAATCGATTATGGAAAATGCCTAGCAGGTATGAAATCAACACACAGCATTATCTCTGATCATCTGAACCTCACAGGGGCTCAGCGTGTACACACATCAAACATGTAAACAGGTGCCAAATTATGTCTTGAGAGTGTTGAGAGCACGTCGTCGACCACAGAACAGTGCTAAAGGGTTTGCTTGATTACGTCCCTTGGTAATGGCGGCACGCCAAAACGGTGTTTGCCTTGCAGCTCACTGGTCAGCAGGAGGGTGCAAAGTGGGCTGTACCTTCGCAATAAGTTCGCATGGGAAACACCACATTCCTCCTCATTCCTTACACAGTGTCACACACTGATACTGTCGGATGTGCTTCTCAATGTATTGATGAAAACTGCAGATTCTTGGGGAATTACCAGCCAGGACTTCACTCTCATCTTTTTCCTTTTTTTTTTTTTTTTTTTTTTGCCTTTTAAGAACTCAGGGTAGGGATGAATCCAGGACAACAAAGATGTACAGCCGAATAACAAAACAAGGGTAGGCTTTTAAGCCAGACAGCGCTAATTTTAGATTTAGCCCCATTCACTTGGAAGTGGTATTTCTTTGTTTTATCTATTTATTCATGGGGAAAATATGTCCCCCATGCTCATCCACAGCACTCCTAAGAGGGGTTGATTTGAAGCTTGGTACCTTGACTGTATTCAGGTTAAATAGTAGAAGTTAAAATAATATTTGATGTGCCCACTGAATGTAATAGGATCCATAATAATGATATTGATTTCTGTGTGTACATGGTCCTGAATGCAGGGGTGTGTGTGTGTGTGTGTGTGTGTGTGTGTGTGTATATGTGTGTGTATGTGTGTGTGTGTGTATGTGTGTGTGTGTGTGTGTGTGTGTGTGTACATGGTCCTGAATGCAGGGGTGTGTATGTGTGTGTGTGTGTGTATGTGTGTGTGTATGTATGTGTGTGTGTGTGTGTGTGTGTATGTGTGTGTATGTGTGTATGTGTGTGTGTGTGTGTGTGTGTGTGTGTGTGTATGTGTGTACATGTGTACATATGCCCCTGGAAGCCAGGAGTCAGTCTCGTGTATACCATTCCTTAGAGCTGTACAAACTGTTTTTGAGGCATGGCTGCCTAACAGAACTGAGGGCTGCCTGGCAAGTCCCCATGACTCACCTGTCTCCACATCCCTGGTGCTGGGATGGCAGGTGCATGCCACCACGGTGCCAGGCTTTTCTGCATGTATTGGAGGTTGAATGCAGGTCCCCATGCTTACCTGGCAACAGCTTCACTGGCTAAACAATCTCCCGAGCCCCTGATTCTTAAATACACATCTACTAACTCATTGTGGGTTCGTAACCTAAAGTCAAATCCAGGTCTTGAAAGACAAAGTGCCTGTCTAGATTTAGATCCAGAGAAGACCAGTATCACAGTGATGATATCAACTGCTTTTATTTTGGATTAATCAGTGAGACAGGACGCTGGCACCTCCAAGGAAGGGCCTGTGTGGGTAGACTTCCACCATGGAGCTGAGGGTTGGCCTCCACTACACCACTGAGGCTGGACCTCTGCTACAGCGCTAAGGATAGACCTCTACTACAGCGCTGATGGGAAATGTTGGCTTTTCTGAAGAACGTAGCTTATCCATCCCCTTTACTCGCCTCTGAGGCCTCTGATAAGTCTTTTCTCTTGTTCTTGGGGTGCATCGAACCCCAGAATCACACCGGCCTCTAGCTCTCTTCTTTCCAGTCAGTGTGAAGCCATCATCTCTGCAGACAAACTTTTTTAAAACAAGTTTAAAAATGTACTTTGGAAAACTAGAACACAGAATCTTTTAAAAAGATTGTTATTTTTCCCCCTTAAGCATCTTCCAGAAACAGGCAGCAAGGAGAGACACATCCCCCTACACAAAACCCACACAAGAATATCAAAATCTGTTTGATAATGAATTTGAATTTTTTTTTAAAAAAATCCATACGCTAAAATCGTTCTTATTTTTAATTTTTCCCTCTTTTTTCAAATTCATGGACATAATGTTTCTTATTGCAACTCAGAAACATCTCAAAATAGCTGCCAGGATTTTACAAATAAACATAAAACCAAGACTTTTGCGTTATAAAAATAGCCCTCGCTTCTGCTCTAAAGGTTGGTTGCCCTTCTGAATCCTCGGTGGGGCTGGGACTGTGCAGGCATCTCAGGCACTCTGCCACTCGGAGATGAGACCAGTTTTCCTCTCTGGAAATACTCAGACAGCATTCTGTGCCTTGCATCTCATGTCTGTACGTGCAATCATTATTTTAAGTATGGATGGAAATGCGCATATGAAGTTGAACAACTACAGAGGCAATCGATTCAGTCACAACGTAATACAGGCAGGGTTATAATGCGCTGTAATTCTTGCTCCCAAAGTTTACTGTGGCAAATATTAGTTTTTCAAAGTGCTGAGGAATAATGATTACTCCTTTATTTAAATTGTGGCTATAGTTAAGTAAGGGGAACAGATGACTTAATTTCTTCAATTCAGCCAACAATCAGTCTTCCCTCAGCTCTGAGGTGGAGGTCTTTCTTCAGGTCCAATAGTGGAGGTCCATCCTCAGCACTGTAATAGAGGTCTATCCTCAGCCCTGTGATAGAGTTCTATCTTCAGGTCCATGGTGGAGGTCTAGCCTCAGCACTGTGATAGAGGTCTATCTTCAGGCACATGGTGGAGGTCTAGCCTCAGCACTGTGATAGAGGTCTATCTTCAGGTCCATGGTGGAGGTCCATCCTTAGCACTGTAATAGAGGTCTATCCTCAGCCCTGTGATAGAGGTCTATCTTTATGTACATGGTGGAGGTCTATCAGCGCCATGATAGAGTTCTATCTTCAGGTCCATGGTGGAGATCTCCTCACAACACCAATGTAGATGTTTCTCCTCAGTGCTGTGGTATCAGTCTTCCCTCAGCTGTGAGGTGCAGGTCTATCCTCAGCACTGCAGTGCAGGCCAACCCTCAGCAACATGAAGGGAGTTTACTCCTAGCACCAAGATAGAGGTCTACCCTCACCGCCCCCTTCTTGGTGACACTGGAGTCCTGTCTCACTGATTAATCTGAAATGAAAAGCAGGTGATATCATCAACATGTTATTGAACCTGAGTCCTGGAATCTCCATTTTGATTGCAATTACTTTCTCTACAAAAGGGAAAATCATTGCTCTTTATGTCACAGAATGGGTAGAATACCCTAGATTTGATTTGAGCAGAAACGGTGAGACATGAATGGCACCTGTGTTTAAATTAATGGCATTTTGCGTGATCGAGTAAATCTTTTTCGGTTCTTACACCTCACAAAGTAAAAAGCAGGAGACTGCATTTCTGTTTTCCTTGTGATTTCCTGTCAGGACTTAAAGGACAATGAAGTAGCCTCTGACTTGTCTTCTCTTTCCCTTCTAGCTCCACACCACTTGGCTTTTTTCTATCATTTCAACTCTGCCAAGGGTGTCCACCTGGGACCTCCAGACACATTTTACTGATCTATCTTGTACCATGAAGTTTGGTGGGGGACAGCTTTCTATGGTTTTTGTTTTGTTTTGTTTTGTTTTGTTTTGTTTTTGTGTGTGTGTGTGTGTGTGTGTGTGTGTGTGTGTGTGTGTGTGTGTGTTTTCTTTATGTTTTCTGAGTGAGGTGTGGACTGTGGAGCATCAGAACATTATCTCAAGGAATGTGTAAACAGCCTTGGGCAATGGGAACAGCATCTCTCTCTGGAGCAAAATGCATGCTTCCTGTCCACTGTAAAACACTCAGATGGCTTCTGAAGAAGTGACTCTGTAAAGGCAGGCGTGATATTGTCAGGGCTCACCCACCTCTCTGCATATTGCTGTCGGAGGGCTAGTGCTTCAGCAACTGACCTCACATGCCGGCGTTCTGGTACAGCCTTCCTTTGTGACTCAGGAGCATCTTGTGTACACACACACACACAGACACACACACACACACACACACACACACACACAAACACACAAACACACACACCACACTCATGCTTATATGTTTGTCCAATTGCTTTTATAGCATCAGTAAAACTGTGGCTGACTAAACCTGTTAGTTTACAAGAAGACAAAAATCTCGCATCCCGCATTCTTGAGAGTGTTGGTTGTAAAATAGAATACCAACAGAGCTGGAACCTTTTTGCAAAAGTATAGAAGAAAGCCCAAAAGGTTTTGCTTTACACATGGAGTCCATCTACTGAAGACTGCAGCTGGCCTGGCCCCAACTGTTTCAGTGGGAAGTAGCAACTATGCCTCCTAGAGCTTACTCACTGCTGAGAGCGTGGGTGGCAGTCTTAAGGTGAATGTTCTGGATGCCTGCTGTTGCTGTGATAAATGCCCATGCCAAAAGCAACTTAGGGAAGGAAAGAGTGTCACTTACACTTCTATGTCAGGGTCCAACACTGAAGGAAGTTGGGCTGGAACTCAAGTAGGAAGCAAAGTAGATACCATAGAGGAAGACGAATCTCCATCTTGTGCTCTAGATTGCTCAGCTAGCTTTCTTACACAGCTCAGGCCCATCTAACCATGGAGGAGGCCACCCACAGTGGGCTGGGTCCTCCCACATCAATAACCAATCAAGACAGTTTATCACAGACATGACCATAGGACAATCTGATCAAGGCAATTTTTTAATTGATCTTTCTTCTAGGTTGTGTCAAGATGATAAAACAAAAATAACACACACACACACCATCACCATCACCATCGCTATCACCATCACTATCACCAATGCTGCCGCCACCACCACCTATAGCAACAACTAGCTCAAACCCTCCACGAGACTGAAGACAAGAAGACATCAATGACCTGTACTTTCTCCAAGTATGCTTAGCCTCCCCTCAAAACAGTCAGTGTGGTGGTGCAGCTCTTCAACTGTTGGATGTCCTCAGAGTTGCCATCTCCTCTCTCTTGACTGACAAAAGAATTATAAACAATGAAGTTACCCTACCCTGGTTTCTGCACCGCAGATCCTCTATGAAAACTATGAATGTTTCCCTATCCTATTCCTCGAGAAACTATTCAGCAATTGGAAGGAAAACACATGCCACACTTATCTTTCTGGCAGTGTGGGCAAACAAGACACTTTACATGGCTTTCCATCACTCAATGGGTCCAAAGAAAATCATTAAGCCCAACTATTGAATCCGTAGTGGGCAACCTGATGGAAGTCTTACTTAGGCCTTTTGTGTACCACCTTCCCAGGAGCCTCAGGTGTGCTGCGGGGCGTCCTTCACGTAACACGGTGAGTGTTCAGCTGTAGAAGTGAAGGATGGGGCCAAGGCGGGACAATTCTCCCTAGTGAATGGTGTCTATCCATTTTGGGAACAAGGCTGTTGGAGAATATCTCACAGGAGCACGTGGATGGGAAACACTTGAAGGGCACAGCTGAGAAAGCAAGGTCACGCTTTCTGCCTGTCGGAGGTGGAGAGTCTCTGCACCTGGAGTTTCTCACCTGTGACACATCCTCCTGAATGTTCTCATCCCATCTTCTGGAGAGTTCTGGCTTGGGGAACTGCATAGACATGTTGGTCATTTGATGTTACTGACACTGTGAGTAAGAGATGAGCTTTCTCAATCTGTGTCCTCGGACACCCGTGCCTTGTTCTTCCACCCACGAACACCTCTCCATCATCTCAACACCTCTTCATTATCGAAGTTTCTACCCAGATGTTGACACTGGGGCTGGTGAGATGGTTCAGCAGGTAAAGGCAGCTGCTGCAGCTCTGACAACCTGAGTTCAATCCCCTGACCCCATGTAAAGGTGGAAGAGGAGAGTCACTCCATAAAGATGTTGTGTGACTTCTACATGTGTACCACGGCACACACATCCTAACGCACACACACACACACACACACACACACACACACACACACACACACACACAGTATATCAAATTACAAAAAAGAAAATTTACCTCCTTAGAGATAATAGCATCTCACCTTCAAGTTCCTTTCTCTGCAAATGTCCCTTCTTTTCCATGTAGTCTGTTATTTGCTCACACTCAGCTTTCCACTTACTGTCCATCTCCTGGTAACATCAGGACTGTCTAAGTCCATCCTGTTTCCAGGGCTTTGAGCGGTTGAGAGCATCAAGCAGACATCTAGCAAACAGCTTTGGAAAGCACTGGATTTTGTTTAAAGAACCGTGGAGAATCATAAAACAAAGACTGTATATGCTCTCCCATTTTTGTATGGCTGAATCCTAAAAGAAACATGAACATAGTTTTGCTGAAGATACTTGCATATTTGTGTTCTATAACCCAAAACAGGCCACAGCAGGGGAAGGCTTTAGGGAGGTAGGTTGAGTCGAAATACAGAACATTTTTGATACCACGAAATGTTTAAACAACCGTTAGCAACCCCTTCACAAAGGGGAACTATAATCCCATAACGTGGTCCTTGAGTCGGCAAGTCAATATCCACATGTGAAAGTAACTTGAGTTTTACATCACTGTAGCTCGCACTGGAAAAACACATAAATCTTTACTGCAGGAACAATCCCTTATTGACAGAATGACTTTCTGGGCTACAATGATGTCGTGTAATAAGAAGCAGAGGTTTGGATCATTTTAGTGGAACGGGTGGGTAGAGCCACAGATCACAGCACCAAGTTACTAAACTAAACAAAGTGTTTGATCAAAATCGGCTTTATGAGAGACATACGCAGCCCACAGTCAATAGTGGGGCCAACTCCAAGAGACCGACATGTGGATTGAGTTTGGAGCAAAACCACTCTTGTTTGGTTGGCTCCGTGTTTAATTGGTTTTTGCTTTATTTTGATATTCATAGCAATGATTGTGGTGTGATATTTCAAGGGGCACAAAGGCACCGCGAAGATTACAGAGCGCTCACACTTTATGGGCGATATGAAACATTTTCAGAAGGATTAAGTGCTAGATTGTGACACGTTCTAAAACAAAAATGAAGACAGTGATAGAGTTCAAAGGGTCACTACAAAAACACCTAAAAGAAAAAGGATTATTATGATCAGCTTTCTATTTCCTCAGTTCTGTCACTTGTGTTATGTTTTGGTTTGGGTTTGATGGCCAGACATTATTTCTCAGAGTAATTTTAGCTTTATAGAAAAAAAAAAATGAATCAGTAGAATGTGATTCCTCTTCCCAATGTTGTGATTTGAGTGTGAAATGTCATGTCCCCTTCATCTCGGGTGTGAACACTTGGTCCCCAGATGGTGGTAAAGGTGCGGCCTTGCTGAAAGAAATAGGGGAGGGTCTTGAGGCTGCGCAGCCCGACCTCACTTCCTGTTCCTATTTCCTGAGTGCTATGTCATGTGGCCAGCCCACTTTCTGCTCCTGCCTCCATGGCGGTCTCATTGACCGTGAAGGACTGCCTTCCCCGAGAACCTTAAGCCAAGCAAGCCCTCTCTCCCTCAAGTTGTTCTGTTGGTATTTCATCCCATGACTAGACATTTTATCACATGACTACACCTCCTGCAGAGGTGTGCCACTGCCGGTCAAGCCTGACGAGCTTATTCACCACATTGTGGTTATTTGCTGTTAGCTAATGCCGATGCTTTCATTAAGGGTCTCCTTTTGTATGGTATGGCTTTATCTTCCAAATCCCACTCGCCGTGTCCGCTACCATCACAGTGGGAACAGAAGCTGCAGCTGCAGCAGCCAGAAGTCCTCCTCCCTTCCACGAGTGCATCCCCTCCTGCACCTCCCAGCGACTGGCAGCTCTTTTTACTGCCTCTTGTTTTGCTTTTCCAGAATGCACTATGGTTGGAAGCTACTACTGTCCTTTTAGAAAAACTTCTCTTCATATATTAAAATGTATTGAAAGCGCCTTGATATCTCTTATGGATAGTCACGTTCCTAGTGATGTTGTTCTGCATTTGCATGAAGTCTGCCACCTCTTTTTGTTTGGCATCGAACTTGTGGTGTTATGTCTAAGAATCTACTGAGAAATCCAAGGTTAGGGAGAATGACTTTTATGTTTTTTCCTGAATGGTCAATGAACTTTGCTCTATATTAATGACATAGATCCATTTGAGTCAATTTTGTATATGTGATGGAAGGTCAAACTATTCTCTGCAAGTGAAATTTCAATTTCAGTACTATTTGCAACAACAAAAAATTCCATTCCTCCCCCCAATAAGTAGATCTGGTCCCCTTGCCAAAAATCAATTAGTTAGAGTCATGTGAGCTATTTATAGACTCTCAGTTCTGTGTGTCTGTCCTTAGGCTGTTCTGGAGGTTGGGACCTATGACTCCTCTAACTCTGTTTTCTCTTTTAAAATGGTGTGGTTTTTGGTAGTCTCTTGCTATTGTATATGAAATCAACATATTTCTTTTAGATTATGTTTATGATAAATTCTTGAGATAGACTGTGCATAATTTTACATGTATTTGCATATTTTAAGTTCAGTATAGTTTGATTAAATAGCTCTTTACACTTTTACATAGTTTAAAAGAAAGTATACTTCTACACTCATTTTTTTTGATTCTTAAGATCTTTAATTTAAAGTGAAACTTGATAATTTTCCACTTTGCATTTCATTCAATGAATCAAAAATTAATAGAGCCATTTAGGCCCAAGAGAGAAATTAAGGATAAATGACTATAGCAGAATATTTTAAGGTGTATTGCTTTTGTTTATGTTGCATTTGTTTAACTCTGTGCAGCTGTGTTAATGTACCTGTCTAAAACACCTGATGGTCTAATAAAGAACTGAACGGCCAATAGCAAGTCAGGAGAAAGGATAGGTGGGGCTGGCAGGCAGAGAGAATAGATAGAAAAAGAAATCTGGGAGGAGAGAGAAAGAAGTAGCCAGAGAAGGGAGGACATCAGGGCCCAGGCACCCAGCTACACAACCAGCAAGCCACAGAGTAAAGGTAAGATTTACAGAAGTTAGAGAAAAGGAAAAGCCCAGAGGTAAAAGGTAGTTGGGATAATTTAAGTTAAGGAAAGGTGGCTAGAAAGTAAGCCAAACTAAGGTCAAGCATTCATAATTAAGAATAAACCTCCATGTGTGATTTATTTGGGAGCTGGGTGGTGGGCCCCCCAAAAAGGGTAAAAAACAATCAACAACAAATGACCATTTCTCTTATGTTTCAGATTTCTCACTTAGCAATGCTGAGAATTCCCTAATAATATCATCTTAGCTGCCATATTTCTGCCAAGGGGTGCTTGGATTTGATAGAAAGTATATTGAATATTCAGTTACTTGGGTAGTATTTGTATTTTACAATATGGATTCTTCCGATCTACAAACATGGTTGTCTTTGAAATTCTTTAGATCTGCTTTAGCTTACATCATCAAAGTTTTAAAATAGTTTTCAGTGTACAAGTCTTTTGCCATCTTGGTTCAATTTATTTCTACCTTTTTAAATTCTCTTTATAGTCTATAACAAATGAAATTTTTTTCTTTTTTTTGTAATCCAGCTGTTCTTTTCTGGCATATTGAAATGATGTTTATAGGTGTGTACCTTGCAAATTGTCTGTATGAATCCATTATTATGGTTGCTATATTATAAATTTTTAGGGTTTTATGGATATGGTAGGGTGTGCTCTGTCACACGAGGTGTTTGTGCTTCGTCTTTTGTTGTGTGAATGCTTTGCTCTTGTGTTTCCTAATTGTTCTGACTAGTATTTCTGGTTCCATGGTGGAGAAAAGCCCAACTCTTATCCAGCTTGAATATGGAGCATAATGCTATTTGTGCAAGATAAAAATAAATACCCTTTATTACGTCGAGAAAGTCCTCATTTGAAAAAAAAAAAAACCTCTCGGATTTCAGGACTGGGGGTGTAGCTCAATGGTACAACACTTACATAACATCAAAATCCTGGGTTTGATTCCTAACATGGCAAAAACAAAAACAAGACCCTGAGACATCACTAGGGCTTCTGGGTGTCCACTGAGTTTAAACGCAGAAGCTTCTGTCCTTGGAGTGTCGGGCTCTAGTTTCTTTCTCTACTCCACACTCCTTGCGCATCAGCTGGAGTTCACAAGGTGAATTTCCCATGATGCTGTGGGGCAACATGTGGCCAATAGACAATCTGCTAAAGGTTCCCTAGACCACATGCCCGTGGATGTCATCACATGGTTTCAGAAGTTGAATGAGAAACAATTGCCTTAGACAATTCCTGTTCTCTCTGAGGCTATAGAACTCTGCTGCTTCACAGAGCCACCTTAACTTTCTGTCTAAATGGGAAATTTCACAGTTGATAGAAAGGAACACAGGACAGAGACGGTGATAAGGACTTGTGTGGCGAGCACACAGCTCTCGTTCCTCCTCCCGCGGGATGCTTTGTTCTGCTCCTTCCATTCCTTTCCAGGTTTTTACTGGTGAAGGTGTTGTCCAGCTGATGTCTTTAGAATGTGAAAGGGGAACGGGATGAGGACTGGAGCATGCCAGCGCTTAATTCTGCATTAGCATCCGGGGTTCTCCCTGCCCCTTCATTTTACGACTTTATTTACCGAGTATTAGAGTGAAAAAGTAATCAAAATCAAATTGCCTGGCTTGCACCTGCAAAGGCCTGGAAGTGATTTATGGCATGGCCAGGCTCAGGCTGTTCTTTTGGATGTGCCCGGTGCCTGGGCAATCATCACCTCAGCTGGGCTCCATCAGGTAGCCAGCAGGTGCGTCAGACCTGGAGCGCTTAGCAACCGAGAGACAGGCAGATTCGCTTCAGCCTGGGGGCTAAAAGTGACATTGCCTTGCCTTCCTTGGCTTAAACACTTAGAAGCTACTATTGTTCCTAGTTATTTTTTAAAATATTTCTTGTGTTTGTGTGTGTACGCGCACGCGAGCATCCATGTAGAGGCCAGAGGACAGCTTCCAGGATTTAGTTACCTCCTTCCCCTGCCAGGTTTCGAACTCAGGTTGTCAGGCCTGGCGGCTAGTGCTGACCTAAGCTGCTATTATGTCTTCATCATTAAGACTGCAAGTTCAGTTAATTCAGACTCTGTGCCTAACTGGTTCTAAGCAGAACGGGAGTTGCATGAAGTGTTACATTCGTATTTTCTTGCTCACTGTGACCGTTCTTCCCGACTGGAAACAACATAGGAAGGATGGGTTTGCTGGACCTGAGTCTCCTAGGGGATACAGTCCATCAAGGCAGGAACCGCAGGTGTTCGAGGGAGCTGGTCACATGGCATCTGCAGGCCGGAAGTGGAGAGAGCTGAACCTGGTGCTCGGCTGGCTTTAGCTTTATTCAGGCCAGAACCCCAGCCCAGAGAATGGTGCTGCTCATACTCATGGTGGATCTTTCTGTAGGAGAATATTATTTTAAGGTGTGTTATGTTTGTTTATGTTGCATTGGTTTAACTCTGTGCAGATGTGTTACTGTGCCTGTCTAAAACACCTGATGGTCTAATAAAGAATTGGCCAATAGCAAGACAGGAGAAAGGAGAGGCAGGGCTGGCAGGCAGGGAGACTATATAGGAGAAATCTGGGAGGAGAGGAAAAAAGAGATGGAGGAATGGAAAGAGATCTAGGAGCCAGAGAAGGAGGAGGACTCCAGGAAACAGCTCCCAGCTACGCAGCAAGCCACGGAGAAAGAGGCAAAGAAAGGTATTTAGAAATAGAATGGGAAAAGCCCAGAGACAAAAGACAGGGGGATAATTTAAGTTAAGAAAAGCTGGCTAGAAACTAAGTCAAACTAAGGCCGGGTATTCACAAGTAAGAATAAGCCTCCGTGTGTGAACTTATTTGGGAGCTGGGTGGTGCCCCCCCCCCAAAAAAAGTTAAAAAAAACCCCAAGAACTCTTCCTCCATTCACCCAATCTAGAAACGTCCTCACAGACGTCCCCAGGGATTTGTCTCCTAGGTGATTCTGTACCCTGACAAGATGACAGTATTAACCATCACATTCAGTCGCAGTGAAAGCCTGTTCAGCTCGCTTTCTCTTGCAAGTTCAAATCCGAGGCAGAGATACGGAATGGGTGCCCTTCTCTACTTTGGCCAAAGCAGTGGTAGGGTGTGACTAGAGTGGTCCTCACTGTTACCACCATCATTTTCTTCTTATTCACAGTGGTTGTGATGTATCACTCACCTCATGAAAGGCACGGAGAAGGTAGTCCCTGAAATGCAGTTTTTAACAGGAGGCATGTAGTTCTGAATGTCAAAATGTTCCATGAATTGGGGCTCCCTGGGGTGTAATTGCTTCTATTCTGTCAAAGCTTTTATTGCGGCAAGGAGGACATTCAGGGAGACGCTGCCAGGAGCAAAATGCAGGGAGAAAACAAGGCACGGTGTGGGTCAAGCCTGATTTGTTAAAACAAAGGGGATAGATGGGACCTGAAACTTGAAAAAACATAGAGTTTTTTTTTTTGCAAAGTATGTCTTTTAGCCCAGAGATACTGTTAGAAAAACAGATCTGGAACGGTGAGGTGTAGTAATAGCTGCAGATTGCAAAAAAGACCAGTATGTTTTTAGTATGAGAAAAGAGAGACGCTCTAGAGCGGAAGGTGGCCACAGGTGAAATCGCTTGCATTGATCCTGCCTAACAGCACTTTGACACAAACTAGAGTTATGAGCAGAGGGGACATGAATTGAGAAAATACCTCCATGATCTCCAGCTGTAGGGCATTTTCTTAATTAGCGATTGATGGGGGAGGACTCAGGACATTGTGGGGGAGGGGGGCATCCCTGGGCTGGTAGTCCTGGGTTCTATAAGAAAGCAGGCTGTGGGTCCCATGTTCAGACTGGGATCCTCAGACCCCACAGCCGCAAACACCTTTACCACTGAGCCATTTCACCGGCCCTCTGTTCTGTGACACATTCCTATAAATAGGGTTACTGTTATAGCTATAAATATTTTTAATAGAATGTTGGGTTCTCTCATAAAATTTTGTAAATCATGAATTACTGTTTGGCATATGCATACATCCTTGGTGTTTTTAAGGTTCAAGGAGGAATGCTTTACTTAAATTATTATCTCGTGATCAAAGAATGACTATAACCGCACTATGATTTCAGGCTTGTCACACAGACATGCTTACACAGCTACTGAGCACTTCCTCACTGGGGGTTGTCTTTCATATATGTATTGTCCATATTTGCATGATTGTGTTTCTGGTTTTCATCATATATTTTGGATTTGGGGGGATACGTAATATTTAATTTTTGTCACAGCTTGTCATTTAACTTTGTATAGGGTATTTTTGACACAGAGGTGGATCTTTTAAAAATAGAATCGTTTCTATCAGTTCATGTGATATCATGCTTACAAATAGTAGATTGATTTAATTTTGGATGGGATGATACGAAAAGCTACATTGGAAAAATAATGACATTTTGAGATGAGATCTTGAGCTATTTGTATGTGTCAGATTGTGACAGGGTGTGTGTTGATCTGGAGGGGCTCATGAGAAGGTGGGGGGGGTTTGGGGGGGAGGCATGCCAAGGACAGAATTTGAAGTCACACTCAGGCATGTCTAAGCAGGAGAGGAGCAGGTCACTCTGACTCTCAGTAATGCTTTCTTGTTCTTGGGCATTTTCCCCATTGTCTGGGAAAATACCAGATTTGAGCCTATGGAAACTGGTATTCCAAAGAATGCAACCTGTTGGTGTGGAGTATTCTGTCTGCAGTGTCCGAAACAGGAGGTGGAGGAGCAGAAATCTGGAAACCCGGTGATGGTTTTCGTTTTAATTTCACCTGATACTGGGCTTCATATTCTTTCATTTCTGACCAAACAGCTAAACCTAACCCTGTCTCCTTTCTGTTGGTCTGGTTAACACTCTGACTAAAAGCAGCTCAGGTGAGGAAAGGGTCTACTGAACCACACTCGGTCACTGAGGGAAGTCAAGGCAGGCGCTGGAAGGTAAACAATTACCCGGAGGTCACTGTAGTAGACAAATTAAACCAAACTCAGAAACACAGATGCCAGGCCTTCCTCAGGCACAGGTGTAATTTGACACATTTGTATGCACACACACTGTCCTCCTCATCACCGTCATAGTACAGGGGGACCGGAATGGAGAAGAAAATGTCTGCAGGAGTCAGGGGAGGGCCCATAAGGGCATCAGTGGACGATGTGGGGCAAGAAAGCAGGAAGAGGGCTGTTTGGAGGCGGGAAGGAGACCAACAGTAGAGAATAGAGGAGATCAGGAAGGACAGTGAGTGGGAAGTAAAGAAGCAGAGTATGTAGGGTGTATGCATATGAGTGTGAGTGTGTTTGTCTGTATGTGTGCATGAGTGTGTGTGTGTGCATATGAGTGTGTAGGGTTGTGCATATGAGTGTGTGTGTCTGTATGTGTGCATGAGTGTGTTTGTGTGCATTTGAGTGTGTAGGGTGTGTGCATATGAGTGTGAGTGTGTGTCTGTGTGTGTGCATATGAGTGTGTGTGTGCATATGAGTGTGTGTGTCTGTGTTTGCAAATGAGTGTGAGTGTATGTGTGTTTGTGTGCAGATGTGTATGTGTGAAAATTCCATAGTGAAACTCATTACTTTGTTTTGCATGCTAACTAAAAATTCTCAAATGAGTGCTATGAACTTGTGAGCCCTTCGGAAGGAGCTTAATGGATTCCCCACCTCTTGCCCCCTCCTCCCGCATCTCCCTACAAACTTTGCTTCCTCACTCACCAGGTTACCAATTTCCTGCTCACATGCTGTTTATGCCTTCCATAGTAACTGGCTCCTGCTGCTGGGAAGTAAGGCCCGCCCTTCCTTCAGTGATGAAGGAGAAGTAACCCAAGGAGAGCTAGCTCCTATTTCTGACGTCTAAAACCCTCTCCATGTGTAAACCCTCCCATGCTTGATTGTGCTCCCATTTACCATGTTTTTACTGTGTGTTACTTCTCTCTTTCCCTCGTGCAAGGACTCCTCTGAATGTTCGCTAGATGTCTTGGCTAGTTTTATGCCAATTTGACAAACACTAGAGTCATCTGAAAGGAAGAATCTTCGATCGAGAAAATGCTCCCATAAGAACCAGCTGTAAGGCATTTTCTTAGTTAGTGACTGATGCGGGAGGGCCCAGCCCATGGTAGATGGGACCATCCCTGGACTGGTGGTCCTGGGTTCTATAAGAAAGCAGGCTGAGCAAGCCATGGGGAGCAAGCCAGTAAGCAGCACCCCTCCATGGCCTCTGCATCAGCTCCTGCCTCCAGGTTCCTGCCCCGTTTGGGTTTCTGTCCTGACTTCCCTCAGAGATAGTCTATAATGTGGAAGAATAAACCAAATAACCCTTTTCCTCCCCAGCTTGCTTTCGGTCATGGTGTTTAATCACAGCAATAGGAACCTTGACTAAGACATTGGACCAGACCTTAACACAGATAGTGTAAAACTGTGCCTCTTTATTCACATCCCTCTTGTCTTTGCTCAATGTTACCTTCTTTTCCTTATCAATATTTCGACACACACACACACACACACACACACACACACACACACACACACACACACACACGCATTCCTTTACCTTTCACTCTCACTAATTAAAATGCATTTGCAAATATCTGCTTACTGTTGCAGCCATGTCCCTAGAAGAGGCTATCTATAAACTCTCCCTGCCTTTGCCAGCTAGACTGAAGCTGTTCTCGTCAAAGCTCCTGGGTGACCTAGGCCGCCCTTGACTCTTCCTCCTGCCTGCTCTTCTCCAGTTGTCCACTATTCTCTGTGGTAGTGCTCTGAAGCTCTGAAGATACTATTTCCATGAGGTAAAACAGACTTAAAATGAAAATAACCATCCTGAGCATTTAGAAACTTCCTCTCACTGGCGTTAAGGACTTTCTTGTGGACGTCCAGACATCACCACCCACCTGCAGTCCCCTGCTCTTCTTAAACGCCATTCACTTCATGCCTATGCCTGTCTAGTTTCTCTCCATGTGAATCTGACTACCGCGCTGCCACATGGAGTGGGAACATGAGGTTTCTCATTTTTGTGACCAGCTTTCTTCATTTATATTTCTTTTATTTTTGTTTCATTGATTTATTCATTCATATTATGTCTTCGAGGTTCATTCTGCTTCAGCACATATCAGAGTTTATCTATTATAGGACTGAATCGTGTCCCACCATATATATACACACACACACATATATATGTATATATGTGTGTGTGTGTATATATATTGTATATATGACTAAACACTGCCCCATCATATGTATATACCACATGTAAGAATAAACTATGCTCCATCTTCTGTATACACTGTATGCAAGACCAAATCATGCTCCAGAGAAGAAAATGCCCTACAGTTGGATCTTATGGAGTCATTTTGTCAATTGAGGCTCCCTTTTTCAGACGACTCTAGCTTTTGTCGAATAAAACTAGGCAGGGCAGTGGTTACCACAGTCTGTAGAGAGAGCTGTGGTGTCCTGTCTGGAATGGCATCACAGCACAGAGGGCACTGAACTTCCAGTGTCTGAGTGATGCCGCCATGGGAACCGTAACCACACCTGTGTTCTTCCATGTAGGGCAGAGGTTTGGCTTATCCAAGAAATGCCCCAACACAGAACCAAGTTACTGAGGTTAACAGTTATTCCAGAGTGCTTAGAGAATAGACAAATAAACAAATATATGAAGCCAAAAACATCTCTTTCAGTTTTCCTGTTTCTATCAGAGAGGGTGATACTTTTTGTATATTTTGCGCTCTGAATTATTTGTCCCGTGAGGACTTCTGTCTGTTTTCATCTTAATGCTGTTCCCATTTGAGCCTCGGGAGAGATGGCTCTGTCCAGTGTTTTTACACAAGTAAATGGCCCATCTCTGGCAGGCTTTGGAAGGGACTTCAGTCCACTCATTTTGGCTTTATGAAATGGTATCTAATCCCTTTAGGAGAGCCTTTGCTCTCCTGCTGCTCTGGGAAGAATTGGGATCACAGTCTCCCTCTCTTTTCACAGGATTACTTCCGCGCTCGGAGATCTTAAATATCTTCCCAGGTATTAACCTCTGTAGCTACGGGAACTCATGCTGAGACCTTTCCTCTTAGAAAATGAAAGTGAAAAAGCTCGCTTTTGCTCAAACTCACGCTGAGATCCCAGTTTGTTTTCCTTTCACACTTTTTTTTTTTCTTGGACAGCTTATAAGGAAAGAGAGCATTACAGGAAGCGAGTGTAAATGCAAGAAGTCCTGAGTTCAAATCCAGAGCACCCGTGTAAAAACAGAGCATGGCCACATGTGTGTATAACCCCAGTGTCAGGAAATGAGACAGGTGGATATTGGGAGCTCAATGGCCAACTAGACTAGTGCATCTGCCACACACATGCACACAATGAGGAGAGAGCTGTGCTCCTGACTACTAATCTAACCCAGGCTGGGTTTTATTGTTGCTTTTTGACCCAAGTTAAACTCAGGCTGGAATAAATATTTGAAAATGTTTCCATAAGCACCTACAGTTCTGAATTCCTCCCCATTGTTTGACTTTGAAGATACAGGGTCTCTGGAGAGTGAAATCATTTTCTAACAATTGCCTCGACACTGTCACGGCCCCATCGACAGTGCTGAGAACATTGAGTCTAGAGGAGGTCATCTTTGGTTCCACTTAGTGAGAATGAATGCTATGAGCTTCCCCGTTGGCCCTTCCATGGTCACATTTCCTGCCTAAGGTCAGTGGTGAAAACGTCGCTGGGAACACTAGTTGCAAAGTGACCATCATTTGTATCTTTAATTCCTGTGGGAGATGTTGAAGCAGAGCTGTTGCCCAGTAATGAGATCTCCCAGCACAACATCATTACCGAACTGAGCACTCCGTGCTAAGCTGTTACTGCCCACCCCTGGCCATAAAGTTCTTGGTGTGGTTTGAATGTGAAGTGTTTCTCACAAGCTTATGGGTCTCAACATTTGGTCCTTATCTGTGGCTGTTCTCTTGAGAAACTGGGTTCACCTAAGATGCATAAAGCCCTAGCTTTGATCCCCAGTACCACAAAAACTCGTTGTGATAATGTATACCTGTAAGCCAAGCATTCATGGGCTGGAACTGGGAGACTCAGGAGTTCAAGGTCATTCAACAAGTACTTTGTTTTCTTTTTATTTATTTACTTATTTAGTTAGTTAGTTATTGAGACAGGGTATCTCTACATAGCCCTGGCTGTCCTCTGAGTCACAGAGATCCATCTGCTTCTGCCTCCCAAGTGTTGGGATTAAAGGCATGTGCCACCACCCCTGGCAACACATGCTCTTAATTTCATCTTGAAGGTAAATCTTGGGAAGCAGGTGTTGCCACACCCCTTTCAAAGATGAGAAATGGGAGCAGATCAATCAATCTCTTGATGGGTGAGGTCATAGGAACCACTGCTGGGAGCTGTTCTCTTACGTTGCCATTCAACCAGCGGCCTTGGTGACATGTATATGTTTTCTTTGACTCTCCACTTCTTCAACAGTATTGCCTCCAGTCCTTTCTAGTCTTACTCAGCTGTCAAGAAGTAGAATGCTCAGCTGAGCTGAAGAACTGCTACACTGTCTTCCAGCCACAGGGTTACATGGCTTTCCCATCCCTTTGCCATACATACCCACCCCAGCTTTATACCCAGCCCAACTGTTTTCTTTTTTAAAAAGTGTTTATTTATATACTTTTAAAATAATTTTTCTATTTAAAAAATTTTCTTTCCTTTTACATACCAACCCCTGTTCCCCCTCCCTCCCCTTCTCCCATTCTCCCACCCCACCAGCTCCCATCCCACCTTCATCCCCTTCTCCTAGAGGGTAAGGCCTCCCTTGGGTAGTCAACACAGGCTGGCATACCACGTTGGGGCTGGACCTAGCCCCTCCCCCTTCATCAAGGCCAGTCTTCCCCTTTACCTCCCCTGGGAAGTGGTAATGAAGCCACTTCCTCCAGCCTCTATCTGCCGTGCTCTGTCTCTGTCTTTCTGCTGTGCTCTTTGTCTGCTCTGCTCATTTGCACAGTATTGGATTGCATTGTTGCATTGTTTCTAGATCTGTCTGGGTTGCGATTTTCACTCTCTCTCCTAGAGACTTTTCTGGGCAGAGACACTTTTCCTGCATGGATTCATTTCTATTTTCTTTATTAACAGGCACTGGTACATTTGTTGTGGGCTTGCTTGCTGTTAGCAAGACCAGGACATATAAGATGTAAATGGTCTCAGATAGGGAGATAGGTCTCAGAAGGCTTGGTGATAAAGCACTTGGCACACAAGGACAAAGAGTTGAGTTCAAATCCCTAGAGCCCCAGCAAAGCCAGGCATAGTAGCACATGCCTACAATGCTAGTGTTCATGTGGGGAGACAGGAGAATTCCTGGAGACTCATACATCAGCTATTCCGGCATGGTGGTGAAGAAGAGATATTGCCTCAAACAAGATACATGGTGAGAAATGACGCCTAAGACTGCACTCAGACCTTCAAGTGTGCACCCACACTCCACACAAGAATGTGCACATATGTACATGTATACTCTGACGTCCTGCACACATATGCACACACACACAGAGAGAGAGAGAGAGAGAGAGAGAGAGAGAGAGAGAGAGAGAGAGAGAGAGAGAGAGAGAGAGAACACACACTGGGCCTCATACCCCACCTGACTCCTATCACTGGCTGAGAAAGACAAGAGCCTGATGATTGTGATGGGGTCATTGCAGAGGTTGAGGTCAAAGGTTATAGAGATTTTCTGAGGCCTGAAGGGAGCTCTTGCTCAGATTTTGAACATGAGGAAAACAACCCAAGAGAAATTACATTCAAACCAATAGCTGAGGGAGAAGATAAGTCAGAGAAGTAAGAATATGCCTTTATTAAGAAAGTCTGAATCAAAGGCAAGGACATTTTGAAAGCTCTTTGCTTCTTTTGATGGACACATTCCTGTGATCCGTCAGAGGCTGGGCCATGCGTTGGGTATGTGTGACCAGTGGTGAGGCATGCTTTCAGGCCGTGCAAATGAGAACTCAGGCGAGCTACGGTAAAGAACTCTACCATGATTTATCACAGCAGGGCCTGCTTGCTATCTTATCACACTTTCTGAAATGTCTTTTCAAGAGGGAAAGTACAGCTGATTGCGGAGGTGTGTTTATAACTCAGTGACAGAGAAAGGAGTCGGGCAAACACAGTCAAATCAGATAGTCTGGGCTTTCATTGTGTTCTCTGAACCACTTTTAATAAACTTTCCTGATACTCTGTCAAAGGATGTGGTCTCCATCAAAAGTTCTTTTTAGTAACCGAATCAACAAGAGGAGAAAAACACACCTACGCAGTCCCACGTGCAGCCGGCCTGTGGTGGTGGTGGGGGTGCGGGGTGCAGGCTGCCTGCAGTCCCAGGTGCAGCTGACCTATGGAGGGGTGCGGGGTGCAGGCTGCCTGCCTCTGCTCCCTACACTTCTGGTGTGGGGTGGGAGGCTCACTGAGACCACCAGCTCCAGTTTCTCTTTGTGTAAAATCACAGGTGTGTGTGTGTGTGTGTGTGTGTGTGTGTGTGTGTGTGTGTGTGTGTGTCCGTGTGTCCGTCCGTCCATCCCAGCTTTTTACAGACACAAGCTCAGGGGCACAAAGAACACTTCAGGCTCATCTGCCCACTTAGAATTAACTTCTCTCCCATCTAGAACTTTCCTACCTTCCACTCAGTCGACAAACCCAAGGGGTCTAAGGAGCTGGTTTCAGATGTCACCCCTTGCCTTACCAAGCCTTTCATGGCAGAGATCGGGCTGGTGCAGGGAGAAGAAGCACACACAGCCCTTGCTCCAAGGAAAGCTCCCCTTCACACGTGGACAGTCTCTTGTTCAAGAAAGAGAAGATGAAAGGAGAAGCCAGGACACACCTCACTTCCCATAGAACACCCCTACTGCCCACAGCGCCTGTCTCTCTGAATCCGCCATTGTGTCTTCAATTCCTCTTTACCCTTCCTCTGCCACATCTGATGCACTCGGAGGGGCTCCATGGCGAGCCGTGTCTCGTTATTGTTGGCCCCTGGCTTATTTTTAAGTGACAGATTTTCTTGCCGTGTTTGAAATTCACTTTCAGGATTAATTAAAAACATCATTCGTAGAAGTATTGAACAGATGGTAACTAGACTAAAGGTCAAGAAGGTGGAGATCGAGGGTCCCCATCCCAGCTTGGTGCTGTTCACAGGGCACACAGGGACTAGGAATGAGCCCTGCTCCTAGGTTCTTCTCTTGCACTCTAGCAGCTGCGACCCTGCTGGCCCTTGGAGGATCTGCTCTGCCTCTATGAGTTCTTGCATGAACACACACACACACACAGAGTCATGTATGTCTCTAAACTCCACAGCCTCTTGGGGAGGTGTGTCTCACATGATGTTTCCACAGTGAAAGGAAGCTGGTTACCAGAGTACTGTACTTCAGATGTGGAGCATCCCCTGCAGGCTTTCATGTTGCAATTTTCATTTCTTGTCCTGCGGGGAAGGGAAGTGGTGAGAGCTTCGAGGTGGGGTCTAGGAGAGGGTCTTCTGGTCTTTCATCATCTCTTTCCTGTATCTCAGCCCTCCCATGAGCAGCTTCCTGTCATGGCGTGTATCTCCTGTCACCACAGCCCCAAGCAACAGTTCTAACAGTCATGGGACTGAAACGAGGTAACCAAAGCCAACTTCTCCCTTCTCATAATGTGGGTTAACCTCAGGTATCTTGCGACAGTATCAGAAAGCTTGACTGTTCTACAAAAATGTGGGCACGTATGTTAAGGTCAGACTTTGGATCCAGACCTCTCCATCTAAGCTCAACACAGACCCCAGAGGCCCCAGTTGTCTCTAAATGGTGAGGAGCATGCCCTGTCCACACAGAGGTCAGTCTGACTACTAGGGTATTCTCTTTACCCTGTGCCCACACACTCATTGGACCAGCAAGGAACCACTCATTGTCCCTCAGAATAACCCTCGTGGTATCATCACAGCTGGACAGATGGACACCGGGGTCCGTAACCTCTCTGCATGAGCCGTTCTGAAGGTACTGTGAGACTACTGTGCTCCTTACATACCCTCTGCAGAAAAGTTATCTTTCTGTGTCTGTAACAATACCTCTGAGATAGGTGGTCTATAAAGAAGGCTTTGTTCTGCTTTCAGTCCTATTGGTAGTGGCCGCGGGGCTTTGGGGCTAGTGACATGAGGTAGGGACATTACTGAACAGAGTGGCTGAATCTGAGGTTCCATTGAAATGAATCATAAGAAACTAGAGAGGGACTGAGAGGGGAAAGAAAGGTTCTGAGGAAGGTGGAGGGCAGGGTAACACACAACATGAAAGGAGATGCGACTCGGGTCGGGGAGGCTGGAGGAAGGGGGCAGAAGTGAGGGGGAGGAGAATATCAGTAACAAGTCTTGTCTGAAAATGCCATCTTGAAACCTAATATTTTGTACGATAATTGAAAATCAAAACAAATCGAACAAACAAAACCCCATAGGAAAAACATGAGTCAGCTCCTCCGTGCCTGGAAAGGCTCCGTTCTACAAGAGTAAACAGAAAGGGGGCTGGACTGCTACTCTTCCAGAGAACCCAGGTTCAATTCCCAGAACCCAGGTCAGGTGGCTCACAACCACCTGTAACTCCAGGAAGCATCGACAGACATGTGAACAAGCAAATAAGGTTACATCAGAGACACGAAGCTGGAGCAGGCGGTTGGAGGAGCCCTCACAGTGTGCAGGGCAGCTAGAGAGAATCTCCTTCATCTGGAGAAGGAAGCAAGTCCCTCAGTCTGTCCTCTGCTTTCCTGTCATGTGGGGAAAATCAGGATTGTTAACCCCTCTGTCCCCAATAGAAATGTTAAAATAAATACATCTACTTAGACAAGGGAAGGGTACATCTGTAATTCCAGCACTTGGAAGGCTAAGGCAAGAAAGCTGTAAGTTCAAGACCAGCCTGGGCTGCCTAGAAAGACAGTCTCAACAAACATTTAAACAGCAACAAAACTTGCAAAGAAATCTAGTACATCGTGTGCTGGTGCTCCAGGAGCTGGTGAGGGGACACTGTGGGAGGGAACACGTTTAGACTCCTCTCATCATTGGGTCACTGTGTAATAACAGGCTGCTATTAACAGATAGGTACTCAGTTGGAAGAAACAGAATGCTCAGAGCATTGGACCATGGTACAGAGGACTGCTTGGGATGGTAATGATGAGACCCATGACACAGCAGGGGCTATGGGCTGACTGTCCATGCCTGGATTGTTAACAGGGATGTCTGAGCTAGCGCATAAAGAACTCCAAAGGCCCTATGAAAACAGCATGGAATTCAACAACTACATTCAATGGGCTTCTTCTGGGGTGATATTCTCTCTGGAGGCGAAGGCAGCCATGTGTCTGTTTATTGAAATGCATGGTCCAGTGTTTCCTATACATGACAGAGGACAGACAGCAGGGAAGGGCTGGAACAGAAAGAGATTTTTCTGTTTCTGTTGCAGCCAAGGTAAAACCTGAGCTTTCATCCCTTCCAAGTAACATTATTCATCTATTTGCTTATTTACAGACTATTATAGACATTTTGAAAAGAATAGAGAGTAAACTAATCAAACACCTCTGTATCACTTCCACTGGTCCATTGAAACCCGTACCACATTCCTGCACTTTCTCTGTGTGAATACACACACATTCCTCGGCTGCTTGATCCTTGAGTATTGCCAGAATCCTTTTCTCCTGACTTTTCCCTAGAAGTAATCACTGTTATGCATTCGGCGTTTGTGCTCCTAGGCAAGTGCTTAAAATGGTTCCTATTTATCATGAGAAATTTTTAAATGTATTTTTTTAGGTTTGAAAATGTTTTAGAAACGACATCACACTGCATATGTATTTTCTTCCACTCTTATTTTTGTTAAGACGACATGTTTGAGTGAGGTTTATGCTATTGATTCCTACAGTGCAATTTTGTTAATTTAAACTGTTGACTAGCATATGGTGTCGATATTTCATTCATCTACTGAGGGACGTTGTTTATTTAGGGGAGGGAGAGACAATCACAATGGTGTGGAATGTGTAGTCAAGATAAGTGAACCAAGGCCTGGGCATGTAACTCACCTGGGAAAGTGTTTACCCAGCATGCACAGAGCCCTGGTTTCGATCCCCAGCCCTGCATACACCAGGCATGGTGGGCCCACTCTTGAATACTAGTTCCTCCGGAAGAAGAGACAAGATGACCAGAAGTTTAATGTCTTTTCAACTACACCGTGAGTTCAAAGTCAACCTGGGATGCATGAGACTGTCTCAAAAACTCACCAGTAAACTAAAAGGTCCACTCCACGTATGTGCCCAAGACCAGGGTTGTTACGTGTGTGCCCAAGACCAGGGTTGTTACCTGCTGCCAACACAGCTGAGTCATCTTGCCCATGCTGTGATTGGTCAATTGCTTGCACTGTTCTCTAAAGTTCTCCATGAAGTGGTTTTTCCTTAACATCCCTGAGGTGTTTAAGTGCTGGGAAAACCAGCTGGTTACAGAATGTTGCACTTGCACCAACACACACACACACACACACACACACACACACACACACACACACACACACACCCCTTTTAAATGAAATGACTAGATATACTGGGGTGTGTGTGTGTGTGTGTGTGTGTGTGTTGGTACAGGTGCATGGACAGTTTGTGGAGGACACAGACTAATAACCTCAGGGGTCTCTCCAGTTACTCTCCACCTTATATTATGACACAGCTTCTCATTTTTGCCTGGATCTCACTGGTGTGGCTAGGCTGGCTGGCCAGCCAGTGAGCCCTAGAGATCCACCTGTCTCCACCTCCCCTGCAATGAGATTACAAATGCACACCCCCAACCCTGACCTTTTTTCATGAATTCTCAAGTGTGTAGAAAGCATGTGACCACCGTATCCACCTCCACAGCCCCTTGCAGGTTTATTCTCAAGACTAGTGTTTATTTCTGCACTTGGTTAAGTAGCTAATTGAGTACAAAATTACTGGTTTTATCTGTATTGAATCCATCACTTTTCATTCCCATCATCTATGCTGTGGTTGACATTAGCTGCTTCAGAGAGGTCTATGATTAGATTATTAGCTGATATTTCCTGAACTTGAGAACTGGCCGCAGTGTCAGAAGTGCACACAGACCCTCCCCTCACTGGTAATCACTGTTGTTACCATCATTGTATACTCATTTATCATCTTACTGAGTAGGCAGACATTTCAGTCAAGGTAAAATGTCTACGTGTGGTAAGGACGGGGGTATTTGGGAGCCACTGAACTCCAGAGTAAGCAGGTGACTTTCTGTGTGTCCCTCTCTCCGTCTAGTGGCTTTAATGCAGATGGCCACTCCCACTTGTTGATGGGAAAAGTTAGGGGGAAAGAGATTCAATAACTTGTTCCATGTCAGGTAGAAGAATGTAAAGTAAGTGCAGTTGCATCCAACTCCTGAATTACATTTTGAGCTGAAGACAGTCTTTCTAGGAAATAAAAATAAACTCCTTTAGCCAAATACCAGGAATACCCTGAGTTCTATAGCCCATCCTAGCAAGTCGCATAATGGAGGACATTGGAGAAAGCTAAGCATGGACATTCTTTCTTTAGCACATTTCAGGTTTTCGTTAACATTTTTCACACAACAAAGAATTTTCATAAAAAATTACCACCAAATAAATGCCAATGAGACAGTACAGCTTGGAGTCCTTAAACCTAAAGGGACGGTTCTGCAGCAGTTACATGACTTTGTAGACCCAAGAGCTATAGTTCAGCATCCTGCTCTGCATGTGTCCCTGACTGCAAGTAGCACTCAATCCAGGTCCCAAGTGGTGTGTTTGTCATCCATTCTCTCTGAAAGGTACGACAATGGACCAGATGTCTTGACATCCCAGGAGTTTCTAGGGACAGACACCCACTCACAGACTCTCAGTGAGAAAAACAAACAATTACCATGACAACAGGGTGGGGGTGAGTGGATTGTGTATGTCCGCAATGATTTAGATAGTTCTTATTTTATGATGATATAAACTAAGAGTCTTCGAAAATTCATACGAAATCCAATTCTTTGCTATAGTTTGTACCCATTTATAAAGGAGTGATCAGCAATTTCATCAACCTATAAAAAATGATAAAATCAGCTCCAGAGTTGGAATTCCTAGGTTCTATTTATTTAGACAATTTACATTAGTTATTTTTTTTTCTCATTGCTTTGATCAAATGCCTGACCAGAAGTGACTTAAGGGAGGAGGGACTTATTTTGACTCATAGTTCATGGATACAGAGTCCACCAGAGCAAGAAGACGAGGCAGCCAGTCACACTGCATCCACAATGCTGCGGTGCGCCTCTGTTCATTGGCTTTTTCTATGCTGTCCGGGGCCTAAGTCCATGGAATGAGCCACATTTAGGTTTCAACCAAATTCAGGGTGGGTCTTCCTACTGTAATTAACCCAATCTAGAAACAACCTCACAGACACACCCACAGGCGTCTTTCTGATAGTTCTAGACACTATCAAGTTGAAAGTCAACATTAGCCAACACCATTGATTTGAGACAACTGAAAGAGTGAATGGAAATTGAAATAGTCCAGTGGCCACGAGAGGCCGCTGTCTAATGCACATCTGCATCTGCACATGACAACCCCTTTTCTCTCCTCCTCTGTTTTGTTCTCAAACTGAATTTCAACAATGAGACAAGTGATTATAATGTGGCAACAGACAAAAAAAATTTCAGAGGACTTTCTGCCTACAGAGGCTTGGGAAATCCATTCTTCAAGTCACAGACATAGACCTTTTAACCATCACCAATAACCGGCTGGTAAACCCCATTCCCATAATTGCTGTGCTCCAACATTTAAGGAGACCTACAGTGAGTGAGGTTTAGCAATTCTCTGTGCTCTGAGGAAGAGACCCCTTGGGGATCTTCTTTCAGACTGGATGGTATCTCCCTTTAATCTGGAGTTTAAATACAATCTTTACTTCCTGATGCATATTCTTATCATGTGACTTCCCGGGGAAATGTGAATGGATATCTGCTTTCCCCAGATATGGCACTGATGATAGATCAAAGCAAAGATTCTGCTAACACCCAGCTTTTCAAATTAGTAAGTTTATTGGGGTTAATTATAGGAGTATTGCTGAGGAGCTACTTAGAGGAGCATGGACAACTCAAGGCTACCAAAAGCAAAAAAAAAAAAAAAAACCTCACTCCAACATGAGTGAGAACTTGTGAATGTTGCATTCTTGAAGCTTCCTGCAGGATTTGCAGCCAGCTTGACGGAACAGAGTCTCCTCTACCCAATGTTGGTACTGATACATCTTTGGGGAAGGGGTTTTGTGAGTCTCATTCATTTCAGGAACTTTGTGAAATTTGTGAGTTGCTTGTTTTCCCCAAGCCTTGTAAGTTGTGTTTTGTTATGAGTCCTCATGAATCTCCCTCCAGAAGGGGATGCTTCAATTCAGATGAAATGGCTGCACATCAATCCTCAGGTGACAAAAACCTTAGCATCAATAGAAATTTCCTGTGTCAGAGTTTTGGACACATTGACTGAGATGGTTGGAATTCAACTAGGCTGGGAAAGACTCTTTTGGGAACGGAACAATTCACCTGCGTTATTGTTCCATTCATTCATCCAATGAGTTAGGTCTTACTATTTTTCTGTGCCCAGGACAAAACCCAAGGTGCATGGGGCATATACCCTACCATTGAACAATGCCCTCAGCAAACTGTATTTGGAGTTAAATGAATAGTTGCTCTGTTACAAACATTCCAGGTGCTCTAGGGTTTAACATAGCACTGTATAGACACCTGAATCATGCAATTGATTTTTCTGTTCAATTGACAGAAAATTTTTTATGTTAAAAACCCATAGTAATACTATCCTAGCTTCTTCAGATATGGGGTGAGTGATGCTCAGCTCATCTGAAATGCTTGGGACCAGAAGGGTTTCAAATTTTGGAGTCTTGCAGAATGTGGATATTTGCACAAACTTCATCAATTAAACTTCTGTATACTGAAAATCCAGAATCAGAAGCATCTTGAGTATCATTCCAGGGCTTAAAGCATTCATATGTGTAGCATTTTAGATCTGGGAGAGGTTGGATACTCAACCTGAACAGAAATAGTAGGAACTTCATCACAAGTTATCAGAGAAGGCATGTCTCTCCACTCTGGTCAACCAGGAGGAGAGGTAGACAAATGAAATCCCTGGTGGCTGATCTACCAGGGATACATTCTTAAAAATAAGTAAATATTCTCCCTCCCCTAGAAGGTATCAATTCCGATAGCTGGGGTTGGGGCTTCTTGGCTACCTCCCCTCTTCACGCTGGAGTTTTCTCTGACTACAGTTTGCACAGCTCTTATGCATGCTGTCACATGCTAGCTCATGTGTGCAGCAGCCCTGCTGTATCTGGAAATCCTCTGCAGCCTCTATGTCTTCCACAATGATCTCTGAACCTTGGGAGGAAGCAGGTATGACAGAGCTGCCCCATTCTGTACTCATGGTTTCTTGAAACATTGTTCTCCAGCATGGGGAATAGGTTCCCCAAAGCCAGCTAAGCACCAGAGACAGGTCCTGATTCCACTGCTAGGATCCTTACAGAGAGACCAAGCTACATAACTGTCACACATATGCAGAAGGCCTAGGTTGGTCCCATGCAGGCTCCCTAATTGTCAGTCCAGTGTCCACAAGCTCCCAGGAGCTTATAGGAACAGTTTCCTTCACTCCATAATCTAATCATTTCAAAATAGAAACAGACAGAAAATTACTTGTAAAAAGATGTGCCGGAAGGTTTAAAAAAAATCCCCTGTCAATCTGGTTTTTTTTAAAACCATGTGTACTCATCAAAATATCATCTTGAGGTTACCTCTTAGAAATAAAAAGAAATTTCAAAACAAAAACAAAAACATTGTTCTCTCCCTCTTCTATAATTTCTTACTGTCCACAGGACACTGAGATTCTCTTACTATTTTCAGGCATTTTTATTTTCTATTTGTGTTTCAGTTTGTGTAACTTCTACCACCTGGATCTCAAGAACTTTAATATTTTCTTCTGTTTTATTTTGTTTGAAATTAAGATCCTGAGGAACATTTTTCATTTTAGATAATTTTCAGGATTTGACATTCCATGAAATTTTATCATAAAGCTTTAGTTATTAAAATGATTATGTTCATGTTGTCCTTTAAATCTTTTAATACACATTCGCTAACAGGTTTACAGGCTTGATTAGACAGTCTCATGACAGCTGATTGGACCAACTCTTTTCCTTGACTAATTAAAATATAAATAAAAAGGGCGTGTGTCATGGACTCATGGGTGGCACAATGTGATGTTGGTGTCATTGAGCACTGGATGTCTATTTGTGTTTTTCCTTGAAGGCTTTTTGACTCTGTTTAGTGAGACCTTTGAGACAGATGAGGGGTGTGTGTCTGTGTCTCTGTCTCTCTGTTTCTAGCTGTGTCTTTGTGTTTAAATATCATGCTTGTTTTGAGCTCAATTTTAATTTTTCTTAGAAAAGATTAAAAAAAAATCTACCAAACTTTATGCAAGGGATAACTTAGCTCTTTCCATAAGATGTGTCTATTTCAGTCAGGTCAACCTTGTATGTGCTCTGGGAATCAATCAGCCTATAGCTGTTGTCTTTTGCTATGTCCAAACTTTATACACGAAGAGTTGACTTCAGCAGCAGATTCAATGGGGGCTATGCACACACACAAATACACACACACACACACACACACACACACACAGGCATGCATGCAGTCACACACATGCACACGTGAGTGGACACATGAATATACACACACATTTGCATACATATATGCACATACAGGCACATGCACACATACAAACATACACACATGTATATACACACATGCACACACAGAAACAATTTATCTGCAGCACTGTGGTCAGAATAGATGTTAACTCTTCAAAACTCATTCTGAAATTCTTTTTGTGTGTGATCATCACACTTGATGATCTCTGCATCCCAGATGAAGACTTGCTACATCGGTTTGACTTATTCTGTCTCTGTAAAACAAAAACAAGAACAAGGTTAGGTACCCCTAAGAAGAAAATCAGTTTACTCCTAAGACTCGGCCTATTCGTGTTTCTCATCCCAAGCATCACAGCTACACACCATTGGCTGATATCTGAAAAAGTAATTGCCCATATTTTGCCTATTTTTCCATTTGTTTTGGTGGAAGAGTAAAGATGTGGTTCCCATTCCTTCAGTGGTTAGCATTCAAGTTCTCACATCTTTTATTTTAATGCCTTTTCAAGTTGTTTTAGGCAAATAGGGAACTCACATTGAAGCTAAATTTTAAACACGTTTGGTACTACCAATGAGAATAAGTCAGCCAACATGACTTTAAAATAATAAAAATCCTTCACACATGGCCAAGCTCACAGTGCTCTGGCGAGGGCATTTTTCTCTCTGGGCCCCAGGCAGGTTCTTTTGCTTTGCTTGCTCTTTACAAATAACTGTTAGATCAATTTCCACCCCAACAATACTAGTTTACTTTTGCATTTTGCAGTGAACGAAATTGGATGGTTATAAGCAAAGATGGGAGAACACCAGGAAAGCCAGATATCCTTCTCCTCACAAACACCCAAGAAGCCCAAACACAACGGCAAAGGCTAGAGAATGGGCAGACCTCATACAGCAGTTTTCCTTCTAAGTTTTACTTAAATGAAAGTACGATTTGCATAATAAAATGTATGTATTTCAGATTGTACTAGAACTTCCAGATAGTCAAAGGGGAAAAAAAAAAAACTTCACACTTACCTCGTACCATATATAAAATTTAAGTATAATTGGATAATTTTGTCAAGAACTGTACCAGGTCTCCCCACTTTTTATCTTAAACTGTACTTGAATTCTGTTACTTAGCTCCTCATCAGGAAGTGAATGGCTACAGTATAGTGTAGCAAGATTGCAAATTAGATTCAAAGAATCGGTGATTTGATCACTAGGGAGAAGGTTCATCCGTCAGAAAGGGTTGTGTGTGCAAATTGAAGACTGGCAAGCAGAAGTCAGGGATGGCTTCTTCAAAAGGATTCTGCATAAGTTCAGGAATTGGCCAAAGGAAAAATGGCGAAGATGAGAAATCCCAGTGTGCAAGTCACAGTTGAGTGTGCAGGCACACGATGCCCAGTGGCTTCTGGGTTCTGAAGTTCAGTGTGTGGCTCGTCAGCCAGTTATTGAGAACTTAGTGGAGATAAGCACTGTGGTAAATATTCACAAATATCACTTCTTCTAAACATAGAAACCACAGATTTTCTAGGTTATCACTCTAGCATCTGACTGCCTCGCTGATCTCACTTAAAAAGTTTGGGGACTTATGGCAACTCCCCAAACTTCCTTATCACATTTTCTTGAAAGATATTAAAAGATTTTATGCTATTATATAGCACGATGTTGAAAATTCATAGGTTTCTATTTCATATCCTCAATGGAGGAATTATAATAGTTATTATATATGTGATATACAATTACACACACACACACACACACACACACATATATATGATGGTATATAAAGCCCTAGAAACTTATCGTCTTCATGACTTTGCTCTAATTATTTTAATATCCTTCCCCATACATAACCTTCCCCTACGTTATTAACAACCTTTATTTTTTTTTTAAAGCAAATGACGCTTCTCAGACCCTTTTAATGTGATTAATGGGAAAAGATATGCTGAAGCAGAGAGCGTTGTGCCAAAGGAACAGAAGCCATCCTTCCCCCCAGCCAGGCCTTCCAGGCTCAGGCAGCACACAGCCCATTGGAAGAGTTCCATTCCATCCAGATCTGTCCCCAGGTCATACGTCAAGGTCGTCATGCCAGGCTCAAAGCTGTCCTCCAGCCACAACCCCTAGTTCCTGTCATCAGAGTTCCTTTGGCAGAGACGTTCTCAGGGTGCGCTGCAGGGGGCCCAGATGAAGGCCTGGCAAGTAGAAGGCTCACCTGGGTGGAGGTTCTGGCCTCACACCGGAGCCATGGCAACAGACCATCTGTCTCTGGTTGTCAATCCCGGAGATCTTTAGGGATCAGAGAAATGGGCTGGTGTCGTTCCGAATCATGTGCCATGGGCCACCTCACACTGTCCATGTGACTCGCAGAAGTTTCGGCATGTTTTTCCGTAAGCAGTAGCCCACAGTGAGAAGGGTTAGTGACTGTGTCCGATCCTGGCTTCTGTTTACTCTCGACTTCTACAGGGTTGTCTGCAATAGGAAACAGCAAAGGTATTTTAAACCAGGGGTGGAACACAGAAGACACTCCCCTCTCTATGACTGTCTCAGCATTGTGTATGTTCGTTTACGGCATTATTTATTATTCAGTTAGAACTCGTGATAACTTTTTTCCCTTTATTTCAAAAGTTATAGAAGAAAACATAATGAGGTGGTTGGGAATTGAGTCATTTCACGGGAATTTTAAAAAATCTGCAATCTCTTTATCTGGGGGCATTTTTTTTTTCATTTTTTATTAAGAAATTTCGTTTTTCATTTTACACACCAATCAAAGATCTCCCTCTTCCCTCCTCCCGCACCCCCCAGCCTTTCCCCACAACCGACTCCCCCACTCCCCCCCCCACAAGAAGGCAAGGCCTCCTGTGGGGAGGCACATCCAGTAGAGGTAAGTCCAAGCCCTTCCCCCTTCCTCAAAGCTGCCCGAGGTGTCCCATCATAGGTAGTAGGCTCCAAAGAGCCCTCTCATGCACCAGGGATGAATTCTGATTCTACCACCAGGGGGCCCCGGGGGCATTTTTATGTGTATTTGTTGTTGTTGTTGCATTGGAAAATACTCTAGATCAATAGACTGTAAAGGACAAGTACGCTTGTCCGTCAGTACTTCACAATTACTTTAGTGCTACCCACGAAGCAATGATACACCAGTGTATACAGGAGGATAACATTTCTGGCACCAACGACTGGCATGGCAGCCATGAGGGAGGACCAAAGAGTCTGTCTTTCCATCATCATCTTGGGTAGAACATGAAGGCTGCCAGCAGAAGCCATGAGGTCGGGACAAAGCATGTACTGGGGTAGGGGACATAGTAATGGTCCTCACCTGTGCTAGTCCTCCTGTTAGTCCGGGTTCTGCCTGAGGCTCTTCTATGGTATACTCAGATCAGCTCTGAAGGGCTGAGCAGGGAAGTGGGGAAAAACATATTATGGACACTCTGCCTTGAACGCGGCACGTCCCCCATAGGCTCATCTCATGTTTGGTCTTTTGATTCCCAGTTGGTAGCAGTACCAGGAAGGTGATGTAATGTTTAGACAGTGGAGTCTCACCAGAGGAAGAGGGTCACTGGGGGCAGCTCCACTTCTAGCTCCTTCTCTGCTTCTGGGGTACAGGTGTCATGGGACCAGCGGGCTTCTAGCTCCTGCCGCTGTGCTGTGCCCACCATGACGACCTTATTCCCTTAACTGCAACCCAGAATACCCAGATATTCCCTTAGGTTGCTTTTCCAGCAAATGTTTTGTCGCAGGGATGGGAAATTATATATTGATAGTGATCTGGATTCTGGCCCTCCCTTACTGAATGGGAACACCGACCAGAGCACTCGGCTCTCTTGAAGGGCAATCTGACACACAGAAGGGCATATGTGGAAATGTCAAAAGGAGAATGAGTCAAATGTCATTTCTCTCTTTAGCTTTTTTTTTTTTTTTTTTTTTTTTTTTTTTTTTTTTTTTTTTTGGCCATTAGATATATAGGCTGAGGGAGGATTGAGTTTAATCTACCTGGAAACTTCAACCCACCTCTGTCTGAGAAAACACGTGTTGGTGTGTCTGATTTTGTGCTTTTCATTGTGTGTCTGTGTGTGGTTCTGTGTATGTGAGTGCAGGAGTCTGAGCTGGAGTTATTAGCAGTTGTGAGCCCTAGGTGTAGGCATTGGGAACTGAACTCTGATCCTTTGCAAGAACAGGAAGATAAGTAGCCACTGAGCATCTCTCTGGCTCCTCCCACTGTTGATTACGATGTACTCCTCTACAAATCTGTCTATCCATTGTCGTGTACACCATCCTGGTCATCACCACCTCTGCCTAAAGGACTACTCGGTGAGCAATCCTATCAAGTCCCCGGTGACCTGTTCCAATCAGTGTTACCCATAGAAACCACATCAATTATATTCTAAATTAGGATTTTTCTTATAACTAAAAATGATGGCTGCATGATACTCTAATAATTGCCAAATGGAGACCATATGACCTTCTCAGTGTATGGGGAAAATGGGCCATAATTTGGTGGATTATTCCACAAACTCAATTCACTTGTCTATTTCTCCGTAAGCAGGCACTTTTTTGAGACCTTATATTTTAGAAGTGTGACACTCGTCCTGATAAATTGGACTGTGTACTCTTTTATGTTGGTCTCACACAGTTACAGGGTGAATAATCTCAACGCATGCCCTTATGCCACCATATTTCTCGAATACGGGTCACATGCCGAAGCTAAACCCCACTACCATCTGTTACCTCTGTGTGTCGATTTGTTATCCGGAGCTGTTTCATCTTAGGCCCACGGTTCCCTCCAAAGTGAAGACTGCAATTATCTCCTTTAATTACCATTCACTCACTGTTGATTGAGCGCCTACCGGGCAAGACAAACTGTGTTGTGGCTTGTAGAGGAGACTGAGAGCAAAGTGGAACTCAGTCACTGCCTTTGAAGAAATCAGGATTCGGTAGGGGAGATGGGACACACAGAAGAGCATGGTGTGAGCAGAGTTGAACTGGAGGTCATGGGAAGGAGTGGGAAATCTCAGGCTGTTGGGATGCTCCCCTTGTGTACTCCTAATACCAGTCCACTGTTCACAGACTCTAAACTCACTAATGGCTTGTCTCCATGTAGGCCTTGTCACTTTACAAATGCTGAGAAACTCACTCAGTGTGTGTCTCCTACCTGAGAGGGAGTGAACTCAGGTTGTGTCTTCAGGCTTGGCCGTAGGCCTCATTAGTCCCTGTGCCATCTCACCAGCCCCAATTTCATTGTAACAAACTTCCTTTTCCTTTTATGAAAAGTTATTTGTGGGTTGGCATCTATTATTTATACATAATAGAGGGTTTCATTATTACATTTCATATATGTATATAAATGTATTTTGATCATATTCACATTCCAGTACCCTCTCTTGCTCCCTTCTCGCTCTCATTGAACCCTTTCCTCTCCTTCAACTTTCCGATCTTATATTTGGGAGCCAGTGAGTTTAATTGGAGTTACAGGAACATGGGTCAAGGATTATTTACAGGAGCATGGGCACCTTACCAGCAGATATGCCCCTGAAGAAAATGTCTCCCACTCCTACCAGCAACCATTAGCTGACTGTAGATGCCAGGGAAGGGGTGTCTCATAATCCCTTCTCCACTAGTTACCATGAACTGCTGATAAATTCCCAAGGAGGGTTACTTGGTCTCTGCTGTAATTCTTGATGAATCCAGCTCCCTTAGTTGGTAAAGGACTCAAGGCTGAAGAGTTTGAACTCAGAATACCCAAATAATACCAAGAGCGTTTTACACCTCTCTCTACTTCTAAACTTACTTTCAAAATACTATGAAAGTAGAGTGATTTATTATATAAAAGTTATATATATAATACATAACTATATAACTTTCATATAATTAAAGTTATTCTATATATATACACGTATACATACATATATATGTATATGAGCCAACTCAGCTGTGTGAAAATCCCATGATTCAACAATATCATAACACCCAGAAAGAATGGCTTAAGAGTGAAGAAAGAAAAATAGAGAAGGAATCGGTCTCCTCAGTGTCAAGTGATGATGACATGTCTGATCTTGTAGTTTTGACCTATTTTGGGCTAATGCTCTCCTCTTATAAGGTGAGGCTTATTTCACACTATTTGTGCCCTACCAGAGTTTGAAAAATGGAAAGTTGGAATCTTTATGTGGGAACAGAAAGGAGATGAACAGGCCAACCAGATGCATCCCACTGACTCTGGCATCAACATGTGTAGTACATTTCATGGAGCGTGTGCATATATGTGAACAGACAGCAGAAAGGACAGGCTAAGATAAAAAGAAATGTATTACTGGACAATACTTCTAGATGAGCTCATTTCCATTTATAGATGTATATCTACTGTGTGTGTGTGTGTCTATGTATGTGTGTATGTGTGTGTGTGTACACAATATCTGTATATTATATATGGAATACTGTCTCAGAGCTTAAGATGTTGAGAAAATATTAATTTGATTTCTCTTAACCTAGATTCTTGATAAAAATAAGGAAGTTGAATCTGGTGACCAGTATGGTATATAATCATGAACTGAGGGTTCTGGGAACTAAAAGTTAAGGCAATGCGGAGAAAATGACTTGAGGTCCTTAAGCCCACTTCAGTATCTGGAAAATTCTGTATTAGTTCCTATTCTGTTGCTGTGAAAAGACGCCTGACAAACATTCTAAGGAAGCCGGGGTTAACTTTCGCTTCCTGTTGTGTGATGATAGAGTCCATCGTGATGGGGATGGTGTGGAGTACAAGCGGCAGCAGAACCTGAGGCAGGTGGTCACTTGAGTCTTCAGACGTGAAGCAGAGATGAAGCCTAGTGCCCAGCTCACCTTCTCCCGTTCATGGGTCCTGGATACCAGCCTGGGAGACAGTTGCTGCCCACACTTGGGTGAGTTTTCCCTACTGAGTTAAAGGTCTTTAGAAATGCCCTCATAGACACACAAGTGTCTGCTAGGTAATTCTCAATTAGGTCACATTTACAATGAAGCTTGACCGTCACAATACCCTTGGATATAAAAACAGAAGGACACGCAAGACTTTTCTTACATGGAACAAAGTTCATCTGGTTAAGTGAATCCCACCCTTTAGCAAAACTTAATCATATCAAAGAAATGTCCTTCAATAATTACCCCTGGTTATATCTGTTGGAGAATCATAAATGGTAGGCCCACAGGTAAAGCCCTACCAGTGACCTCTGCATCTTCAGAAATGGCCTAGTTCATCTGAAGAGCAGCCATCCCCACTGCCATTGGTATTCCACTTCTGGTTGTTCCAAAGCATGACTGTCCATGAGGTTATCTCCAGAAGTTCCCACATTGAAGGTCACACATGACCAAAGGGCAGCCTGTGGTTCAAATCATAGCACAGACACTACTCCAAATTGTTGGGCAAATTAAGGTCCTTTGGATATGGCTGTTCTGTTTCCAGGTTGTCCTAACAGAGGAGTGAAATGCAATGTAAGTGACTCCATGAAACAATTATGTGGGAACCCATCAATACCTTACCAAATGATAAACATAAAAATGACGAGGTTCTAAAGCCGTCCTTTAAATTACCTCATTCATTGGATCACAAATGCCATGAGAAGTATGTAGATTGCATTAGTTTGTTTTACAAACTCATAACCAACTCCTGCATCAAAGTCACCTTGACTAGGTAAGTTAACAGCCTCTTAGCAAACTGAAGACACATTACCTACTCTATGTTAATTAGATAGGAGACAACTCTGACTTGGACAGGCTAAGCAGCTTCTACAATGTCTGGTAAATATGAGGAGAAAGGTCTGTGTCCCACCACACACCAACCATGGGGCAGGATCAGTGGAGCAACAGTTCAAACCTTACAACAAACCATTCAGGAGACCTGTTTGCTTGGGAAGCTGTTCAAATGTTCCTGTTAGTAGTTTTACCATTTTGTTCTGAATAAGGGACCAACACCTGCCCAGATTATTTCTAGAACAGACTGAGAATTGCATCCTTGTTAGACTCCAACACACCGGCGACATGAGCTGAGATACCAGAAACCCTGGTTCCCAGCCAACTGTCCATTGCAGTAGCCAGATATGACACTCATGTCCACACCGGGTTCATTCTGGGCTCGGATTTCATCATCGTTTCTTTTCCTGAACCAAGGTTGGAAGCTGCTGGAGCCGGGACGTTGTAGCATAATGTTTGCCCTTCAATGTCCATTTCCCGTTCTGCACGCTGACTTGAAGAGTGCGGTCCTCCCTGCCATGGGTTTTGTTCCTGTTCAGAGCATCCAATTTGCTCTGTGCATTCTCTCTGCGACAGAAGAAAACAAAATGAGAGAAACAGGAGCAAGAGAGTGATACAGTCTAGGGGTCCCGACTGGGTTTGTTTCCTCTTCCAATTAAAAGGCAGGAAAAATCCAAAGCGCAACATGGTAGCAACAAAGAACCCTGGGTCACCACAGACAGAATCAGCAGCTGAGGAAAAGTATTTATTGGGGGTGAGGAAGCACAGGCATGCAGCAGGCACACAGGAAGACTCTCTCCTAAGCAGAGAGGGGCCTTGGGAAGCTGAAAAATCTGGTCTCCTCTTGAGATCTGGGGGTTTTAAAGCCTCTGGAGCATTTTCCTCCCCTCATGCAGAGTTGGTCAATTTGAAGAAAGCTATGGTGGCTGACTGGGCAGCAACTCTTGTGTGACATGTCCTGAGCAGGCTTTGGACTTTCTGAGCCAGCCCATCAGGGGGGCCTGCTGGTGGGAAACAAAAGCCTACAAAGCCTTGTGAGCTGCCGGGCTTTTGTCTGAAGTTAGGAGGGTGAGGAAGAAGGCAGCCATCTTGGAATTCCATGATCTTTATTACCTATCCATGGCCCTCTCCCTTTGTGCCTGCCAGGGAGTCTAACTCCTAGTCTCTCAAAGGGATGGAGAGATCTTTTAAGAAAGGCTTCCCGGTTGAAATCTCATTTTGAATTCAAGCTCTGGAGTATCCCTAGACCCAGTACACAGACAGCATCTTCCCCATCCAGGTTGCCTCTTCAGTCCACCTGGGTTCCACTGAGTTCTCATCACTCAGCCTTATGGCAGGTTTGCCTTGCCTATCATGCCGGGAAGCCTGGGACTCTCTTACTGTATGATGTCCACTTTCCTGCCTTGCCAAGTTCATGCAGTGCTAAAGTAGAGTCAGTAAAGGAATGGAGTGTAGTGAGGTCAGCGAGGAGAGAGGAAGCCGACGTATCATGACAGGGACCCTGGAACAACACAGACCAGGACCCCACAAACCCTTGTTGTAGGACTGGACAGATGGTCAGTGCTCAAGACGGGGAGAGGGAAGAGGTGGAATTTAGCAAACATCAAAAGTATTGATATGGGAAGTACAGAAGACACCTGGTCTCCCGTCCGAGTCCAGTATTTCAACCAGAAGTGGTCATTTTCCTCTGTACCTGGCTATTTGTTCCAGCTGACTTCTAAGGTTGTCATTCAAGTTGAATTAGCTTAGAATTGAGAGATTCCCTACTGTAGGTTCTTAGTCCTCCAGGCACGTAGTCATCTCCTGAGAGCTTGGGGGGGGGGGGCACAGGGTGTGGAACCTCCTCTTGATGTGTCTGATGGTGACTCTGAGTGAAGGACTGATAAATGAGCTTTTCCAGCTGATTCCTGAAGAGCCTCACATAGATGGGGTGGATAAAGATTTGTGGTTCTCAGTATTGCCGCATAAATAAGTAGTTTTCTAGAAACATGAAGTAGGCCACACACACTAATTAACCGAGAAGTAGTATGAGTCATTCTACTGAATCCTCAAAATCAGATGTCTACTACCCAAAATTCCGAGCTTAAGCTGTAGGGATCTAAACCGCCCAAGAGCATGGAGACCCTGCACCTAATTTTGACCTTGTCAAACGTGTTCCTTTCTTTATAGCACGCCCCCCTGACACACACGCTCCATCCCAAATGACATGTGAAAATACTGGGTTGTACTGTCTGCTCATCTGCCTTCATTTATAGCTATGATTTTTATGTCTCGATTTTTAGCTCTGCAGGACCTCTACCTATCATAGCCCCTGCCTCGACCTGTCTCACTTTCCCTGAACAGCAGCTCTCCTTCGTGATGCTTCCAGCTAGCCTCCTCTTGCAGCTAGCCTCCTCTTGCAGCTTTCCTAGGCCCATCTGCGTGCGGCCCATCTCCTGTGGTCTAGTCCTCTCTCCCACTCTTTTCCCTTCGGTCTTGATCAGACTGTCTTCCTAGAATGTGATTTTCCTATTGTGTACCACTTGCCAGACCTGCACCCCAGCTTCTCAGGGGAGGTAAGACTGCTTGTTTAAGCCCATATTTAGAAGGGGCCGGCAGATCTCACGGTGACAGCTATCCTCCCAGACTCACACCTAGGCCACCATTGCACAGAGACTGATTGAGGCAGAATTCTGGGTTTGGGTTGGTGTACTAGGTGTCATCATAATGAGAAAGCATAGCTTTATGGGTAGAACCTGATGTGACAGACAGCCTAAACGTATTCTCAGAAAGGCTCAGGAACCATCCATCTTCAAAGGAGAAGGTTCTAGGAGCGTTATGAAGATCTGCCTCGATACTTAGTAAAATCCGAGGGACCGTGGCAGCACAGGTTGGGGGTGACTTAAACTCTGCAATTACACAGCACAAGCATGAGACCCCAAACTCCGTAGGTGGACAAGCACACACACAGTTCTGAGACAGCTTCACAGGGACAGTCAGAGAAGCACCCTAGCCGGCACTATAAGCAGATCCACGTGAAGATGCCGTCCACATCAGACGTGCCAGGATTCCTGGCCTCATCTCCGTTCAATTGCTCCTTCCCATTTGTTCTTAATTTCTGCACTGAAGCCCAGGGTGGATCTGCTGTGTAAGTCTGCCTCGGATCCACCACAAACAAGTTTTGTCGCATCTGTTGAGCTCAGCTAGTAAGCACAATTTATAAAACACTGAATGACTAACCCCTGTAACCATTTTAATGACCCTAAAACAAAGTGCTTAGAGCAACATCTGTCCCAGCAGCTGGGTTCTCTGCATGAGTGGGCAGAGCGACACATTGGGACAGATTCTCTTCTCCCTTTTGACAGAAACAATCGCAGCAGATCATTTTTATCGTAATCAATTTAGGTACAGTTTCTTGGAAACCATCTGCGTAGTGTTCATAGATTGTGCTTAAGAATTTAAATGTGTATATTTTTGGTCGCTTGATGGAGCATCTGCTAATGGCCACATAAGTTCCAGTCTTTATGCGGAAAGTTATTTCCTTGTGAAGGGATTAGTAGATTGGCTACTTGATTTTATCCTGCTAATGACCCAATAAGCCACTGCAGTTTGAATGGCATCTGCCACAAGCTGTCAGCTGAGGACTTAATTGCTAAAAAAAATAAATAAATAAGTTTACAAAAGGAACAACCAAAGTTGATGTGGGGAGGTGAATGAAACCAAAGTGAGATATTTTATAGTCTTCCAACCTCCAGCTCATACCCATATGTTAATCTGTCTGCAACTGGGCCCCCAAAGTGAAAGAAAGGAGTCAGTTTTGGTAACAATGCTTTCTGTTGTGCGTTTCTGGACTAGTTTTGTTGGTGGCTTTACAGCTGTTAGTTAAGTGATTCTATAAAGAAATCAAATAGCAAAAGCAGTCGGCATTTACCTTAGCTTTGAGGATAATTTTAGGATCACATTAAAGGATAATTACTCTTAAAATACTAGGTAATGAAAATGAAGTGCCTTTGGTGGTGAGAAGGGATTTGCCCAAAACATGCTGTCAGCTGCATTTTAGGATGGGGTACATTCTTTAGCGCCACTGAGCCTCGACAACACATTCTCAAATTCCTCCTCTTCTTGAGAATCAATTTTGTGTGTGTGTGTGTGTGTGTGTATGTGTGTGTGTGTGTGTGTGTGTGTGTGTGTGTGCACGGTACACACATGTGCACATCTAGAGGCTAGAGGGTGACGTCTGCTGTCTTCCTCGGTCACTTTCCACTATATCTTTGAGACTCCTAGAAAGCACACTGACCAAGTTGCACGAGCTCCCAGGAAGTCCCAGGGATCCTCTCGTCTCCACCTCCCCAGCACTGGGATGATGGATGTGTGCTTCCAAGCCTCGTTTTTTAATGTGGTTCTGGGGAATCAAGCTAAGGTTCTCAAGCTTGCAAGGGAAGCACTTAGAGACCGAGCTACCCCTCCAGCCAATTACAGCAAATTCAGCATCAACTGTGTAGCCAAAGCTATAGTAGGATGGCCATGGTTTGGGGGAATGATGTCATTATCCTCTAATATGAGGCATATTTGACCTATTGTCTTTTCAAAGAATTTGAGAAGCCACCAAACTAATTAGGTTAGTGTCAACTAAGCAAACACACAAGGTCAGAGTTTCAATTTTATGAGATTATACAACCGTGAACATGACTTAATACAGCTGTTTGTAGACACCCAAGTCATAGGTTAGGAGTGGAATAGGTTTTCTATCCAATGCTGTGAACACATATTAAGTACCTTCATGCATGTGCAAAGTGATGGTGTCACAAAGTATATGGGGAAAGATTCTTCCTAGGAATTGACTTCACTCCTAGGAGGAATGAACATTCTAGAACTGGTTTGTTTTTCTGTGTTCTCAAAGTGCTATGACAGGTGGACTTCAGTGTGGCCCAACCTCTGAGTAGTTAGTACATTGATCAACCTTATCATGTCCATCTATTTCTGTTTCACCACTAGGCCCAAAAGTCTCAATTTTACCAAAGGAATTAAGTAGCAAATCACCTTTAATGGTAAACATAAATTGATTGGGGTCACCTGTGTATTAGATAGGTCATGACTTTGCACTAGTTAATCCAACTGCAAATACAATATGAAATTAAAAGTGATGATATGTATGTTCTGATGTTTATATCTATCCCTGAAGATTGCAAACAGTATACCCCACAAAGACAAAGAGAGAAATAAGATAGAGTTCACAACAGGCACAGTGGAGGTGATTGGTTGAGGCTTCTAATGAGATGTTTGCAGTTCAAGTTCCTCTCAATACATTAGCAGTGATCATTTATAGAAGTTTTGGAAAAACCACAGGAGGTCAAGTGTTTGGTCCCATGGTCTAGAGAAGTTCTTGCACCCCAATAATTAGTTATCTGATCTTCTAACTTAATGAGATGCAATAATTTGGTCCTATAATGTTGGTGCATTGCAGATGATCAGAAACATATCACGAACACCCTTTCATTCTATCTGTAAATATCACACCAAATAGACTTAATACAGATGATGTAATACGAAATGGAATCATAGCCAAGGAGAGAAACAGAATTTTCATTCTCTCTCTCTCTCTCTCTCTCTCTCTCTCTCTCTCTCTCACACACACACACACACACACACACACACACACACACACACACACACACACACCTGGAGTTTTATACCATCCTATACTATCACAGCTCAAGACAAAAGAGAAACTTTGAAAAAATGCTTCCTCCCTTTTGAATCAAAGTTCCTTCAGAATCCAGTTTGTTTAGAGCCTGTGGTTACTCCGTTCTCAGATTATCTATTGGAGAGTGGTTCTTGTTTTTTAAGTAGACCTTGTCTTAGTTTAGGTTTTTATGGCTGTGAAGAGACACCATGACCATGGCAACTCTTATAAAGGAAAAACATTTAATTGGGGCCAGCTTACAGTTTCAGAGGTTTAGTCTGTTATTGTCATGGTGGGACATGAAGGCATGAAGGCAGACTTGGCACTGGAGAAGAATCTGAGAGTCCTATATCTTGATCCAAAGACAACAGGAGTGAACTGAGACACTGGGCATGGCTTGAACATATATGAGACTCAAAGCCCACCCCCACAGTGACACACTTCCTCCAGCAAGGCCACACCTCCTAATCGTGGCACTCCCTTTGGGGGTCATTTTCTTTCAAATGACCACTGAGGGATACGAGTTTCTTTGTCTCTGTGTCTGTTCTCTCTCTCTCTCTCTCTCTCTCTCTCTCTCTCTCTCTCTCTCTCTCTCTCTCTGTATGTTGACAAGATGTGGTCATAATTTACTCTGGTGTTCTTTGGGGACATACATATAAGTAAAAGGAGGTTCTGAGGTTTTTTTTTGTGGTGCTAAAGGTAGAACCCAGAGTCTCAAACACGTTAGGCAATTGCTTCCCCCCACCCTGAACTAAATCTCCAGTCCTAAAATGAGATTTTTAGATGCTTTTGAAAATGACCTGTATTGGCCCAGATTTGCAGACTCATTATCTTCCAGGGTGTGGCAGGTGAGTAACACAAATGTTACCTGCAGGCCCAGGGATGCTGGTAGGAGCCCATGAGGAAGGCAGGTGCCTGCCGTGGTGATTTATGGTGGACAGGGTTTATTCCAGTTGTAAAGTTTGGGAAAGTCCCAAGTCGGAGAGGAGATCCAGGGAAACTCCCACTAGGGGAGGCATGCTACCCTGAGATACTAAAGATTGGCTGAGACTTGTGAGGAGAAGCACAGATGCCAGAGCTGACTGTAGCTGGATGCTCTTGCCTGAGGACCACAGTTCCAAGTGCTGGCCACATTACCAATTCTTCCTCAACCATGATGGGAAGCAACAGATCTGAGAGGGGACTGAATAAGAGTCCCCACTGTGGCCTGAGCTCCCCGGCTCCCTGGAGGTTTAGTGTTGTTTAGACTGAGTGCTGTGGAACAGTAGTTCTCAAAGCATGGATCCAGGACAAAGTGCTTAGCATAGGCTGGAGACTGTTTGGACAGAGAGAGTCTAGAATCACCCCAAGTGGGGCAAACATGCCAGGCATGGGCCACAGAGCGGTCTGTCTTCACACTCGCCTCACGTGTTCCAGTCTCTGGGTTGTGAACGTGCAGCATCCATCATGACACCACACCCAGGTTAGCAGAACCCACCTGCTCACCAGGATAGGTTAGCCAGCATTTCTCAGGCTTTCAGAGACCCCAATAGCACCCTGTTGAGAATTTTAGCATCAAAAGAAGATAGCAACTTGGGGGGAGTGAGTCACGATACCAACAATTATCACCTCATGTTTCTGCTGAGCTCTGGAGAGCCCTAGACCGCAAATATTACAGTGTCAAGGAAGGGGGCAAATCAGAAGTCGGGTGTCCAGGTGGATGGAGCACACCGCGTCATTTCAGAATCTGTGGCCTGTGAGTGTGCTTTAAAGATTGACTCTAAGCCAGGTGGTGGTGGCACACGCCTTTAATCCCAGCACTCGGGAGGCAGAGCCAGGAGGATCTCTGTGAGTTCAAGGCCAGCCTGGACTACCAAGTGAGTTCCAGGAAAGGCGCAAAGCTACACAGAGAAACCCTGTCTCGAAAAACGAAAAAAAAAAAAACAAACAAACAAAAAAAAAAAAGATTGACTCTAGGCTCCTCAGGCAAAGTTGGTTTCCTAGTAGGGTGGAGTTGGGTGAGGTCAGTAACTCTTTCAGCCCTGAGAGAACAAAGAAGACATTTTTGTGGCTACATGTTGGGCCAAAGCTACATATACATACACACACATATATACATACACACACATATATACATACACACACATATATATATACACACACATATATACATACACATATATACACACACACACACACACACACACGCTTTATTTAACAGTGAAGAAGTAGAATCTAATGACCTAAGCTGTCTTTCCCTTCAAATGCTCTGTGTTCTCATTAGGGCTGGTACCTATGGAGATGGAACACCTACCTATTCCATGCATGCAAGACAGGCAACTTGATGGCAGGATCACGCCATCTCCAGTTAGAGTCATCAAACCTCAATGTTCACCTTGCCTTCATCGAGCACAAGGCTCCTGTCCTCGGTGCCCACACTTCCATAGTGTAGCTGGATGGTCAGGGAAGCTGTCCCAGGTCACCTTCCTGACAAGAAGCTGCAGTGATTTTCATGGGTCTGCAATTGCATACGCCTCTGTCTTTACCACACTGCCTCCCCAACACCGTCATTGCCAAATAGGTGTAAGGAACCCAATGACTCCAGGAACAAGTCAGTGGGCACGCGTGTATACCCAGTACACCCTAGGTGGGGGTGAGGAGTGCACTGCCACCCAAAGGACTCTGCTTCCTGCCTGCCATGGCCTAGAGTTGGCAGGTCTGACTTTTTATGTGAAATTCCTCAGATATAAATGTTGCCTGGAATGAGAAATGATGGTATGAGGCACATAAACATGTTTATGAGTCTGGTGGGGGCTGTGGGCCACCAGTTTGAAAACTCCAGCATTTCAAGTCAAGTTGGGCCCCACACTGTCTTTTCTCATTTTTTTCCTGAGTTCACTTGGTTTGAAGTCATTCCTTTTCCAGCCCTCCTGCCTACCGCAACATCTGCTCTTCTCTCTCTCTCTGACCTACTTTGGTGAGTGCCGTTCTTTTTGCCCATAATGTTTAACATCACCCTTGTGTTCAGTCCAACTTACATCTCCTATGAGGTCCAAGTCAAGTCACACTGCCCCTGTGAAGCCTTCCTTGGCAGCCTGCACCACCGAGGACCTGGCAGTCCTGACGAATAAGGACTCCAGGGCAGATGGCAGGAACACTCGGCCCAGGCTGCAAAAGAGTTGACTGGAAAACTTGAAAGATAATGGGAGCCCAGACCTCACCTCCAGCAGTTCTGATTTAATTGGTCTCAGGTGGAACGTGGGATGTTTTTGGGTTTTGTTTTTATTTCATACTCTCTAAGTGACTCTAACTTCCCAGAGTAGAAGGATATTTAGATGGCTAATTTACTCATGGGTATATTTTCATTAATCTGATTGTAATTATCTACAAAGAAACAGAGGACAGTTAGGGGCCTTTATGCTTATATTTTGCCCACAAATAATTGATAGAGTCCTCCCAATAACAGATATTCTGTAAGGTGTCTACCGGCCAGAGTCTTAGGTTCTGAGGGTGGCCAGTGAACCGAAGTCTCCGTTTGAGCCGTTGGTTAGTGCTCTGTAACTTCCTCTCAGGGGTCCTTGTTTCCACCAGTTGCTAGGCATTGCTCATGAATGAAGTGGCCCCGAGGCCGAACTGGGAGTCATACTCCCCAGCCCTCATCTCTCTCCTGGTCATAGCATTCTTAACTGAATGTGTATGGAAAGAAGGAAGTCTGAGGGCTGGGCCAGGACTCTGGAACCCTTGTTCCCCCTTTCAGTCAATAGTTTAGGTCACAGGAATCAACTCTAAAGACAGACATAAAATCCCTAATAAAATCCCGACACATAGAGATTTTATTGTAGTGTTGCCTGTAATAATAACAAAAAAATGTAATAAGCAAAACATCCAGCTCAGCATGCTAAAATGGTATGGACAGTCATTTTAAAATGATTTTTCGAATGTTCAATGGAGCAGAGTGAACAAAGCAGATTCAATTTACTGTATAACAATGAACTCATTCATTAATTCATTCAAATATGTATCTCTGAAGTCCACCATGTTCAAAGCACCAAGGCACTATAGCCATGCTCGCCTACACAGTATTCCAGACTGCTGCTTTAAAGGCACCTTGCAATTTTTTAGTCATACATTTTTAGTAGATTTGATAAAAAGCCAGTTAGATTTCTGCATATATTTTCCATTTACTTTACAAATTCCATAGTGGTTGTTTTTTTTTTTTTTAACTTTCTTCCCTTATACATATTTTCTGGGTATGTGCTATAAGAAATGATGCTACTTCTTGGATTTAAAGCATTACATATATTGCTCCTATTTAATGTGTTTGGTTGGCAAATTGTGTATCTTGGAGGACATAGAAGAGGGTTAGAAGTCAATACTAAATTTCAGTTTTCTGTCTTGAGCAACTAGCTGTATGGTGAAGATGTTTACTGAGACATGAAACCTACATAAAAGAGGTCTTGTAATTTGAGATAGCTGTGAGACACCTAAGCTAAAATGCCAAGGAGGCTGTTGGCCTTGTGAGTTATGAGGGTGGAATTAGCTGCAGCCATGTCTAGAACTGTACTGACAACCTGGGAGCTTTGTGGTGACCTGTGCAGCAGGAGCAAGGTGACCAAGAACAAGAATTATTCTGGCTTTTAATATCTGGGAGAACGGGAGAAGAGATCAGGATTCATCTCTGTCCATATTAGTCAGTTAAAGGATATAGCTTTCATCTTGTCAAACATTTTTCGCTGTTGTCTGTATATTCCTGTGTCTGCACTAGAGTGTAAGAGGCGAGCACCTTGCTTACCTTTGGGCCCACATTATCAGTCTCCTGATAGATGGATGTACGACAATAGATAAAAGATAACATATAAGATATTGCTGGGGGAGCTGGAAGGATGATTCAGGACTGTTACATAGGACCTAGGTTTGGTTCCCAGCATCCATGCCAAGTGGTCTGCAACCACAGATAACTCCAGCTCCATTGGGATTTGATACCTCTGGTCTCCCAGGAGTTTGCACTCACATTTGCGTGTGCATGTGCGCACATGCGTGCGCGCACACGCACACACACTTAAAAGTAAAATAGATCTTAAAATATCAGCAAATACAAACCAGAAATACATACATTTTAATTTTTGACATATAAAAATCTTACCCATAGCAATACAATTATCATTTGTCACACCAGAAAAATTACCAATGCACTTCATAACATTTTTGACAGAGTGATAAAATAAATATGATCCAATTGGTAGAAGAAGGAAAAACATTTCAGAAAAAAACTTATTTAAAGAAGTATTGATAGTAATCAAGGAAGTCACTTTACTCTGAAAAATTTTAACTATTCAAAATATAAATGAAATGTTAAGCTACATGGAAAAAATTTTAGAAGCATTTGCATTTTAATTTGGAGCCCAAGAACACTCTCTGGTGTACTGGTATCACCCAATAGTCCTATCCAATGTGATTAAAAAAAAGAAAGAAAGAGAAAAGAAAAATCTATTAGGACAGAGAATTACAGCGATTTCCAAATAAAATTATTTCACATATAAAAAATACAACATAATATCCAAGTTGTTATAGTTTAAAAGGCATTGTGTAATTTTAGTTTCGATATTTGTCAATGTCTTAAATGTCTGCTTCAATTTGCAATTAATGACTCAGTAGAATTTAGTAGTGTTTGTGGAGGTAAATGGTGGACTTTTTCCTCAGAAGGTGTGGTTCATCTCTGGAATCTGAGCATGCACACTGAAATGCTCACTCAACCTACTCAGGAATAAGTCATGTGGCTGCCTCAGTTCCCTCATTTGACATATAGCATAATTATCCCCTCGCCCCGTAAGGTATTCTTGGACATTAAATGAATCTGAACACGGCAAGTGCATAGGGCAGGACCTAGCCTGTAGCATGACATTCAGTAGGTAGCCATGAGGAAGGGTTAATGTAATGAGTGGACTTCCTCCTTGGGTTTGGCCGAGAGGAAATTGACAAGCAAGCCTTCGGGTTAACAGAACTTAACAGGCTGCTGTGCCAGTCTCCTCTTTTATTTTGTGTTTTTAAGTCTTCCCTCCACCTCGCTGTCTCTTCAGGTCTCCCATATTTTCTGAAGGAAATGAATGCAGGGAGTGTCTGTGTATGTTCTAGAATGTCGGACTCGTCGGGAGAGTCACAAAGCCCTGTATTCTCATTGAATCAGTGCAAAAAATCTGAAAGACAAGGACTGAAGATCCCCAGGAAGCAACAAAGTGGACACATGGGCTTCAGAGAAGCCTCTTCCCTCAGGCCCATGACAACAACACTGTTCGAGAAACACACGTGAAGATTTGAAACACTAAAGATGGGGTCCATATGTCTGGAGACTGCACAGAAACCAGCTACCCTGTGCCGCCCCCAGCAAGCCATGTGCCTAGACTGTGATGGTACGCGGACAAATACGTGTAGTCAAAATCTGGCGCTGCGCTCTACCCCGAGCTTTCCAGAATTTAGACCATCAGCTGATCTCTCTGTCTCCAAGCCCCTGTTCCCTGGGAATGCTAACACCAGAACTTGAGTCACTCAAGGACAAAGGCTTGAGCATCTGAACCCTGAAGGGTGACACACACAGAACATCATCTCCTCTGTTGCTACCCCAATCACTGCTGTGGTGGTTCTCCAGGGGAAACTGACTCTCGGGTGACAAGTTGAGTCTGAAACCTCTCCCCAGATGCAGGTAGAGCTGCCCTCCCCAAGCTTCTTAGTCTGAGAAACAACAGGACAGGAGAACAAATGAGCCCTCCATGGAGGCAATCGCAATGCAGTGGAAAGCTAGCAATTGTCCCTGCCTGCGGGGTTTTCTTTTTTCTTTTTTTTTTTTTTAGCAGCCAGCCTGGCTAAGGGTCATTAGCTTAATGAGCTATTGTATTTTCTTCCCTTTCTCTCTGAAGAGTCTGCTGAAACATCCTCCCAGGAGCCAAATGAGGAGGCCAAGAAATAAACAGCAGCTGATGGCTGAGGGAGCTTAGCCAGGGAGGCCTAGGAGCTCAGGATGCCTGTGCTGTGGGTGTGCACACCTGCACTGCATGCATGTGCGTGGTTGTGAATGCATATGTGTGTGTGTGAGTGCGTTTGTGTGTGGAGAGGAGGGGGATGTGTGTTTGCTGGCGAGGTACAGGCAACGGCAAACGGACAGGCCTTTGAAGAAGTTTGTGGAAATGCGTAGGTCAGTGGGCCGCTCTGGCTTGGGAGAAACTAAGGCTGGAGGGAAGATGAGAAGTTGCTTCCTGACCAAACTGATCAGAAGCTACAGCTCACTCCATGATCCCGTAAGGGAGCGCCACATAACACACAGGGACAATGCCTTAGATAAATTGGTTTGAAAGTGAGTACTCTTTACTTGGCACACAGTAGGTCAAGGGTTCACATCTACTAGAAGAGTAATGAGCCACCTCAGTGCCAGAAAGGGCCCCAAGAGACAAGCTTGATGCTGCACTTGGCCCCATCCTGATCCTTTCCCTCACCCTCACCATCTTCATCTAAGAAGGCCTGGTCTCCCTGGGGGAGAGTCTACTGTGATACTCTTCAGGATCAATGTTAAAATTTGAGAAAGGGGCAGACCCAGCACCTGACCATTTCAGTCCGGCTATAAAAACCGCACGCTCACCACAGATACGGCTCCAGAGGTTTCGGGCCTCACATAGCACTGTAGCAGTAAATCTCCACCGTGTCACTGAAAGGGACCAACCCTCTCTACTGCACATGCAGCCTGATGGCTCTGTCTTTTCCTCTGATGGTGAACCTGGTGCTCAGCCAGTATAGGCTTCCCCCAGGTAGTGACCATCTCTGCTGCCTTGTACACATCTTTGACAACACGGCTGTTTCATTGTTACTGACTATGGGGCAAAGAATTCTATGTTGGCTGAAGTGTGTACTTTCCGAATATGCGCGCATGCGCGCACACACACACACACACAGGCACGCGCACGCGCTCACTCCATTGCTTTTCAGAAAATCATGTCACTTTATCCCTTCTGAAATGTGTTGAAGACCTAGCTCCTGCCTGAACAAGGGAAGTAGAAAGTTTGCTCTCTCTACGGACACTTCTTGGGTAAGAACTTTCATTTCTCAAAGGGAAGCTCTTCTTCCTAGATAAGGTTTGGGGATCCAAGGGAGGAGCTCTGAAGGGGGTGTGAGAACCCTGGAACTGTGCTGAGGACTGTGAGGCCTCTCCTGCCGAGGCTATGGGCATCAGTAAGATCTGCAGTGGAACTTGGGGAGAAAGTCATAGGCCTGTGTGGGGCCTCGTGTTCAGTCTTGGGGGTGGGTGCCCCATATCCACAGTACCCTACAGAGGGTAAAATAAGTTCCATATAGTGTCTCAGTTTACCTTCCCCCAGCGTCCGAGCCCTTGAGATTCATAACCTCTCAGTAACACCCTGAATGAGGTCTCTTCTGCCAGCTGTGCCTAGAGCTTGGCAACATTGCCATGACTCACATCTGTACCAGCTGACTGGAATTCATGCTGCACCCCTTTCAAAGGGTTCTGAATGCCTTGGAGCCGAAGCCTGCCTTCTGCTTCCCCTGTTCGGTGTATGGGGTCCTGCGCTGAGGAATAAGTTAATGGGGGTGCTAACGGCAGAGTCACAAGGTGGGACCAGTCCTTGCCCAGTTCTCACTGGTCCCCTCTCCAGCCCACCCACATTGTGCTCCAGAGCCCAGCACTCTCCTGTGGGTGAGGCAGGGCAGCCTGGTTTCCGGGGCAACATGCTTTCTCTCTCAGAAAGCATCTCTCATTTGCAGTTCTGGGGCCCGCAACTTTCGCCATATGTCGGTTGTCTCTGGCTTCATGATCCCAGCCATATTAATGTTATAATTAGAGCCAGTATTTATACCGGCTCTGAGAGGCGGCTCCTGTGCTTCACTTCATCTTCCCAGCATGGCTGGCTTGGGATATTCTTCCATTTTAGACATGGGGACAGATTGGGAGAGAGAAAGTAAGGGAAGAGAAACAGAGAAAACTGGGAGGGAAGGCCGGGAACAGACACCCATCCATAGAGAACAGGGCTCGCGCAGAGACTGGCCCTCCCTGCCTCCTGCCTGCAGAGCCTGAGGTCCTCTCCCACCAGGCTGCAGATTGACCCTAGTCACCATCAGAACTGTGATGTCGCCTTCAACCTCTGCGTCGAGTTGGGTGGGTTATTGGACAGTAAGAACAGAAGGGTCTGAAAGGGCTCCACATGTTGAGGTTTAGCGAGCCAGGAGCCCTACACTTCTGCAACCAACACCATCAGAGGCTCACTTTTTACGCTGCCTTCCAGGCCAACCTCAGGGTCTAGTGACTGATCTGCTTGCTCCACTCTCCTCTCAGACCAGCTGAAGCAGCCACAGGCACAGTGCTTTACGGATGGCATGCAGGCCTGTGTTCTTCCTCTTGGAAGGTGCCGCCAGGCCACACAGCCATGGGCAGAGACTACTGTCCCTTCACAGGGAGGACAGCGAAGAACAGAAGGTAGGAGGACATTTGAGTTCCAGCTTCTCTCCAATCCGGGGACTGTCCCACAAGCTTGACTTTGTGTCCTGATTCCCTATACCAACCCCCTAACCCCCATCTCTCTCACACACGTCGTACTACACACTCACGATGAGCATAATCTCTCCAAATCTAGGGTCCGATTCATTCTTTCTACCCATGGCAAGCCCTCCCCCAGTTTGATGCATTGTTCCTGTGAACGTCAACCACACCCTGTATCTGCTTATGTCTCATATCCTCGTCCTAACCACCTACGTTTAAAAGTAACAGAAGCATGCCTTCCTTAAGCTGTGCTTACTGATTAACTAACCCGGGGTGGTCCTGACCGCCTGTGTGTGCTTCCCCGTGCCTCCCTCCCTGACCCTCCTCGACTCCCCGCGACCTTCCTTCACCCTCTCACATTCCAGCCCCAGATCTCCTCTTTGCCACTAGCAGAGACTGTGACCTACAGTGATGCCAATGGGCAAGCGGCTGCTCTAGGAGCTGGGAGACCCAGTCAAAAACTACGTTCTCTGACTCACCTTGCAGCTGGCTTTCCTGTGGGAGAGGGAAGGGGCCTGGGGCAGGAGTCAACCCAGCCACTGAGACCATGGTCTCGTTTGCCTGCTCAAGTGTCTCCCTCTCCTGAGCCTCAGTTTCCTCCACTGTCAAGTCATGGAATCCCAAGTCTCCCCTAGCACAAACATTCCATCCCAGACTAGGAACAACAGAAAAGCCGAAGGCATGTGCTAGTCTTCCAAGCCCTAGAAAGAAACTGGTTAACAGAGTGCTAGATCCCCTGGACCCAACCTGCAGAGGGTCCGAGTCTAGAAGAGGGATGATTCCCCATGACACACATACCACTGTGTGGTACTCATTCCAATGAACTGGCCTTTACAATCCTGTCTGATGACTCCCGGACACTTTCCACGGTAGTTCTATGTCTGTTAGGAAATACTATTTGCACAATGTAACAGTTTTCTTAGGACACTTTTCTAGATGCATGGGACACATTTTGATCACCATCACACTTCTTCATTCTTTCTTGCTTTGTTCTTATTCTGAGTGACTTTTATCCTCAAAGTCACAGATTGGCTGCTCTGACTCCAGATGTCCAGAGGTGGAAAATGAATGATGTATTATTTATTTCATTCAGCTTTGTGTTATATATTTTTTTTTCAGTTTTTTTTGAGACAGGGTTTCTCTGTGTAGCTTTGCGCCTGTCCTGGAACTCACTTGGTAGCCCAGGCTGGCCTCGAACTCACAGAGATCCGCCTGGCTCTGCCTCCCAAGTGCTGGGATTAAAGGCATGCGCCACTACCGCCCGGCCAATTTTTTTTTTTTTTTAAAGGATCTTTTCTCAGATGTCCAGTTTTACCATGTGCGGCATGATGGTTCCATGTGCCAGCTCAAACCTAGAAGTGCAGTTTGGATATTTGGTTTTCACGCCTCTGCACAAAAGGACCACATGGGGGATAAATGCTGAGGGGTTGCTCTATGCTCCAGACTCTTCTGGTTTTCCTCTACCACGATCAACAGGCACCACAGTGTCGTTCTAGCGGTACAGCCCTGAAAGGTGGGGCCTGTTACTTAAGCTTTCAGTGCAGAGCTGTAAGCTTCAAATCTCGGTGTAGGCACTAGCCTCAACCCCGCTATTGCCTCTGCTTGGAGGAAAGTTCTGCAGAGACAATGACTGTGTTTCAGTTTCCTTTGCAATTTCCCCAACAACAAGAAGTATTATCAGGGACACAGTGCAGAATCTTACAACCCCTCCAGAAGCAAAACAGAAATGAATAAGGAAGGAAAGGTAAGCCAACTGGCTAGGGAATGATTTTCTAAGACCATGTTAGTCTTAAAATGTCAAGTGCTCGCCCTTGTTAGCATTATGCTGTGCATCTGTTGCCGTGGTGGATTCCCTCAGTAGCCTTCCCAAGTCCACCAGGCTGGCTCCTCAGGATATCTAATGCTCATGATATGGGATGGCACCCAGGTATTGCTTAAGCATAACCCCATTTGGGACTACGCTGTACCCCCAGAGAGGCTCTCATCTCATCAATGCCTCTGCACTCCACTCCATTCTTTCTCTGGGAAGTCACTCATATCTGGTTGTCTTGGTTCCATCTCCTTTCTCCACAGATCACCTGCCCGGGTACATTGGAACAGCAGTGTGAGGGTTGCCATGGAGTGAAAGTGGATATGAAGAAGACTTTTGCCTCTAATTTTTTTTCTCCCTCCACTGCTGATTCCCATACAACATGGCCTTCCTAACTTGAAAGCCTTCCAGTTCAGTCTGGGCAGCACTGAAGTCACCTCAGATCTTACAATTATCTCTGTGTGTCGATCAAAAGAAGTAGTGCCTCCCTGTTGTTGTTCTATGCTAAAATCACAAACCAAGGTGCTCCCTCCCAAGCCATGTCCTCTTTATGAGTCTAAAATGGTGGCACAACAACAACAAACATCTCTTCAATAGCAGCAGTGAATGAAAGCTATTTAAACTTGAATCAAGGCCGCCATGTTACTCTACCGTCTTCCTTGGTCTGGGAGCTGTGATTACTGCAGAGTCAGAGGAGATGAGGTGGAGCTTGAGCAATCTTCCCCAAAGCCCACCCATCGTACACAATTGCAGAAAGACAGAAGACTGCATGCTCGCTCACACAGAGGGGTGACCACTGCTAACTGGTTGGCCCCTGTAGACACTTTGGGATGTGGGACACAAGAGTCAGGACACTGTATATTTAACAGAATTAATCTTCACACTAGGCCGAGGAGATTAGTACTGCCGTCCCCCCAACTGAAAGAGGCGCATGCTCACACCCGCTCACACCCGCACTCTTCCCCTCATCCAAGCACCGCACATTGGTGTAGTGGACAGCTGTTCCAGCTATGACCTTGAAACACCATCCCAGGAGAGGCAGCAGATAACTGCTACACCTGCCTGTCACCTTGAAGTACATGCCCCTGGGGTCTGGCCACAAGCGACCCATGTAAGTGTCGCTCTTCTTTGCTCCTGTGTGGTTTGGATGCTAGGACAGACTAGGCAGAAGATCAGCGTGGGGCATAGCTCGGCTTTCCCAGACCCTAGGATAAATCTCCTGTGCTGAAGTGAGTTTTACTCCCTAATAAATTCCTTGGCCCATTAAATAGACTCTGGATTTCTCAAAATACACCGGGCCACTGCCCAATTAGATGAGTGCTCCAGGAGACCCCGCATGGTGCCACCTTTACCTCCACCCAGCAAGGGCACTAACCAGTTCCACTGCATGGATTCAGACAGCACCTAAACACTTAATTGTAAAAACATTCAAATGTATTAGCTTTTTCTCCTAGCTACAGGTTTGGAATAAATGATACACAATGAGACTCACTGATATACTGGAAAATACCTAGTTTTTCACTAAAGTCTAGACTCCTAGCCCATGAATCTCGTTTAGCTCACAAAGAAGTTAGTGCTCAAACAATTTGTATTCTGTTTCAGCCTGTCAGGCACTGTGGGATTGGTCTGCCTTGCCTAAGAGCTCAGTATTATTTGGTGTATTTAACTCCAAAGTTTGTGGTGAACAACCTAAGTTAAATAATGCATCAAAAATGGTGTACTTTTCCAAAGATGCTATATTCTTCATTAATTCAGCTAGCAAATACCACCCCATCTGAGAGCAGGTACCTCTAGCAGATGGAACTGAGGTAGTAAACTAAGTGTATCAGTAGCTCAGGCAAGCTGGAGGACGCTAGCTGCCTGAGTTATTTTTGGGCGGTTCAGCAGATTTCTTCTTTCCATAATAAGTGAGTTTTTCTCCACAGAATTTTAAATTTAACTGATTTTCCCCCTCAACAAAATAAAGTTATTCCAAAAGGGAATGTTCATTAACTCTGTGCCACGAGTTACTTTTATGATCAAACGCCATAAAGAGAAAAGGGTCAAGTGTCACTTTTTTCCAGGACAGCCCTCGCTCTGTGCTCCTAGATCCTTAGAGGGATCTCAACATAAAATGATCACCTATTCTACACAGAACTGAAAAGTGGCCAAGCCCTTCTTCCTGTGTCAATATGAAACACGGTCCTTTCTCCAAAGTGAGTAAGAGAAAGTATATTCTGAAAGCAATATGAATGGCCATAGCCCAGGATACCCCAAGGGAAATATTCTACCACAGAAGCAGTTACGTGCAATTTTTATGTTCATGGAACAAAAGAAAGTCATAAATCAAGGTGTTTACCAAATACATTGGTACAAAACATCAGGCAGGTATGTTCCATCTAGCAGGGATGTCTCTAGTATAGACCTCAAATGTTTTCTGATGACAATCTTAGCTGTAGGCTTGGTAGAGGCTGACAGTATGCTAAGTTAATATATTCCAAAGGTTTATTCAATAGTCAAATGGATTTTAGTTCAGGTTCAAGGGCTGCCCACAAATTGCTGTTATGGGAACTAAAGATAACCCAAGACTGGTTCTCAATCTTCAGCATCCCAGTGTTCTATAGAAAGGAAGCCCTATTAATCATTGTGTGCAGGATCTCCCACATGGGTGTGGCTGAATCGGGGAGCTTCACTGCACACTCCAAATTAACAAATGATGACAACCCTGACAGAGGAAAACACCAATACCATTATGTCACCTGATCAATATTAACAGCCGTAGGAAGCTAATCTTCCTATGGTTTATAAAGACCTCTGAATGGGAAGAGTGGTTCCTTAGTTACCTTCCTGTGGCTGTGATAATGTCACAACCAAGGTGACTTATATAAGGAGGCATTTACTTTGACTCATGGTCCCAGAGGGAAGAGTCCATCATGGTATGGAGGATTCAGAACAGGAAGCAAACACAGCAGCAGGAGCAGAAACTGAGAGCTCACATCTTTGACTGCAAGCAAGCAGCAGTGTGAACTGGAAGAAACGTCAGGATTTAAACTCTCAAAGCTTTCTCCAGGGACACTGATGTAACGGACCAGGTAAAGTTTACTAGGGAAATGAAATCAATAAGATACACTCACGACACAGAACAAAGTAGACGCAGCTGCCAATCCAGCTGTGGTGGACCTGCCATTCTGCCCAAGGGTGGCAGCGATGGGAACCGACTGCAAGCCATGCTTTTCTGCTGCATGCTCCTGCTCAGACCGCCCAGGAGAGAAAGCCTGATGCCTCTCCTCCATTCTTATTTGTTCATGAATTCAGAGAAGACCACGCCCCATAGAGCTAGTTACCCCAATACCATTGGCTGAACAGATCGAATTCCTACAACATACTTCCACCAGCAAGGGCATATCTCCTAACCCTCCCCAAAACCAACCAGCGGCCAAGAGTTCCCATGCTTGAGACTATGGAGGACACTCCTTTGGGATTTGTGCATGGGAAGCCGGTTGGGTTGGTAGAGTTCAGGGATGAACAAGAGCTAGTTTCATTTGTTTCCAGTGAACCTCTGCATTTGTTTTTCAGCAGCACTGGGCCCTGGGGCAGGGCCAGCCCTTTCATCTCTAAAATGAAAACCCAGTGTCTCCTCACATTTGTATGGCCACCAAATGAGAGCAGAAACAAATCATTTCCCTCTCTCTCTCACAGTTAGATGCAGCTACGTTTTCTTTCTGGAAAAGACTGTCACACCTCTTACATCTTGCCCCAGTCAAGACTGAGACATACCCTCCCATGGGCAGATGGGAAAGCCACTCCTGGGCTGGGAGTTCAACCACTGCCTTGCCTGTTCCCTACTGAGATGACCAACAACCACACATAGAAGAGAAACCATCAGGGACTGGACCAGCTCACTTCCCCAGGAGTCCTCCTGGCTGTCACTGTTGAGAGTGAACCAAGGGCGTTGGCACAGATGCCCTTCAGGACGTAGTAAAGAAGGAAGCTGGGCTTAGTGGCACAGACTTGTGAGGCCAGCTTCTGGAAGAACCAAGGGTACAAGTTCAAAACCTCCATGAAATTCAAGGTTCAAGGTCAGCCAGAGGAACTGAGTGAGAACTGTCTCAAAATAAAAGGGGGTGAGCATAGCTCATGGTAAAGTGTTTGCCCAGCATATGAAGGACCTTGGCTTCAATCAATAGGGAGGGGGGGGAGGAAGATGATGATGATGATGATGACTAGGAGGAGAAGAAGGTGGAGGAAGAGGAGGAGGAAAGACACAGAAAGGATGGAGGGAAGGAACATTCCAGGGGTGGCTGTGAATGCTAAGGGAGTGAAGAAGCGTGAGTCAAGTTGCTTTTTGTAAAACACAAGTCCCATCTAGCTGCAAAGCTCTGTTATTCTGCTGCATGGTCAGCAATATAATGGATGGTAGATAAGAATTTTAAATAATTAACTGCTCTTTGCTGAACTATTGGCTGCTGACAGACTTCAGTTGTATGCCCACTGGTCAGTCTGCCAATTTGTGAATAATTCCAAACCTATACCCCCAGCAACCCTGGATCACAAAACAAAACCCAAAGCCATGAATGGGGGAAAGGAATTTGTAGGCAAGGGAAGAAGTCGATGGGAGGTGGGAAAGGTTGATGGGGTGGGAGGGGCTGATGGGGGTGGGTGACTGATAGAGGTGGGAGAGACAGGGGACAGAGCTGGGGATAGACTACTCAAAATGCATTATATACATGCATAAAACTCTCAAAGAACAAATTTAATTAATAAAACTTTTTTTTAAAGTATTTCAGATGTCTGATCTTGAAAGACTTGAAAAGTTTTGCCATGGTTCTCAGCAGTGTATACTGAGCTGATGTGATTTGATAGCTGAATTGTCACTTTACTTTCTGACCAAGGAACTTGACAGATTTGGCCCACATCCCTGTGCTTCTGCCTGCAAAGGTGACCTGGGAACCTTGTTCAAACGCAAGCTCCACATTGGCAGTCCCACACTCAAGTCTTACACTCACCTAGGATTTCAACACCACCTCATCTAAGAAAGAGAATCATGTATTCTACTTTTTAATTTCCCCAATGCAAAATCTATATAGACTCTTCCACACAGTAGAGCCAAGAATGGCTCCCCACCATATGAAATGGATACTCAGCGGCGACCCTTTGAAAGCACAGATTCCAAATTGTCTTTGAAAAACAAGTAAAACAGTCATCAAATCAGCCATTAAGCTGAAAACTAAAAATCTGGGCAGCCCATCTTATGGTAAGCACTCTCCCATTACAGCGCCAACCCAGAGATTCCAAGCCCTGCCTGAGTGACTAAACAGCTCATCGACTTCCCTGCCACACCCCTAATATCATCAGAGTTCCATTATCCTGTGGATGATGGCTGGTGGGAAGGCGATGGCTACAGCGTGAGAACCGTGTTGATGACATTTATGCTTTTGTATAAGGGGGAGATTTTAAAAAGAGAGAGAAAATTCATCTTGGACTCCCTGGCACTCCAGCAGAAGCCAGACATACCCCTACTGCTGTGTCCTACATTATGTATTGTGGAATTGCTGTGGCAGCTTCAGCCCTGTGCTGCCCACAGCACTCCCTCTTCTCATGGAAGCCAGGTCCAGCATGGGGCTCACATGTGCCTGCTCTGGAAGAGAGAGAGCACTAGAGGGAAGCAGCCACGGCGGCAGTGCTGTGAGGGCCATTTCTCCTCCATGGTTAGATGAGAATGCCCATTATACCCTTCCAGTTTCAGTGGGTCAGGCCCACCTGGGGCAGTGTGGTTTCTACAGAGCACAGGACAGGAGACGAGGAGTGAGACGAAGCTCTGCGAAATTCAGCAAAGTCTTTGAGTTCATTGCCCCTGACGTGGGAGGCATTTACGGGGCTGGAATAGCATCTGGGCTCACGGCCCCTTAGAGGCAAGATGCAGAGCTGACAGCTAGCCCTGCCCACTGGATAGTAGGAGGTACCTACCAGACATTTGCCAGAAATGGTTTGATCAGGGAATACATTCACCTGCGACGAATGAAGAAAAGAGAAAGCAGGCTCAACCTTAAAAGAACAGAGTACTCTGGGGCTGGTGAGCCCTGCCCAGCGTCACGAGCGCTGAAGAACGAAGGCAACAAGAGTGAGTCCGCATGCCGCCAACTCCACACTGACCACTCCTAGAGGAGCCTTTATTGTGCCCTCTACATCTCCAACAAGGGAGCATGGCCTAATTCTTACAGTCACAGGCAAAGATGACAGTCACTTCCACAGAGTCTAGTATTCAATAGTCACTGGAAAGAGTATTGATAATATTCTACAAGCTGAAAGGCCAGAGGCATGTAAATTTAAGAGTATGTTACTGCTAATGTGTTCAGATTTCTTATGACACTTTGGGATGTCATTTGTAGCCTGTTTTCAAATGTTAACCTTCCTGAGAGTATTTTGCAAAAACACAGAAGAATTGTGATCCCTACCCCCATGGGTCTGTCATTAAATGAAGAACATTAAAAGCTGTAGCAAATTCAATGGCAGTGGACCTATAACTAGCTTTGAAGGTTACTGGGGATACTCCCTGGCTCATGCCATATCGTCTGCAGTGACATTTGAATGGCATTTGCCCTTGTGTGTTTGAGCACTTGGTCCCCAGCTGGTGGTGCTATGGGGGAAGGTCATCTGGGGATGGGCTTTGAGGGATGATAGCCTGGCCCCACTTCCTGTTCTTTTACTCTGCTTCCTGCATGCAGATGAAATGTGACCACGTTGCTCCCTGCTCCTACGCCACCATGCACAATGGATTCCATAGGACATAAGCCAAAGTAAACCCCTTCCTTCTTCCTTAAGTTGCTTTTGTTGGGGTATTTTATCACAGCCACAGAAATGTAACCAGTGCTTTACTAATTTACATGCCTCTGCACCCCATTAATGAGTAATTGAAAACCTCAGAGAGAGAGATTAGAGGTGTCAGTCAGGTTCAAAGGAAATTCTAATTCCCCAGACCCCAAAAGGCTATCCAAATATCCAGAAATGAGCTCCAATTGAACTATAGGAGCATTTCTGGAGGTTGGACAAAAGCCAGCATTCCTTGGGAACTTGTGAAACTGGTTCCCATATACCCAGAATGAGTAATTTCCCTCAACCTCTGGCAGAGGGGGCCTATAGCTACCTATGGTGCCTATTAGCATATCAAAGCCCATGCTGGCCTCCATGCTGGTCCCTCAGCCTCATAAGCATCTATTACACATTTCATGTTCACATCCTGGCTCTTCTTACCTCCTCCCCTACCCTTAACTCCTTCCAGATCATGATTTTCCTTCCCCACCCCAGCTACTTATCCTCCTTATAACCCTGCTATCCTCGCTATGTTCTCTCTGTGCTCTGCTCCTGCTTCCCTCCCTGTGTTTTCTTTATTCTTTATCCTTGCTATTCTCCCCTCTCTCATGGATAGCCCTGGCCATGTCCAGTTTGCTGGCCATGTCCAGTCTACTTCTTTCTCTCTCTACTCTGGACTCCTCTAGATTTCAATGCCCTCCATATCTATAATAAAAACTTTCCCCCTTAACCATGCCGTGGAGCAGTCACATCATCAGTTCTTCCTGCTGCTGTGAGTGAATACCTGACAAACCAGCTTTAGAGGGGAAAGGTTTACTTTGGGTCACAGTTTGAGAGTGCAGGCCAGCTCTGAAGAGAAGACACAGAAGCAGGAGAGTGAGCAGCTGTCACATCGTGTCATAGCCAGGAAGCAGGGAGCGATGGATGCTGGTGCTCAGCTCTCTCCTTTTTATTTAGTCCAGAAACCAAGCCCATGGGGTAGTGTTGCCCATCCTCAGGGTGGGTCTTTCTCGGTCAGTTGAACCTTTCTAGAGATACTCTCATGGCACACACTAAGAGGTGTGTTTTCACACTGAATCTAAGTCCTATCAAGCTGGCATTCAAGACTAGCCATTAAAGGAAATCTTAAAGGAAGAAGGAAGAAATGGAATACAAATACTTATTACTTAGCTCTACAGACCACAAACATCCCATTGGATGTATGTACATGTGTGTGTTATTTTGTAGACGTACAATTAGAATTATTAAATTGTGATACCAATTTGTTAAATGCCTCACACATTACAATCTGAGGTCACTCAGAGCTGGGATGAAGTCCACCCTTCTCACTTTGGTCTATGCTCTTTGACCTCACACAATGACATCATTTCCTTATTTCTTCTCTCCAGGGATGCTATGCCTAGTCCACTTACCACTAAAGTGGGTTGACTTCTTTCTAGGCAGACACCAGGATCTGTGGGGATTCTACTTACAGAGAGACTGTAGTTGTATAAGAGCAGGGAAGTTCAGAGAGGCCTGTGACTCACTCTGTACATTTTTCTCCAAATTCAATTTCACAGTGGTATAAAGACTAAGTCTGAAAGTATGTAAGTCAGGAAATAAATATCTTTGCCACTCTTAGCTCTTTCAGTTTAGATGAGAGATGCAACTAGTGGGTGATATTCACAGAAACAGAGAAAAAAAAAGGAATATGGACCTGTACCAGCCTTCCTCTGCCCTTACCAAAGGCAATTACATATTCCATACTGTGTGGACAAAAGACAGAGGGATTTCCAGATCCTTGGGTACCTGATTGACTACATGGAGCAGAGTCACGTAGTGCATGCAACGTGAGCCAAAAATCAAACTAGGTCTCTCTGTGGCTGGTGGCATCTGAAGCCAATGAGACCCTTAGGTGGCTGTTTCTCTGACTTACATGGGCAACCTGAAGTTCTCCCGCTCTCCTGATATGATCATCTGGTTCCTGCTATTGGGAGAACCATGTTAAGGTAGAAACTTAGTCACACCATTCTGCATCAGAAATCCATATGACCTGCCATGACCAGTGTCATCCTGCTTGTCATGGACATTAGTTCTTTCAGTATTCGGCTCCAATATTGGATTCAATCTCATTATTTCTCCTACTGTATATAATCCATCTGCTTCATGAAGCTGGACCATTCACAGAGTAAATATTCATTTTCTAGTATTCCTCTTGAGCCCTGGAGATGCAGAATAGCTAGACTAAAACAAAACAAACAAACAAAAAAAAAAACACAAGGCTTTCATGAGAGATAGTAGATAATAGAACTTTCTAGAATGATGAAAATGCTTTGTATCTCTAGTGCTGAATATAATCACTAAGTACAGAATCTTTGAGTACATGAATTTAGATAGAAATTTTTTGTTTTATTTAAGTCTAGCTATTGCAAAGCTAAGTATAAATGATTGGATTTTTAAATTTTTATTGATTTGCATGTATGGATGCTTTGCCCGCATGTGTGTCTATGCACCATCTGTGTGTGCAATGCCCAAGGAAACCAGAAAAGGGTGAGAGATCCCTTGGGACTGGAATCACAGATGTTTGTGAGTCACCATGTGGGTGCTGGAAATTGAACCTGGTTACTCGGGAGAACGGCCAGTGATCTCAACTGCTGAGCCACAGTTGTTTTAGATTTTTTTTTTCTAATGTCAGTATAGTTGTGTAGGCAGAAAGCAGATGTTCACAATGAAAAGTAAACACGGTAGAAGCCTGAGGCTGTGAGAAGGACTTCAGGTAGAGTGAAACTGGAATAGGGGCTCATCAAACAGAGGCTCAAATGTAAACTCATAGAAGGAATGGTGTTGCTGTGATTGACTGATATATAAAACACTGATTGGCCAGTAGCCAGGCAGGAAGTATAGGATAGGCGGGACAAACAGAGAAGAGAGGCTGGGAGGTGGAAGCCGGAAGGAGATGCCAGCCTGCCGTCCAGGGAGCAACATGGAAAGGCAACAGGTAAAGCTACGGAACACGTGGCAACATATAGATTAACAGAAATGGGCTGAGTTAAGTGTAAGAGCTAGTCAATGGTAGGCCTGAGCTAATGGCCAAGCAGTTTAATTTAAGTTTCTGAGTGATTATTTTATAAGTGGTTGCAGGGTCCGTGGTGCTAGGCAGGACTGGAGAAAACTCCAGCTACATAATGGCTAGTTTGATTTGTAGAGAAGGATCTTGCAATGAGCCGGATATAAAGACAATAAAAGCTGGCCACGAAGATACCAGAGAAAGTGTAGGGAGTGCAAAAGAAGGAAGAAGCTTGGTGAACTGAAGAGTAGTGTTGCTGACAGAGAATGAAAGTGAGAAGATGCTGCATTGTTCTGGGACGCTGAGGCCTGTGGTTCTGTGGCACGCCCATCTCCGCCATCTACTCGACAGTTGATGACTCTGACCCTTTGCAAACCTGTCTTCCTTCTCATCCCATCCTTTCCACTCTTCCCTTTCACAAAATATTTTTTTCTGAGCCCTCCTCCTCTTCTTACATAAAACGCCTCATTTAAAATATGGGGGGAAAGTGCCTAAGTCTTATTTTCTGAGACACTACAGTGCAAAGGTAAATCTGTTTATTCTTTTCATATCTGCTGTCATTCTATTTAATTTAGGTTGTCTTGATTGTTCTGTACTAGGGTTTTGCCAAGAAAATGCCAGCATCTTGGGACTAAAACTCGTGCTCAAACAGATTCTTTAATGTGGTCATGCTCCATAGCAGATACATTTTATTGATTAGCTGTCATCTATTAAGTTAGAATGCATATATCCTTGATATTGACCACCATTTAGTTTTAAATGTGATTGTCTAAGGCCCACATTTATCGTAAGTTTGGAATGCCCAAATCTTTGAGCTCTTCTGATAAATTGTGAAGAAGTTAGGAATTACAGCTCAGACTTGAATCTTCAGTCCTTGGCACAAAATAGATAATGTATTTGACACAAGGTGATGTGATATGCCTTTAAAATATACTCTGCGGGCAGAAGAAATGGCTTGGTGGTTAACAGCACTCCCTGCTTTTCCAGATCATCTGAGTTCAGATCCCCACACCCACATCAAGTAGCTCACAACTACAGCCGTCTGATACTTGACAATGAGGCAAAAAACATATACTACAGAAAAGACAGCATCTTCAACAAATGGTGCTAGGAAACCTGGACGTCCTCATGCAGGAATGAGATTAGACCCATATCTATAATCTTGAATGAAAATTAGATCCAAGTGAACCAAAGACCTCTACTTGAAACCTGAAACAGAAAAGCTGCTAGAAGAAAACATGGGCATTGCCCTGTAAGATGAACAGGGACAGACTTTCTGAACAGAACTTCATTGGCCAAGGAATTAAGGTCAGCAGTGACAACTGGAATCCCAAGATTCAAACACTCCCAAACAGTCAAAGAAACAGTCAATCTGTTGAAAAAGAAACTCAGAGTAAAAGAGAATCCTTGCAAGCTATACATCCAACAGAGGACTAATATCCAGAATACACAAGGAACTAAGAAAACAAAGAGCAAAGGAAACAATGATGCAATTCAAAGATGGGATAAGGACCTAAACAGAAAGTTCTCAACAGAAAAAATAAAAACTGGGTAAGCAATAGCTCAAAGAGTGTTCATCATCCTTAGCAATTAGGGAAATGCAAATTAAAGCAACTTTGAGATTTTATCTCATCCCTGTAAGCGTGACTAAGATCAACAATACAACCAAAAGCAAACGCTGGCAAGGTTAGAGACGCAGAGGATCCCTCATCCGCTGTTGGGGGGAATGCAAATTTGTCCAGCTATTCTGGAAACCAAGATGGAGACTCAAACAAACAAACTTACTAAAATAAAAATAAATCTGTCATATGGCCCAGCTATACCTAATTCCTTGGCATATGCCCAAATGACTTGTCATCATACCCCACTGATCCTTACCTAGCAATGTTCATAGCATCCCAATACATGATAGCTAGGAAATGGAGACTACCTAAATATCCTTTAACTGATAAATGGGTAATGAAATGTGGTACATGTACACCATGGAATACTATTGAGCTGTAACAAAAGAATGAAATCATAAATTTGCAGATAAATGGATGGAACTAGAAAAATTATATTAAGGACGTATGAAGAAAGGTAACCTAGACCCATAAATACAAATGCTACATGTTCTCTCTCATCTGCAGTTCCTACCTCCAAATCTTCAGATGTGAGTACATGGCACCGAGTAACTGCAGAAACCAGGAAAGAATAAAGGGACTATGTAGGTGGGATATATAGAATATATGGGTGGGATACATAAGATATATGGGTAGGATATATAAGTGTTGGTGTGGGTGGGGATAGGAAGGAGAATAGCAGGATGCAGGTGACATGAATGGGAAAGGAATAACGGGAAGGGAGCTCCTACTGGAGAGGAAGGAGGGAGGTCAATATAGAAGGAGAAGGAGGGACAAGGGAGAAATAACACCAAGGTTGTTTGATAAAGCTTCAAGGATCATATTCGTTTATGTTTACTTTAAATTATACACAATGCAAATGTGGACACACACACATATATCTTAAATGTTAAAAGAAATTAAGCTACTTTGATTGACAACACTCTCAACAAGAACCTAAGGAAGACAAAAACCCCAGTCCCAGGCATAAGAAACCTCTAGAACGGTTGGGTATTGCAAGCAATTCCCCAAACAATATACAGGTAGCCCGTAACCACCTCTCAGGTCCCCATTGTTGAAGACACTGTACACTTAGGGCACAAGACTGTGGTGATTGGAGCTGGATCTGACCTGAGAGACTCTTTTCTGAAGTCCAGCTCCCCAGGTTCCAGGAAAAAAAAAAACATGCAAGGTGCCAAAGGAAGGAAACAAATAGTCTGACCTAGCTGCAACACCCGGGAATCATGACCATTAGCAGCATGGCAGGATATGCATAAAGGTGCAACAAGGGGCACTCACATGCTGATGGCAGCCAATAGGAGTTGTCTAATTGGACTTACAGTCCACTCAACAGCAGAGAAATGATGCTTGAAACTGAAAACCTAGCCAGCCTCATGGGACCAGTGGGGTCATAGACCTTAGAAAAGAACATGCTACTACCACTTTGCTAGCCCAGCACAATTCCTTACTACATTATAAATCTTCTACCCACAGACACTTGTAGCTCCCACCCCTCATCAGAGAAGCCTCTCTCTACAGCAAACGGAGACCTTTCACAGAAAACCCCAACTGGACACAATGCAGAGGTCAACAGATCATGGGGAGCCCAAACCCAACGGATGCATCTACATCACAGCCACCTCCATCCGTGCCTCAGGGAACACTGTCGAAGACGGGGTAGAAAGATTGTAAGAGCCAGAATACCAGGAAGCCTCTTCCAGAAATGACTACATGAAAAAGACAAGACCAAGAGCAATAGCAGTGGATATATTCATGAGGAAGGGGAAAAACTGTGAGGTCCCTCCCCGAGACAATTACTGTGGGGAGAAGGAGTTAGCCTCTTACTGGCTGTCCATTGCAGACTGGTCAGCCTTGACACCATATGCACATAAACAACAAAAAAATGGGCTCAGCAGGTTGCTTTATATATATATATATATATATATATATATATATATATATATATATATATATGTACATACACATACATATATTCCTGTATATATGTAACAATAACAGAAAAAGGCTATGAACTTAAAAGTGTCTGGGGACTCAGGAAGAGTTCAAAGGAGGATAGCTGTAGGGTCTGGATGGAGGAAAGAGGGGAATGATGTAACTCTATTTCAATTAAAAACATATTAAAATGAAATTTTATAAATCACTTGTATGTACACCCTTCCCCCAAAGTGCCCAAAAGTATAAAAACACATAAAGCAATTAAAAAGGATTATAAAAATGCACTCTGAAGAAAGGATGCAAATTTTAGCCCTCAGCCCATCAAGTTAAAATAGACGTGATTACTACCACTCAGAACGGGGAGCTACGAGCGTTCCGTAAAACCCTCCCTGTTCTGCCTCAGCTCTCATGCAGACGCTACGCTGTTTCCAGGAAAAAAAAGCTCAGAAGATTTGGAGTTCTGCGGCTATTTCACCAACTTGACACGATTCCATTCTCGACCAGAACATTTCATAAAAAGTCTGGTGTGTAAACTTTTAAACATATCTTTCTAAATAAGAGCGCCGTTCAGCTCTGCAGCTTTTTTAGGTCCTTGCCACTACTTGAAGTTTCTAACGTGTCATTTTGAGGCTAGAAGAGGCAAGTATACAGCAGCATGAGAAGACGAAGAATATTAAATTTCAAATAAGACAAAACACTCAGCACTCAAGAAGCTGAGGTAAGGGGATTGTGAGTCTGAGGTCAGTCCGGGTTACACAGAGAGAGGGAGGGAGGGAGGGAGGGAGGGAGGGAGGGACTGAGAAGGAGGGAAAAACTAAGAAGGGAGGGAAAGAGAGAAATTAATGAAGGAAGGAATTCAGTAAATAACTATGTCCCCATGACATTGCTTATGAAGGTTCACTGTGGCCTCCCAGACATACTTCCACGAATCCCTTTGTGTTTAAATTTCATCAAAAGGGATAATGAAGAATTTGAAGAACAGACAGTATGTGACAACTTGGTGATGTACCTCCTGTACCCTCACAGGTCCCAACCCCCTCCAAATTATTCTAAAGCCCCTCATCAGCCATACTTATTTGGTCTAATTCCAATCCCTGGTCCTCATCTTGGGTAAAGGTCTTCAGGGTTTCTCTGGTCTGTGGCGCTGACTCGTCAAAGCCGGCTCATTGGCCGAGCATTCCATCTCTTTTTATCTCTTCAACACTGAAGCTGCTCACTCTCCCCAACTCTCGGTTTCTTCCATCACGAGGTGGAAGATACGTCCTGCAGAGTCACAATCGGCACCAGAGTTGATGTATGGAAAACTATCCTCCAAATGAGCGTGATGGCTTTAGTGTGTGCTGTTCTTGCCATACTATTCATGTTAACAGGTGTTATCAACAGTAAAAGATCCTGTAGGTGGAATGAGACAAGGCTATGAGGATGACCTAGGCCGGGACAATTCCTGTATTACACATCTGCTCATTGCCTTCCAAGCTGACGTGCCCCTAAGCATCATAGCTGATGAGCTGGCAGGTAGCACTGAGCAATGTTAATAAGCAAACTTGTGATTTTGCAGGGCGTCTTACCTAACCTTCAGTTGTGGTTTTAACGAATAGAGTGCTTATGATAGACACTCTAGATACTGAATACCTCTTAAGTCCTTTCTATCTACACAGCAGACTGAAGCCAAGACCCATCTTATGAGAGCTGATCAGGATGGTTCTTAGGACACTGGCCCTTGCCATCTGAAGTGATCTGCCGAGGAGCGCCAGGCAGCCTATGGTGGTTGGCCAAACACCTCTCAGTCTCTACCTCCTCTTTCATTAGGGAGTCCATCTCGCAGCAGTTCCACTGGCTCCAGGTAGAGCAGCCAGGCCTCCTCCCTGTTTGGTTTAATAGATAGTTAAAAATCAACTCTAAATATAGTGGAGTGTAACTGTGTAATGATATGTTTATGTTCAGCGAGGGGGAAAAAGAGGAAGCGAAAAGAGCAACAGTTAACGGTGTCACCTCCTGTTGTGCCCAAACTGTGAGATGCAGAAACTTGATACAGGATGAATAAAATTAAATCGCTGGTCCTTTGCAGAAAATTTGTTTCTCCACCCCTCAGCTGTTCAGTTGCCCGGCTCAGGAGCTCAGCTACCGGTGTCCCTTGATAGAGAAGAAAACGGCGATGCCTGGGCGGGGTCTTGACTCTGCACTTGACCCCATCGCAGAAGCCATGGGAAGTGCCACTCAATGATGGTGATGCTATGAGACCTGCAGAAGCTCAAGCTTCAGCAAACGAAGGCCCAGACACAGTCCCTTGGCAGTTGGTTATTTGCTGATGAGCACGGATCCTTTTAGAACCAGATGCCATAAGATTCCTGGAGTTGGCACAGTGAGAGTCCAAGATGCTTGTGAAACCTTCCTGTTCCAGAACATTTTGCTCAGAATGTTTCTGTTGGAGTGGATTGTGGTTGGAAGATGGGGCCTCTTCTTTTTTTTTTTTTTTTTCTGGTTCATGAGACCAGAGATTAAAAACATGTTGCACTTAGAACACCATGGATAGATACAGTTTCCCCTCCAACAGAATCCATCCGTCTTTGTAGAGACATCTATGAATTTTAAGTTCTCCCATGGATGGTGATTCTATCTCTTCTGTGAGTATTATCTCTTCTATGAGTATCATTTCTTGCTTCACTTTAAACCTTGTGATCCGACCTCATAAAGCATATTCTTTTAACTTCCTACCTTGATACTGCTTCCTAACAAAAATCATCTCTAGACACTTCCCTAATTCTTAATATTCTGTCCTCCTTCTTACTTACTGTTGGAAAGTCCTGGACCCCATGCCTGGAAATAGTCTCAGTGTTTTCATTGTCTCTTGTTTGTGGATCTCCAGAAATACCACAGCATTCACTATCCTCTATATGCAGTCGATCTGCAAATTAAATCAGCAGAGCACAGGCCTTCCCTCCCTGAATTCCACACACATGCACTCTACACCCTAGACTAACCAGTACCCTGGGATAGCTAATCAGCCTCCCATCTCCATAAGTACAAACCTAAGCGTTGTCTTTTACAAATGGGTCCTCTTTTCTTTGTTCTCCGTCTTTGTAGACAGCAGCTCATCTTTCTAAGTTTGCAGACAAACCTTTGCATAAAATCATCCTTAAGACCTCCCTCTGCCACACTTATTACCTACAGGCAATGTCCAGAGCCCAGCGACCTTAATTAATTCCCCCTACTGACACTGATCTTGTCAGAGCCTCTCTCAACTTGCTGGGCTAGCAATAAAGCCTAATTTAATAAAAGAGGACAAAACAGTGAGCACCTCCAGCTGAATTTATGGATTTCACGGTGTCTTTACATGTGCTCCAGAGAGGTGTCCTGTTCTGTTCAGCTGCTACGAGATTAAGCTTTGTGAATGCAGAGCAGACCGGTCTGATGCCATGATGGTTCTGTTCCTTCTACATGGTGCCTCTGAGCTGTGTCCCCACATGGCAAAGAAGCAGAGGCAATAACCAGATCACCTCAAACCCTTTTATGGGAACACGAATTTCTCATTGCTTTTCAAAGACTCCACCTCTTAATTACAGCACATTGGGTGACATGTTTGAACAGATGAATTTGGAAGTGACAGAGCCATTCAGACCTCACCAAGAGGTCGAAACTTGTCGTCCCCTGCCACGGGACGGGACCAGGTATGCGATGCTTAGAATTACGTCAGCATAAATTCTAGATCTGTGTTTCATCGCTCACTTCGTTGAAAATCCCGTCATGGCATGTGAGTCAGACGAGGCTACCCTGTTAAAGCAAAACCTAGTGGTTCTAACCAAGGCCATTCTAGACCAATATACTGCTATCAAATCAGAAAACATATGAGGAGAACCTGCCGCAGACATCAGAAGTGCCCATGTGGCCTATACAGCTAAGAGAGTGAGCCCCGCCAAGCCAGGACTGTGTAGCTGGCTTAAAGAACTGTGTAGCCAATGTCTGATGTTATATGCCATTGAATTTTAGAGTAGTTATGCCCCCATATTCACACACACACACACACACACACACACACACACACACACACACACACACACACATCAGCTGTTCTTACTTCTGCCCTTGTCTCGGTCTCCAATAACCAGATTAACTTTATTAAAACACAAATCACATGGTCCCTCTTCTCTCTTGAAGCTTGCTATACAATCCCTGTTTCTTTGTAGTAAAAACCACCCCTCTTAGAGTGGCCCAGAAGACTAGTCCCAAACACACCCTGTCACCTGCGCCCCTCCAAAATTATCTGCCCCTTCTCTGCCTATCATCCATGCACCAACTGCGTTGGCCTTCACATCCTTCCTCAGAGGCCTTAGACACTCATTCACCACATCTAGTACCTTTCTGTAAATTCTGAGGAGGGAGGAATTGTTGTCTGTTGTTCTCACAGAATCACCTGGCATATAGCGGAGGACCACAAGTATTTGTTAAATGAATGAGTGAACTGACGCATGAATACAGTTGCCTCATTCATACTCAGTGGCATCCTCCTCCTCCTCCCCTTCTTCATTCTCTACCTCCCAGAGGCCATTTATTTGGCACTTTCTCTCTTTAACTTTCATTTCCTTAATTGCAGTGATGCTCTTGGTTCTTCAGTAATTGGAGTTCCGTACGCAAGTGTTTTCTGATACATAATGCATTGCATTGTAATTATACGCAACTTCAACTTTTACCTACTCCTCAAAAAGGAGAAAAATAATCCTCATTTCTCTAAATCTTGAGCATCTTTGAAGTAAGATCTTATCCAGTTTTCCTCTACTGGTGGCTTCCCTTCTGCTAGACTTGTTTCATTCATTAGAACCTGTTGTGTTTCTATATGTCCGAGGGGCCCAGAACAGCAGAATGGCCCAATCTCACTAGGTCCTACTGCAAAAAGCAGAAAGGCAGGGAAGAGCAGACAGAGGTAAGTTGGAAGTCACAAGGAATCATGCTTCTGGTTTCAGGAGGAACTTCGTTGAAAGTTGGACTTGGTGGCACAGGCCTTGGAACCCAGAGGCAGTGAGACGGAAGTTGGTCAAGGCTCGCCTCTGCAACTTAGTAACACCTGGCCACAAAAGAAAAGGCAAAGACAGGGGTAGAGGGATAGGAATCGATCTTAGTGGTGCAGTAATTACCTGGAGTGTGTGAGGGTCTGGGTTCATTCCTCATCTACCAGGAGACAGACAGAGACAATTTTGTTGACATAAAACCATGTACATGTGATAAATAAAATTTAAAGAACAAATACATTAAAGTAATGAGGGCCTGATGGACTGAATTACGTGGCAAATTGCAGATGAAATCTAAGTAGGATAAGTATGAAATCCCACCTAGCACAATCAGTAGCACAGAGATAAGATCCAAAGAAAATGAGCTGCTCATTCCAAGAAGGAATTAGAAAGGTCTCTGGTTTGGAGCTTTGGGGATCAGAAGCATCTCCAGGAGGACATAAGTGAGTATACAGAAGAGGCAGTGAACATGCTTGGAAACAAGGTCCAGAACAAAAGGCGAAATAATTTTGCGCCAGTAAACCACATCTGGAGCATTCTGTGTAATTACGGGTGTCACATGTTAAGTCGTTGAAAATTGGGGCAAAGGAGGGAGGGGCAGAGAGCTGCACTGCAATGTGCACATGTGACTGCTAGTGTAATGTGCACATGTGACTGCTAGTGTAATGTGCACATGTGACGGCTAGTGTAATGTGCACATGTGACGGCTAGTGTAATGTGCACATGTGACGGCTAGTCTAGTGTAATGTGCACAGTGACTGCTAGTGTAATGTGCACAGTGACTGCTAGTGTAATGTGCACATGTGACTGCTAGTGTAATGTGCACATGTGACGGCTAGTGTAATGTGCACATATGACGGCTAGTGTAATGTGCACATGTGACGGCTAGTGTAATGTGCACATGTGACGGCTAGTGTAATGTGCACAGTGACTGCTAGTGTAATGTGCACATGTGACTGCTAGTGTAATGTGCACATGTGACTGCTAGTGTGATGGGCACAGTGACGGCTAGTGTAATGTGCACAGTGACGGCTAGTGTGATGTGCACATGTGACGGCTAGTGTAATGTGCACAGTGACTGCTAGTGTAATGTGTACATGTGACTGCTAGGGTACTGGTGAAGCATGCTTCAGAGGCGTGGCTGGGGAAGAGAGATAAGGGCCACTGTTCACAGCTCAAGGATAAGAAGATAGAGTCTGGATCTATCTAGATAGACTCTATCAGAGAAACACCTAGAACCCACAGAGGTCACACCATCTGCTGTTCCACGGTGACACCACCGACCTGCCTTCCTTGTGATCTGGTCATCTCTGTAGACACGAGCCCTTCCACAGTCCGGGTGGATTCAGAGAACAATGGGACCGGCCCCTTGTGTTGGTCTGAAGTGGGGATTTCCGGGAAGTGGTAGGTGCCGAGGAAGGTGGAACCTCGGGCCCTTTTCAACACTGAGATCCCAAGATGGGCTGTAATTTAGTACAAGCCAAGTTGAAGACTGATTTTAGGTGATAGTTACAGGCAGAGGGGAGAATTGGGAACACTAAAATCGCTGATGAAGTGGGTTGTATATGAGTCCCAACCGTTGTGATTGTCACCAAAACTGATCAAGGTGAAAGTCAAGATTCTCACATGTAAAACGGGAGGGAATTATTTTTGTGTTGCTCTGAATGAGAATGACTCCCATAGTCTCCTGTATTCGAACGCTTGGTCCCCAGCTGGCAGAACCATTTGGGAAGGATTAGGAGGTGTGGCCTTGTTGGAGGAGAGGTGTGTCTTTGAGCTTTCTCTCTCTGCCTGCCGCTGGTGGATCAGATGTGAGCTCTCAGCTACTACTCTACTGCCATACCTGCCTTCCCTGCCACTATGCTCCCTGCCATGATGATCACAGACTAACTTTCTCCAGTGAAATGCTCGTTTTTATGAGTTGTCTTGGTCATGGTGTTTCATCACAGCATTAGAACAGCAGTAACTCAGATGATCTTCCTTAGCTTTTTGGAGTTACTCTATGTTCTGAATGAGAACACATGTGTACAAGGAACTTAAGAGAGTAGACAGAATACAGAGATGATGTCATCCATCTGTCTGTCTGTCTGTCTATCTATTTATCTACAGGTAAAGTCACTGAAATTCTAATTTTGCTAGAGTTTCAGACAGGTTTTCCGAGGACAAAGATGGATATGCATTCTAACAAGAGAGTTTGAAGATCTTCAGTGGTTTTTTGATATCTACACAGTCTTCTGAGTGATGTGAAACAGCAAGGATTTATCACTGGATGAAAGATTCTGTCCCCAAAGATGCAGATCAATACATCAATGTCAACCCTGGTAAGGTTGTCAACAACAGAGATTTGTCCTCAAGCCCTGCTCTGGGTCATGAAAAGATCAGAACAGATGGATGGTAAGTTGACAATAGAGAGAAATACAGTTTTATACTTGATTCTAAGCATTTTAAACTCAGAGTCTGCCATGAGTTCAGTCAACATTAAGATGTGGTACCCAAGGAAGATGGTGTCTTTATCCACTATGCTAAACACCCAGGCCCCTTGGGCCCTGAGTAGAGATAGCTGTGAACTGGGAAGAGGCCATCTCTCTACCTCTCCACCCCAGGTTGTACAGCAGTTTCCTCAAAATGGAGGCGTTCCTTCCTGGTGGGGAGAGAAGCTCGAGAGACTCACAGAGTAAACAACTTCAAGTCTCAGAAGGTTTGTGAAACTAGAGATCCACAAGGCACCTCCCCAAGGTACTGACACAGCAAACTGCCTGGGGAGGGGACTCTCTGGCCTTTGGAGCTGCCCCCAAGTCATGCAGAGCGCTCCGGGGTTGCAGCTGACCCAGTGGCCTCCATGCCGGGTGAGCTTTTCAGCTATACATACGCCTTTGAGTTGCTGATACTCTAAGTACCTCTCACCCCGACTCCTGTAAATAATCCCAGGAAACTCACTGGTTTGCCAAGTCAGACTCCGGTGAAATTGTCACTGTGGTTTGTCTCTGGGTGAGCAGATGTTTGTTCAGGAAAATCTCCCACACAGCCCCCTAACCCACACTCCTCACCCCCCCACCATTCCTCCACTCCCCACTGCCTGGAGGGGGTTGAGGTCATACATAGTCATATGACCACCTTCACACCCTAAGGCTCCCATGTGAAACAGGCCCCAGTTCCCTATCCATAGAAAGAACAAGCCATGTCACATGCATCTACCTGGATCACAGAGCATTTGGTCATATATTAACTGAGCCTGCTTCCTTGGCACCTAGTACCTCCCTCCTTCCTCTAGGAAAGCTAAAAAAACACACCCTTGCTGTCTCACCTCTGGCCCCAAATTGTCTACTTCAGACCCTGCTACAAGGCCCGTGTTGTTAAAGACCTTCCACCTCAGTCTTCACCTCCACCCAACCTTTGACCTTTTCTCCTCCAGACTTAACAGTATAAAAATAGAACAGAGAGGGCTGGAGAGATGGCTCAGCGGTTAAGAGCACTGGCTGCTCTTCCAGAGGACCCAGGTTCAATTCCCATCACTCACATATCAGCTCACAACTGTCTGTAACTCTAGTTCCAGGGAATCTGGCAGCCTCACACAGACATGCATGCTGGCCAAACACCAGTGCACACAAAATAAAAACAAATATATTAAAAAAAAAAATAGAACAGAGATAATAATAAAAAGACCACAACTGGCTTGTGCTTGAGTGGGGTTTGCAGTTCTTGCGCTGCATTTTAAATGGTTTTGAAACAGCAGTAAGATGGCATGCTAAGGACAGCACAGTGCAATCCACGACCGCTCACATGACACGTAGGGCTAGGGAAACCAGTTATCCCAAAGGACACCCAGGGCTGTAAAAGTTGCAAGAACAACTCAGCTCCACATCAGTGTTAGTCAGTATTTGTCTCTGCCCAGCTTCCAGGATGTCCTCTGCAAGTATCCATGTCTATTAGGAGTCTCTGCTTTAGGAGTCTCTGTTTCCTACAAACCATGATTTAGATATGAACAACACAGGTACACATACACACACACACACACATATACAAATACCCATGCACACATACACACACAGGCACATGTATATGTGCTGTGGATATCGCTCGGTATAAATAAAATGCTGATTGGCCAGTAGCCAGGCAGGAAGTATAGGCGAAACAAGCAGAAAGGGAATTCTGGGAAGTGGAAGGCTGAGAGAGATGCTGATGTTAAGATACCGGTAAGCCACGAGCCACATGGCAACTTATAGATTAACAGAAATGGGTTAATTTAAGATAGAAGAATTACGGTGGTGGCGCATGCCTTTAATCCCAGCACTCGGGAGGCAGAGCCAGGCGGATCTCTGTGAGTTCGAGGCCAGCCTGGGCTACCAAGTGAGTTCCAGGAGAGGCGCAAAGCTACACAGAGAAACCCTGTCTCGAAAAACCAAAAAAAAAAAAAAAAAAAGATAGAAGAATTAGATAGCAAGAAGCCTGCCACGGCCATACAGTTTATAAGTCTTTGTGTGTTTACTTGGTTGGGTCTGAGTGGCTATGGGACTGGCAGGTGAGAGAGATTTGTCCTGACCATGGGCCAGGCAGGAAAACTCTAACTACAAATGGCGTCCAACGTGGTGGCAAGAGTTTCCACCTAAAACCTGAGAAAAAAGAATCAAAAATGGAGCTAAAAACAGCTTCCTAGTTGTCTCTTCTCAAGTTAACGGCAGCCTGCAGGTTTGAGCTACCATGGCGGGTTCCTGGTGTTTGCGCTTGACCTGCAGTATGGTGGGAATGGGGCCTCTACAAGCGGCACATTAGGGTGCTGCATGGTGGATTTAACCTTTGCTGGTTAAAAAAAAAAAAAGAAAAAAGGAGGTTTCTGGACTACACGCTGCTTTGATAGAACTGCTTCTGACAGTTGATGGTACACATGGCTCCAGACCCAGAGCTGGAGGTAAACTGTACCACCACCATGTTGGGAAGCTGAGGTGGGCAGAGCCACCAGCCACAGCGCCATTTCAGTCTTAGAATGCTACAGTTTAAAGCAATAGGTTCACAATAAGACAGATTCAAATGAAATAAACCTCTAAATGGTTTACAATGTGTGTAAAAATGTACGTAGGCTTGGAAGAGAGAAAAAGGAATATATACAGTTATATAAAGAAATAGATAGTTTTAAAAAATAAAGTCTTTAAAGAGAAAGTAAAAGTAATATATAAAAAACAAGCCACGTAAAGATGGATATTACACAGAGAATCTGGATTGTGTTTTCTTTGATATTTTTAACTGCAGAGAGATATGTGATTGTAAAGGCAGATGAGTTAAACCAATATATATATATTTTAAAGGTACCCTGACTTCAAAATTTGGATGTAAGGATATGTTGCTTTGGAAAGGAGACTCTGCTTTTGTTCCCACAGAAAGCAAGAGGCTATGGATTTGTTCCAGATTAACATACATCAGGTTTGAGCAGCCAAGACCCCCTGAAAGTCTCCGATGACACCATGGCCCAAATGATCCAACATCCAGAATGGTTTCAAGGCAACTGGCTCAGATGATACACCCTCAGGACTACTCCATAATCCTAAAATTTTCTTTGTGCCCCCATAAGATACAGCTTCCACCTCCAGCAGGAAGTAGTAAGAGAGGCTACGCCCAAATTCCCAAATATACCAAGCTGGATTTGGAGATGGAATTGGCTCACTCCTTCTCTAAACCCAAGTATATTACAAAAAAAAGAAAAAAAAAAAGGTTGAAAGATTCTTGTGTCCCATATCAGAAGAGCCCTCTGGTATGAGACAGATTTTTTTTTTATTTTTATTTAATTTTTTTATTTAAATCAGGTTGATTATGAGTGCGATCTCTTTCTAAAGAAGAAAAGGCGATATGATATACATATGATAGGATGAAAGGGTAGATTATTGAACCTACTTTTGAAGAACAACTTGTTTAGAAATGTTTTACATTGCTGTAGATTATTTTAGTTTATTGATACAAATTTAAAGTTAATTTTGTTATACTGTATGTGTATTTTTACTCTTGTTTAAGGTATTATGTTTATACAACTCATTTAAATTGTAATGGAACAATTACTCTTCTATGATAGTCAAACTTATAGTCATGTTAAGTTTTCTAGGTGTGCATAGATATATTTCAGATAGATAGGTAATCTTCAAACACTTCAAACGGCTGTGGGACTGGCGAGTGAGAGAGATTTGTCCTGACCCTGGTCCAGGCAAGAAAACTCTAGCTACATATACAAACATATACAAATATACATTCACACATACATATACACATATACACATTCATACATACACATACATGTACACACCTACACACACATACAGGCATATACCTATATATACCTGTACACACAAACACACATAGATACATGTATACACATACACATTTACACACACATGAACACACATACACACACACACATATATACTCAAGCACACACATGAGTGCACACATAAGCACACATGTACTCACACATGCTGTCTCTCTCACATATACACACACATACATACCAATATAACACCATCTGAAATCAGCAGTAGTTTTTCAAAGGTCCACCTTCATCTGGAAACAAGTGTTTCTTTAAGGAGAAAATAACCCACAGAAATGCAGCCCCACCCCCATCTGCAGGGACCATCCAAGGTGTTTTCCACAGCAGTTTAAACCCATTCTGGAAGAGTCTTTGATCTGCATTTGCATATCTAAAGGTCCTCTGGGTGGTTTTCAGGGAGAGCAGAGAAAAATCTGCATCCCAGACAAATGGAGGTCTTTCACCTGCATGCAAGCTTAAACTGTCTTGTAAAATTTAAACCCAGTTTCTATCGGCCATTTCATCGAGGGTTCATACAAGGGTGAGGCCACCCGCTATCTGTCCACTGTGGAGGGAGGGGCAGCGGGTCCCCACAGACAGGACTACCAGTGGCTCAGCTCTATCTCAGTCTGCTCCCTACGTGCTCTGAGGTGGATGGAAAGTGTGTACAGGTGATCTTACAGATGGACAGACTTGAAGATCACACACACACACACACACACACACTCGGTGTCCAGGCCAATGAGGAGATGCAGAAAGCGGCTGGGATTGTCAGCTGCTAGGGATGTAGGTACAGAAGCCTTCCTCTGTCACTTTTTGAACACGCTGAGAAATGTCCTGTGGGCCATCTCGACCTTGGAGCATGTGTCCATGACCTTGGGCAAAGCATGCTGAAATGTGTTCTCACCCCACACTTCAGGAGCTATGATCTTACAGTGAGCATGCACAGCACTGTGCCACCCTCATAGGAACGTGCGAGAATCCAAGAATCAAGTCCTCATACTTCCTTGCTCCACAAAGGACCTGCGCTGTAGACAGCCGCCATAGTTACCTGTCACAGACCATAGCCTGTCTCCACTTTTCCTTCTTGGCCATTCTTGTGTTTGGCTTTGTGCTCTCCAAGATACAAGCCTATCAGGGCTCTTTGCAGAAATGAAGATGATGCCACACACCCAGAGGTGATGGAAAGAGGTGCTGTGAGGTAGGAAGAAATTTTATAGCACCTGCTTCCCAGGCACAATTTTGGACCTGTGAATTTTTGCTAAGTCAGCACCTTCTAGCACAAGTAACAAGACTGGCATCCGGTAATATCTTTTCTGACATAGACAGTGGGCACCTCCAATGCCAAAGCCAAGTCCATCAGTGGTTAAGATACTTACAGAAAGATAGCTATCTAGAAAATGCCAGAACTGGGGACTAGCCACTGTCCCTCAAGCCTAACTCCCTGAAATTTCTTCACTCTGCGCCTGGAGCACTGAGAAGGCCGCAGGGACTCCAGAGGAGGTAAGTCTCTTGACGGCACCTGGTCTATATAAAATCCTGTCCTAGGGCTCACCCACCATACATTATCAGCTGTTTTTTTTTCATAAAACACTATGCTAATTTACCCCCATTTTGTTTATTTAGAGTGTGTGTGTGTGTGTGTGCATGTGCGCGCGTGCAATGAAAATCTGTTCTAACCCACTATGTGGATTCTGGGAAATAAACTGGGGTTGTCCAGTTTGGTGGCAAACGCCTTCATCTGCTGAGCCATCTCCCCGCCCACCCTTATCCCCATTTTAGAGGCAAAGGGAGCCAGCCTTCAGAGGCTAAACACACAGTCCTCCAGGGTAGCTTCTAGGGCCGGAGATTTCCCGTCAGCCTTGCCTCCCGATTTGCCCCAGGAAGTAGTCCAGTTCAAAGTCCTAGAAAGTGGTGCTGAGGAGAAATGCAGTGGGAGTTGGAGGAGTCACTGTTCCTTCTGAGGCAGCGCTGGGCACACATCCCAGAGAAACTAAGCCTGAGCCTGAGGAGCATCCAGCTGTGTGAGCGCGTGGGGGAGGAGCCGCACACAGAGAGAGAGTAAGCACGATTCTCCCCATTTCCTCTGCTGAATGACTGCCAGAGCCAGGCTCATAGAGAGATTTCACCTAGTGCCTCAAGCCGGCCCCCAAGAACGAATACCAGATTTGGCCCCAGACAGCCCAGAGCAAATAGTATTCCAGGCAGGAGAGGGTACTGATTTGATTCATTAAATGAAAAGGAGTCTTGAGCTGGCACCCCCGACCTGACACTCCCTTCCACACATCCATCACTATACCATGCCATTTGTTTCGCAGGGGCTTCTGGGTTGCCACCACACCAACCCTGGGATTCACAAAATCCTGTCTTTACCATAGCCATGATGGGTACCTATGATGTTCCAGGGCTTGGGGGTGGGGAGAGGCACATTTCACCCCTCTCCCCGTCTAGATATGGAGCAAACAAAGAGATAATTATAAACGGTTTCTCTTATTGTCACGTTCTAGTTCGACATGTGCATCTCTCTCCCTCTCTCCCGAGCTCGCTCTCTCTCCTCTCTCTTACCCCCCCCCCTCTTTCCCTCTTTTCTTTCTTTCTTTTTTTTTTCCTCCACAGAAAAGTAATTCTGTTGTGGAGAAGGGACCAGGTGCACGGGGTGACCTCACACACACCAAATCGGGAGCTGACATCCATCACACTTTGAAATTTTGGATTTCATCATTTCCTGATCTTTCTAAAGGGATCACAGCACCTGGCCCTCACAGCTGTAGTTCATTTAGAAAGCAATTTAAAAACGGAGAAAAAAGCAAATGACATCTTGCTGCCTCAGCCTTGTCATTAAGGATAGCAGAATGGCCTTCATTTATGAAGCACATGGCTAAGAATTAATATCTTTCAGGGCTTTCTCCAGTAGGGATTACAAAAGGTTTGAAAGACCACTAAATAATTAGTGGTATGACTGAGACAAGCATATATATATATATAGGGAAAGAAACCCCCCTTTTGGTTCAAAATTAGACATCACCCCAAGTTGAATGTGCCCTAATGCTGGGGCTCAGTGCTGCCCCCTAAGGACCCACATACTCTCTTCTTCCCTTGCTTTGTCTATAAAAATGTTTTAATCGCCCCCCCTGCCCCCATGCATATACCTTTTGTTAATCCTAGTCAGAAATCCATGAGTCAGATAAAGAACATAATGTGAGTCCCCTCAAATAGGTTTCATTGAGATGGCGTGTGCACCCCAAAAGAAGGCTGACTTACACATTTTAAAATGACCCCATGGATTTCCCAGCCCCTTCACACGCTGCTACTTTAGTAAGACCAGGGCAGTGGGAGAATAAACTACCTTGGGGGAACCACTGGGAGATGGAGGGGTAATCTGGGCAGGCTGAACTGTTCTAGAGTTTTCCTAGAAGTGTCGTATTAGCCAGGTAAAATTTGGAAAGAAGAAGAAGAAAGGACTTAACCCTGTTTGAGTCTCAATCATTCTGTGACAGGAGTGGATTTAAGGACAGGACTTCTAGAATCTTCTACAGTGGGGTTTCTGAGACCTTTTGGGACCCAGCTCAAAACGTCTCCAGAGGGGCCAGAGACAAAGAGGGAGGACCCAGCTGCGTCCTTACCGCTCTCCACAGAATTATTCCCTCTTTACAGCTGGGTGCACTGAGGTTCGCTGATGGCAGCAGTGTGCCTGAGCTAGGAGGAACGTGGTACCTACCCAGGCCACTTGGACCCCACTGAGCACCTCACACGCTAGCAGCCCTGTGAAGTCCTTTTAACTTAGTTCCTAGAAACACTGGGTTTGTTCAACTCACCCACTTCAATCTGCAGGTCAGCACTGACTCTTACTCTCAAACTGCACCCGCCACTCACTCGTCCCCTTTAGGAGCTTAGCAAATCCAGGTCAAATTGTCATGTTAAATGGGGTATTTCTTAATAATCACAACAACTTACAGGTGCCTAAATACTTGGGAAAAACTTACTGGGAGAAAAAGAGAGTGCAATTTCAACACCATTCTTGAAGCCAATTTCATATGTGTCCTTCAGTTCTCACAGAAGCCATATGAACTACTTTTAAAAATTAGTGTGTGTGTGTGTGTGTGTGTGTGTGTGCGCGCACGTGTGTGCGCACACGCGCGCGCATGCACACATATTCATGAAAGTCCCTGTGCGGGCCAGAAGAGGACATTGGATCCCCTAGAGCTGGAGTTATAGGTGGTTGTGAGCCACCCAGTGTGGGTTCTAGGAACTCAACTCAGATCCTCTGGGAGATAAGTGTTCATAACCCCCAGCCATCCCTCCAGCTCTTAAACTATGTTTTTTGTTTGTTTGTTTTTACTATGCTTCATCATAAAAGATCCAGGCTGAGAAGGCCAAATAACTTTCAGAGATAGAGTGTGCTGTTGAGTCAGACTGGCTTCTGATTCTTGTGGGAAATTATTTGCATTCCAGTTCACGGTCACATGACTGGCAGCTCTTTCCCACTGGGGCAGTGGCATCCCTCTCCTCCTCTTCCACTGCATGGGCCCATGCAACTGCCTCTGGGTAATGTGAAATGAGACAATATGTGCATGTCTAGTGTACTGGGTAGCTTTGTGTCAACTTGACACAAACTAGAGTTACCTAAAAGGAGGGAACGTCAACTGAGAAAAATGCCTCCAGAAGATCCAGATCTAGGGCATTTTCTTAATTAGTGACTGATGTGGGAGTGCCCAGCCCATGGGGGGTGGTACCAGGCCTGGGTTCTATAAGAAAGCAGGCTGAGCAAACCATGATGAACAAGTCAAGCAGCACCCCTCCATGGCCTCTGCATCAGCTCCTGCCTCTAGGTCCCTGTCCTGCTTGAGTTCCTGTCTTGACTTCCTTCAGTGATGAACAGTGATATAGAAGTACAAGCCAAATACCCTGTGTTGTGCTGTCTACCTATTCTATTGTCTGTCACGGGATCTTGCTCCTATGAGATGATCTTTGGGTCTAGGTACCCCAGTGAGAAGACACAAGGATCTGAGTAGCTGATAATTCATAGACCATGAAGTATGGCTTGGTTTCCGAAAGCAGCTGTGGCATTCCATCGTTGATTCAACAAAAACCAGAGGGAGCTGTCAAACACACTGGGCTAGTCTTGAAGCTACTGGCTGCCTCTGTACTGATATTACTCAAAGTGTACATTTCGAAGTGACCTGGAACTCTTTTCAAAAAGAAAATGACAGCCTGTCATCAATAAGCATGGAGCGACAAACAAGGTGTATCGGTTGTTGGGTCATTAATCCGTAATCTACACGGAAGGCATCAGGAGATCATTTATCACAGAGGCAGGTTTCCTTAACTGCAGTGACATGAGAAGTGGCCTTGGTCTTGTGAGGTATAGGGACATGCCATGACTCCCTAGTCAATGAATGCAGCAGTGAGATTTCTCTACTAATTCATTGCACTCAGAGACAGTAATCAATCTGGACTTGAAAGGCCAAATACCAAGAGAGCTCTTGTTTCTATTTTATTCATTTTTGCCTTTATAATACTTAATAAATCAGTTGAGAGGTTGGAGAGATGGCTCAATGGTTAAAAGTATATACTGCTCTCACAAAGGACCTGAGTTCAGTTCCCAGCACCCATGTTGGGTGGTTCACAACCTCCTATAACTTCAGCTCCATAGGATCTGACTCCCTCTCCTGGCCTCCATGGAAACTGCAGTCAGTTGCACATATCCCACATAGACATACATATGTTTTAAAAACTAAAAATAAATTTAAAACAAACAAGCTGACTAGCTTCAAGACCACAATAGGCAGTAACCAGGTATGTATTCCTGTTACCATACACACATCAACTCAGTCACAAGTCTCCCAGTAATATGAAGTATAAACTTCTAGGGATTCCATGTTAGTTCACCTGGGAGGGATGAGTGTCCTGGAATTTGAAACATTTAGGACATGACTAAACTGGTATAGTCTCAGGTAAGGTACAGTGGTTGCTCTATTTCCTCAAGTGTGGGTTTATCCTCCTTAGCTATGTTTCTGAATCTTTGGCTGGGACCGTGGACTGGAAACACCTCTCCCACAAAGAATTATTTCTCACCCCATTCCAAAGTTACAATGACTCTGTACCCAGAATGTCCTGTCAACTCCAAGCTCAGCACTTGTATCTTAAATTCCTCTGGTCTCCATCTTGGTCTCTTTCCCCTTCTACTCATGATGTCCCTTTAATATAAATACTCTAGAAACAACCCCCCCCCCCAAGGCTTTAGAAAACAGCACATTTGCTCACATCCCCACCTTTTAAGATCACAAAAGCTCTGCTGAATCTGCTTAACAGATCAGCACTTTAATATAAATACTCTGGAAACAACCCCCCCCCCCCATACACCAAGGCTTTAGACAACAGCACATTTGCTCACATCCCCACCTTTTAAGATCACAAAAGCTCTGTTGAATCTGCTTAACAGATCAGCGTGGGAAGATCTTGAGAAATGGCTCCCAAATCACACAACTGATGAGATGGAGACTGTACCTCAGGCTGTCTAACTTAAGTCCTCCTTTATTCATTCTTACCTATTTTTATAACTTTAAATTTGATGTTGACGTTTTGGTTTTTTGAGACAAGGTCTTATCGTATAGACCTGCAGGCCTACAAATCACTATGTAGCCCAGGCTAGCTCCAAGCTCACACTAATGCTTCCACCTCAGTTTCCCCAGTCCTGGAATTACATGCATGAGCTACCATGGTTGGTTTACACCATTTTCAAATTTTCCTTGACACTATTTCAAGGTCAAAACAATATTAACAGTACAATGACTTTGACTTGGCAAAGAGAAGGTAACTGTCTATGGAATTCTGGGTGTTTTGTTTTGTTTTTTATGCTCACATAATTTCCTTAAAATCAGGAGTAATATCTATAGGACTTTGGAGATTCAATTGTCTAGAGCTAGGGAGATGGACCAGAGGTTTAGTGCTTGCCCAAAAAGTATGAAGATAGGAGTTAAGACTCTCAGACTTCACACAAATTTCAGAGAGACAAGGGGTCTATAACTCCAGCCTCACAAGATAGATACAGGGCATCTCTGGAGCAAGCTGGCTAGGTAGACTAGCTATATGGGTGAACTCTGACTCTGACTGAAAGATTCTTTGAACAAGGTGAAAGAGTGATGGGGGATGATTCAGGACATCCACCTTAGGTCTGTACATACATGGGAACCCATCTACATGCATACTTACACACTTACATGTGCCTTAACAAATTGAAACATACATATATACATACACATACTATGTACACACACACACACACACACACACACACACACACACACACACACGAAAATAATAGTAAAAGAAGAGAGGTTGGAAATCTAAGGGTTACTTGGCAGCTCAGTGTAGCCCAAGCTTCACTCCCATCAAAGGCCTTCAGTACTGACCATTGACAGGACCTTGACCAGCTCCCGATAGACAGCCCGAGGTACCCTGCTTCATAAGAGCATCATTGTGTATCTGAGGTTTGGGGCCATGCCAGATAGTTGAGACTAACAGTTGAGTTTGTGATGAATTTCCTGGGTTTGTGTCCCTTAGTCATGGGTCGTGTTGAATTGATCTGTGCTCTGGAGGGGCTGGAGCCTGAGTTGATCAATGATCAATGATGAGATGATGCATATTGAATCACTTGAAGATTGACCCCACTAGGAACCTGGGATAATGCAGCAGAACTAAACATCCCAGACTGACAACATTCCTCTGTGTTGTCACACATTACTGCTGACAGACTGTGTCATGGGATCTACAGATGCCGGACTGGGACTCTGCTGGATTCTGCCCCATCTACCTTTCCATTTGCTGAATTCAGCCTATACCCTTTGGCTGTTGTCAGGACAGCAGCAGACTTCTGAGTTCTGCCATTCTTTCTAGCAAACCACTGAGCTCCAGAATGAACTTGGGGGGGCCCTCTATAAGAATGTCTGTCTGTGTACCCTCAGGACATACACGTGTTGAGGAAACAGGGTTTATATATTGGAAGACAAACTCTACATCTAGCCACAGTACCCAGTAAGAGTTTATGATCATCATGATTGGCTGGGTGTATAAATTTAAAAGAAGAACTAAGACAAAATATATACAAAGCCAGTGGATAGATGGGTGCTTAAATGAGCAACAGGTTCCCCTCTGCTGCAGAACTTCTAGGAAATTCAGGGGAAAAAATGTAGAAGCCTAATCATTTTTCTTTTAACATTAATGTACTTGAAATAATACAATCTTGCCAAGGGCATTTCCTCAAAAGTGATTAGTGCTTGCATGCTTGGAAAATAAATTGGGCTACACACACACACACACACACACACACACACACACACACACACACACACACACACAAATATTTTTCTTAATAAATAGCCATGAAATATTTTATATATATATATATATATATTTTTCTTAATAACCATGGAAAGTTGCCAATATCATAGACCTAAGATATACCTCCTAAGAACAATCCTAAAATTATTACACATTCAAGCCTCCCCAGCCAGGCAGGCACATTCCATTATTCTGCCCTTGGTTTTAAGAAGGGAACCACGATATGCAAACATGCATTTCTTTATGGAGCAATGTACTTTGCAGGATAGTGATGCCCTGACTTGAGTTTCCGAAGGTCATATTTCAGAATCTGGTATTTCTGAAAGAGTTTTTATAACCTGTGTTGCACATATGTGTTCACATGTGTTCACATGTATTCACATGTGTACTCTTGACTGTAGAGATCAGGGGACAGTTTCAGGTGCCATTACTTAAGTGGTATCCATCTGTGTTTGAGGCAGGATCTCTCACTGGCCTGAAGCTCATCAAGTAGGCTGGGTTGCCTGAAAAGACAGTCCCAGGTATCTGCGTCTGGCTACTCTACCTATTTTGTTTAGAATCTGCATCTTGAGTTAGCTTTCACATCCTTTGTGATACATTTTACTGCACTCTTTCAAACTACTGTGGAGCATAATATGAGAAATGAAGGTGCAGTCGGCCACACTAGCAATCTTTAAGATGCCCTTTGAAAAGAAAAAAATTGCTCCCCATTACGTCTTTCTTCCCAGAAGTACATAAGTTCACTCATCTAAGAAGTGCTATAGAATTTCAATACTGGCTTTTTACCATTACCCCAAAGCTGTGTTTGTCCAAGAGTCAACATTGCCCATGTTCACAAACATTTTGAGTGAAAAAATAGCACAAAGAAATGAGTCTGCAAACATGTAAAGAATCTAAGCTTTCCATTACTTGTGGGTCTGTATGGTTTTCAGGGAGATCTTTCCTGAAAGAGGAAAGATATTTTAAAAATTCAATAGCACAGTATTTCCAGTAATGCATGGATCCTGAGACATGGAGGCATGCTGGGAAGGAAGAGATGATGTGCAGATCTGGGGATCATTTAACGGCATGACTCCATCATGAACTGGGTGGAGCTAAAGCTGCATCTCCACCAATGGAGGCGCCTGCCCGAGTCAGCAGAGGGCTGTATACACAGGTTAGAGGTGCAGAATGCTGGGCAAGGTGCCATGTCATGGCCACTGAAGGCAGCCTACTCAAGCTCCACCTGTGACATGCATCCAAACACCTCAATGGAAACAGCCCAATTAAGTACCAAAGAACATTTTAAAAGTAGAAAGAAAAAAAAAAAAAAAGGATGGGATTGCCTTTGCTTTACATGGGACATGTGCTGTTTTCCCTTGTTCCTCAAGGTGTTATGTTTCCAGGATGTACATGTACCCTGAGCATAATGGGAAGAGACCCACATCACCATGGTAATCTCTAGAGTTCCTTTCTTCTCAGAGAGAAAGAAAAATCACAACCTTCAAAACCTCACGTCACGTTCAACGAAGGAAGGAAAAGAAAATAGAGCCATCTTGATAGAAAAGTGTCTCCGGTGGAAACGGGGTGTTCATCACGTGAGAATTGTCGAATTTGCTCTGGCGTGAGTTGAACTTTATAGCATGTGGGAACGGAGGCGACGTCAGGTGTGTGGGTGGCCACTTTGTACAATCAATGCATCTTTGCGTATAGTTCTGTGTGAACATTACCCACGAATGGTTTATTCACCAGGAAGAACTGAAGGCTCTTCAGGTGCTGGTGGGGACTAAGAACCTTACAATGTGCCACAGAAATCTGTGCCAGCCGGCAGCTCTGCTCCCTCTTTTCTCTGTGCCCCTGTAATTCTCTTCATGCCTTTCTGCTTGGAATCATGGCTCTAAATGAGTTCATCTTCTCCTTCCCATGCTATCTGGGAATTTATGATGGAAGGAACTGTTATGAAAATGGCATTCATGTCTTCAATATTCACTTGCAGGCTAAAATAGTGAGTGGCATCCAAGGATGCCACAAGCCCATGGAAAGGCACAACCCATTCTCTTGAACATATCTTAGCAAGTTATTGACTTTTATATTTGCTGGGACACATAAAAAAGCAGTCAATATCCATATTAAAATGCCTGGAGAATTTAATTCTGGTGACAATTTTTTTTTAAATGGAAATTTTCTAAGTGCCAAAAAATAGCATTTACATTATTTGTTGTGTTCCACAATTTCATCATGATAATAAAATATTGTTTGGATATAAAAAAGATCTGACTAAACTAGCCTGGGTGGTGTCCAAACCATCTGTTTAGGTCCAAAAAACACTCGTAAGGAATAAATATGTCTATAATGAGCTTGTGACTTTTAGATTTGAAACCTTAAGTGCAGAACTCAATAACAGTCCTCAGATGACAGCTTTCAGAGATCTCTACCCAGGAAGAAAACAAGCAGCGGCCACAGCTAGTCACATGCACTTGCCAAGGAAACTACATCAGTGAATGTAGGTCACAGATGGAATTCCATCCTTTCACGGCTACAGTGTCCCAAGTGAGAATTTGAAAGCCATACCTGATTGTGTTCCCAAAGAACTGAGCCATCAGGTACCTCTTTATGGGAGACAGCCAATCCTTGAGCAGGGCCCCTCTCCTCTCATAGATGGGCAGGAAAGACTTTCTTCGTACTAATTTTTCCTGCCGCAAACCAGGCGCTGGGCCAGTCAAGGTTGCAGTAGGCAGCCATACCAGATTGCTGCTTCCCTGGATGGGGACTTTTGTTGAAAATGGACACCACCATCTTTGGAATCAAATACTGATTTGAATCCAACACCTTCTACCTAAAAGCTACACAAAGCAAGTATGTCAGGACCCTGAGAAATCAGTGAATAAATGGCTAATGAATTCAAAACAGGGGAAGTGAGATGACTTCCTCTAAAGTTTTGCTGCTGGGTGTAGGTGGATAAAGAATACAGGGGTCAACAAGAAGAGAAGGGTGATGTCAGTCACAGCCAGGTGGATGGTGAGAAGGTATCATTATAAAAGGCAATGAAGCTGGTAGATGCTCTGGAGAATGCCCATACACTGTCCTCTAGTCAAAGGCAGACGTGATTTCTGCACTATTAAAAGAACTGCAGGAGAGAGCTGGGGCGATGATCCAGTGGACACAGCATTTGCTGTGTGGGCCTGAGGGCTGGAGTTCAGGTCCCTAGAATCCATAAAAGCCGAGTGGGCATGGTAGCCCGCCTGTAACCTCAGAGCTCAAGAGGCAGAGACAGGGGCTCCAGAGCAAGCTGTCTACAGCCACTAGACAAATCCGCAAGCTCGGGGTCCAGAGAGAGACCCAGCCTAGGGATACAAACTGGAGTGTTCGAGGAAGATACCTGATGCCACCCTCTGACATCCACAAGGACACACGCAAACATGCACCTACACACATCTGCACACGTTTACCACCTACGCACACTGTGTGTGTGTGTGTGTGTGTGTGTGTGTGTGTGTGTGTGTGTGTGTGTGTGTGTGTGTGCAATAAATTAACTTACGTAGGAAAATCTTTGAAGGTTTCCAGGTTTCCAACAATCTTGTTTGTGCCTGTGTATGCATAAAAATTAACCCAGTTTCAGAACTTGCTAGCTCTATCCAGATGAAGTACATTCTAAATGTTTTCAAGGATCAATGCTCAGATAAATTCTAAACAAAAGGAAGAAGATAGGCTGCTACAAGATCCGATTTAAACTTTGTTCCTTACAGATTTCAAGTTAACTGATCTTATTGAAATATGTGGTGAACCAGAGTGGGCATCTTCATTCTTCTGATCGGTAAGGTGTAGGGGAGTCAGTTACAATGGTAGTTTCTATGTGATGTCCTGGGTGCTTGAACACCCGATGATGCTCAGTCGGTGGTGCCCTATGGGAAAGTTTAGGGGGCGTGGCTTGCTGGAGGAAGTCAGCCAGTCCCTGGGGACTGGCTTTGAGATGTCAAAGCTTTGTGCCATGCCCAGTGTGCATTCTCTGCTTTGTGCTTGGGGGCCAACGTGATGGCTTCCCGTTTCCAGCCTCCTGTTCCCGTGGCCATGCCTGTCCCCATGCTGTCCCTGCCATATGGCCTTGAGCCCTCTGGAGTCATAAGCCACCATAGCCTTTCTTTCATAAGTTGCCTTGGTTATGGTCTTTTATCATGGCAACAGACAAGTGAGAAACTTACTCTGTGTTTAGGTGTTTGTGCACAGATGGTCACAGATGGTCAGAGATGTCACATTGGTAGCAGACAAGTTTGTGAGCCAATTGACACGGACTTTGAAGAACAGCTTGGGCAGTAATTTAATACTTACTTACCTAAAACCACCCCATGACACCTGTTAGCCTGGGAGCACTTGAGAACATGAGGCATCCACGGATGAATCCTACCTTCTGGGAGAATGAAGTCAAGAGTCAGAAGATAAGCAAACACTTGTCTCTCTTCCAGAAAGACAGAAGTGATGTGGGAACTAGGAACGGAGAATGGAAAAAGTCAAAAGACCCCAACAGGGGACCAGCCAGCCCTGGTGACAACGTTATCTTGTCAGATATTAAATTGTTGAAGATGAGAGAACTACATGGCAGTTCTGGCAGGAATAGTGGGCAACTCCTATAGCAGAGAGAGAGAGACAGAAAGACAGACACCCACATCTCAAGTCAGGCATGCGTGTTGATGGAAAACACAATGGAATTAAGAACAGAAAAACCAAAATGTTCCCTGTGTACATTCAGAGAGATGTCCATGGCTCAAGGAGATGCTTGGCAAAAAGAATCGTGTGGACAAGGGGAGCTCGATTCCTCTCAGTCTGCTCTCTACCACAGAAACATTAAAATAGAAAAGAAAAGAAAAGAAAAAAAATCAACTTGAAATAAGGAAGGAGAGCTGTAGAGCTCTCACACAAATTTAAACGGACAAGTCCAGTGTTGTATTTGTCAACGCTGGATAGTTAATATGTTACAAATGAAAGCCCCCAGGTAGGAAGAAATTCCTCTAGAAAACCAATACATAGAGGTATTGATTGAGATTCTAGTGGTTTTCCTTAAATAGCCTATTATTTTACTTGCTTTTTGCTTAAAGAATGTTGTGGTTTTCTAAGAATAGCATTCATTACAGCACTGGGTTGTGTCATCCTGCTCACCTGTGGCTCACCTTTATATATTTGCTCCATCTGTTTGCATAGTTTATAATATATTAAATACTACCTTGACCAAAGCCAAAAGAATACCAATCTATGTCTTTAAATCCAATCACTAGCATTATTAGTTCCTATCATTTACATGTCATTTAAAAAGACCTTAAATATCATGCAGTTAATTTTTACTGAAGACTCTGGACCCTGAGCACACCTGGAGTTCCTAGGCCCATTGGTGGATGGGAAATCTGGTCATCAGAGAGTTAAATACCTCTGTAGTTCTCACAGCTGGTGAGAAAGGCTTTTGGTCCCTCAATTCTGTGTAATTTCCATTAACACTGAGTTTTGATTATTTCAATCTATCTCACAAAACAGCTCGCAGGGTCACAAGGGACCAACAAGGAACCTCGAGTTTTCCAGGGCATTTTTCCACCTCTCACGTGATCAGCCTTTGAAACTCTTCGGATCTAATCAGGTTTGGACTGATGGTCTTTTATAGATGGAGAATTTCTTGTCTTCTACTTTCTGGTGTTTTCTTACTCAATCACAATGAGAGTCTGAGGTGATCCTTTAAGCACGGTCCTCTTAGCAAATTCCAAGGGACTCTAGATGTAGTCAGTAACCAGTGGTTGGTTGGAGCAGTTAGATCTTTTCTTCAGAACAACTGTAACTGTAAGCCGACTGAGAACAGGCAGAAGTAGTGTAGAGAGATCAGCATCCACCAGGAACCCAGGGCTCAGCATGCTCGCTGTTTGGTCTGTCCATCCAACCTGGTGGGGTCCTTGGGCTTTTCCCATGTTCATTTCCCAAGTGAGCATGGTGTGTCTAAAGTCAAGTTCTTATACGTGTGTGTGTGTGTGTGTGTGTGTGTGTGTGTGTGTGTGTGTAGGTGTGTAGGTGTGTGTGTGTGTGTGTGGTGTCTGTGTGTAGGCACGTGTGTGTGTGTGTGTGTGTGTGTGTGTGTGTGTGTGTGTGTGTGTGTGTGTGTGTCTGGTGTCTGTGTATCTGTGCTGAGATGGAGAAACATCAGGTCAGGGAAAGGAATGAAGTAGGAACGAAATTGTTATTATTTGTTTCCCTGTTTTAGTTTGTGAGGATTTTTCTCATCGTAAATATCCTACTAAAAATTGATTAAGAAAAAACAACAACTATACAGTAAAAATTTGAGGTGGAGAGTGATATATTTGGCATTTATGTAACCCTTAATGAGGCCAGGAGCATATTTGCACCTTCACTCAAGTTATGAAATTTGGAGAAGCACAGCCAAGGGTCTGTAGTAGCTCTGACAGTCCGGTCCTGTGGTTGCTACAAATCCTCTGGTCCTGTCACCCTCTGGCCTCTCCTGATGCCAGGCTGCATGAAGATGTGCACCAGACTATGGCACTTTAGGGGGCACTGATAAGTACTGGGTGGGCAGCTATTCCTACCTGAGGTGCAGAGTTAGGAGATTCATGGAGCCTCTTGCAAATGGCTTTTGTCTAGGAGAAAGCCTGGGTTTCTGGGTGCTGACTGAATCTGCACTCAATCCCCAGGGGGCCTCATGCTCGGAGTCTGAGCTGGAAACAGTCTTCAAGAGAGCTCTCAATGTAGAGGGCTCATGGGAGTCTCCTGAGCACATCAGGTTAGAGCTCACTCACCAGGACTCTGGACACTGAAAATAAGGTGGAGAGTCGCATGTCATTCGGCAGCCAGCCTTTGCCTTGTAGAGTCTCATAAACCTGCCGTGACTCCAAGGCAAATGGTGGAACCATTAAGACAACACATATGGAGAAACTCATCCAGATTTCTACTTACTGGAAAATGACTATAGATATTGCTGATTGCCTGAAAAAAAGAAGGTGAAATTAGGTGTGCTGGTTAGTTTTGATTGTCAACTTGATGGGACCAGAAGTCAAGTGAGAAGCAAGCTGCTGGGCACACTTAGGAGAGGTTGTCTTCATCTGGTTATTTGAGGTGCTAAGGCCCCTCCTGAATGTAGGTGTCACCTTCCAGGGCAGCTCAGACAAAAGGAGGTCTGAGGGAGGATTTTCTCCCCTTGGCCTGCTTGCCTTCATGCCTCTCAGGTTGAGTTCATCTACACCACTGCTGCCACCAACATTCTCTCAGTGGTGTCAGAACACAGCATCTTTCACCATCTCGTGTAGACTGCGGAGCTCCAGGAATGCTCCAGCCTCAGCTCCGGCTTGACCCTGCGGAGGCATCTGGACTCGTGAACTGAGCCAGCTACTGGGTTCTCGGCATTTCCGGCATGAAGACAGCCATTGTTGGACTCCCCTGACCAGGCTGTGGAAGCCAATCTGCAATTTCCCTTTAACACACCTCCATTCTATCAGTTCTGTTTCTCTACAGAACCCTGGTTAGTGCACCTGCTCACACCAGTTCACTCCGCTGGTGGATACAGTACAAGAACTCTCCCCTAGTTCTTCCGCAGCCTCTAAAATGTTTGGTGAATCCAAAATGGAACCCTGGATTTCTCTCTCTTTTTCTTTCCCTAGAGAAATGGTGCCCATTTCCTGGTTCTATCACACTATGTGTTGTTTACCCTGTGTTTGCCTCACAGATGGACCGGGTTCAGGGAAACAGTCAACTCTGAGCCCTCACAACCTGGGGACAGGCTCAGATGCACTCCGCTCAAGTCACCTCCAGGGCACTTAGACAGCCCTGGGAAGGCGGTGGATGGGCACACACAGGGGGGAAGCTCTCAGAGGATGTTGGCAGCAATTCAGTTGCCAACCAGCTGCAAAAAGCTTTAAAGGACAGTGTTGCATAAAAAACGAAAAATGTTGATTGAGGACATATTGCCCTTGATTGAATGCTGAGGGGAACCTGCTGGCGGAAAAATAGAAGTGAGAGAGAGAGGGGGGTGGGGGGAAGAGAAGGGGGCAGGGCGAGCTACATCTGCCCATTTTGCCAGCTGTGGAGAACTTTCTCCTTGTCCATTGACAGTGAACAGCACTGGGAGTATGAATTTGTGTTGTATATTGCAAAGGCAGTCCTACGAGTCTGTGGGAATCTTGCCACATTTGCTTTATGGCTGTCCAGTGCTAAGCTCCATACCTCTGCCTACACCAAAACACCTTCATAATAGACTCCCACTACAGTCTTCCCTGTGGAGTGTGGCGGCAAACTCCAGCGGGCATGCCGGGAAGAGGAAGGACAGAGGTACACCGGCAACCTCTGCACCCGAGCTTTGGGGCTTTGCAACCCACTGACTTCTAAAGATGCAAGCCGGTTATACTCTGAGTTGCTATTTCATTCTTTATCCCTGTGGGAGGTCTGGCTGGGGCCCAGAAAGCAATGGCGCTTTCTCTTCCTCCCCATAGTCAGAGGACCAACGGCTTTTAAAGTGGCTGTTCTCAGGATCACCCTCTGCAAAGAGACAAGACTCAGCCTAAGTTATCCTTTTGCCACTGACAACATTACCATCGCCCCACAGGTACCAGGTACCAATCAAGACTTCATTCCTGTTGAGTCACAGAACATGGCTGCAAGACAAGGAACACCTGGCCATGCTCTACACCACATTATTGTTCACCTTCTGATCATAAAAGACGCCATGGTGCAACAGCCACCCGAGACATTAAACATCTATTGGAGCCCAATAAAGTTTGAGAATTGCTCAGCATTGGGGGTGAGGGGGTGAGGTGCCAGTGGATGCATTTGCCTGCTTGATTGAAGACATGAAGACCAGATTTTGAAAGGTCTGCAACCCCCTCCCCAGCTCCATGTTGTTGACAAAGGCAAAGATGGTCATAGACCTGTTCTACTGCTGTAAGCTGGGTGCTGACAGTTCCCATCATCTAGTGGGAGGGCAATGGGAGGAGCTGGTATGTAAAGCAATACATGTAGACCTGTGTCTTTCCAATGTGCAGTTCCGTTAGCTGGGAGTGTGGCAGTATCATGAGATCAATGGGGTCACAAGGTCGCAGCTTTGTGTTGGTGAAGCGGTCATGACATGAAGATGATCCTTCTGACAGGGCCCCCTCATTGCCTGCCACAGGAGCACCATGCCCCACCCCACCACTAGATAAGCAGCTGTTAGACTGATAACTTCATAATAAGATAACTTTCCATAGGGTGTGGGTGGGGTATTGATATCAAAGGCTTAGAGTCACCAATTCTACCCTTAGGAGGGTATCATAAAGGGAGCATGCAATCGCCAGTAAATTTAGCTAAAGTTACAATTATCAAACCTCTTTTTATAAGAACAAAGTTTAGAACCAGAAGTCTATTTTAAAAAGTCCGATTAGCTTCATAATGAAATACTATGAGGGAATAGAAAACGATATTGGAGAAGCTCAACCATTTACACAGGGGCAGGGTTTTAGAGTATCTCTCGGTAAAAAGCAAAACAGAGACTTAAACCGAACATTTATAATCATGGGTCTTCAACAGCTAAACAAGTGTATACACAGACGTCAGGGATGAGGGAAATAGTTCAACCACCTGACTGTGGTTTTGAATAGAGCAAGAGGAACTCTTGTCTTTGCTTGTCTTTCCATGTCAACCTCACCCTTCTCTTGAACTCTTAGTGACCATTTAACTGGCAGCAAAGAACCCCAAGCATGAGAAAAGCCTGCGTAAGTTAGATGTAATATAATAATAAGAAAAATCGAGCCAGCAGAGGCCAAGGGACGAGCTCATTCCCACACATCTGAAGACTAGGGATCCTGCATTAGATTAGAGTAGAATGCAAGTAGGCAAAAGCAGCAGCAGCATCAAGTTTCTCAGGAGCCTCTGCTTCCTATCAGCAGACATCCCAGGGTGGTCCCTGAGCCCTTGTTCCTGGATTCCTGTGCTCAGCAGTCTAGGACGATTGCTAAGGATTTGTCCGCTGCCACTATGTACTGACCAAGGTAGTGATAGGTGGGTCAGCCCATACGTCATCAGCTGAGGTCCTTCCACACCACCACCTTAGGACATGTTTGAATCCTTCTGCACAACCCCCCCCCCTTCTCCAAACAGCTGAGTAAATACTTCCATTGGTTCACACCTAGGTCCCTAGTCAGATAGAAATGATGGGAGACCCCTCTCTGACCAGTTCCTAAAATACCTGCAATTCATCTAGGCACAGCATTCTGATGTGTATGCAAAAGCTTTAATTTGTCACTGCCTTGGATAGCTACAATGGGAGCAGGCATATTTTAGGTACTTAGGTACATTTTTGGTGAATTACAGACAGACTCTGGTTCATCGAAAGTGAAGAAGTGAGGTATACATTTTTAATTTTTATTGCATGTATTCATTTTATGTGTACAGGTGTGTGGCCCGTGTGTACATACATGCACCACATGCATGCAATGCCCACGGCAGTCAGAAGTGGGCACTGGATCCCCCAGAACTGGAGTTGCAGATGGTTGTGAGGTGTTACGTCAATCCTGGCAACTGATCTTGTGTCCTATGCAAGAGTGGCCAGTGCTCTTAACCTCTGAGCCTTCTCCCTAGCCCCTAAGGTATACATCTTAGCATCAAAGTTGCTTCTAGGTTTTGCATATAGTGGTGTGGAGGATACAGAGAGAGAAGAAAGCCGGGAAGCATCCAACCCTATCCCTGATGGCTATGAATTCTCTTTGGTTCCAGTTGCGCCACATAATGGGCTGCCTGGCATGTCATGTTCACCGAGCATGGCATGGGTAGTGGACCGGGATGCCTCTGGTTGAAGAGGACCGGGATGCCTCTGGTTGAAGACCGGCTTTCCTCCTGGCTTCTCACTGTAGACCTGGGTGCTGTGGGATGGTCTGTATGTCAAGTGTGTTGCTGATTGGTCAATGAATAAATCACTGATTGGCCCGTGGCCAGGCAGGAAGTATAGGCGGGACAAGGAGGAGAATAGAGCTGGGAAGTGGAAGGCTGAGTCGGAGAGACACTGCCAGCCGCCATGATGACAAGCCGCATGTGAAGATGCCGGTAAGCCACGAGCCATGTGGCAAGGTATAGATTAATGGAAATGGATTAATTTAAGTTGTAAGAACAGTTAGCAAGAAGCCTGCCACGGCCATACAGTTTGTAAGCAATATAAGTCTCTGTGTTTACTTGGTTGGGTTTGAGCAGCTGTGGGGCTGGCGGGTGACAGAGATTTATCCTGACTGTGGGCCAGGCAGGAAAACTCTAGCTACACCTGGGACCTCTGCATTTGATATGCTATGACTGAAAGTACCATCATTGGTCCACTACTGTCAAAGTGAAGGCCACCCCTTTTGTCTCATCAACATCAAGGATGTTTAACAACAGGTCCAGGTGGTAAATATACACAGGTAGGAGAATTGGGATGGTCAATACAAGCCCTTAATCCAACAATCAAAATAATACAAATTACCGATTTTTTTTTTTTTAATCGGAGTTTTGCCATCATCTAGAGTAGGGAACAGGCCCCTGTGTGATGATGGATTTCAGTAACACAGCTGTAGTGGCTTCAGTGAGGATGTCTCCCATAGTCTGACATTTGACCATTTAGCCTTGAGTTGGTGGTGATGTTTGTGGAGGTTTGTCACAGGAAGTACGTCAATGGGGGCAGACTTGGAGATAAAAGTCTTGTTTCATCTCCAGTTCATTCTCTCTGTTTCATGCTTATGGTTCAAGAGGTTAGCTCTCAACTTTCTATTGCTGACTCCATGCCTGCTGCCTGCTGCTACAATTTCCCGCCATGATGGACTCCTATCCTTCTAGAACTGTAAGCCCAAATAGACTCTTCCTTCTTATGAATTGCTTCCGACCCTGATGTTCTATGACAGCAACAGGAAAGTAGTTACTGCAACAGCAATCTTCATCTTGAGGAAGCCTTTTACACCCTTGGGTCCCACCTCACCCATTTCACCCTTCCAAACCATCTTTTCCATGGTGAATTTTAGACTTTTACTTTTCAAGAAACCTGTAAGTGACTGTCCCCAAGAAACAACGTCCCTACTTATTGGTTTATTAGGTGACTTTCTTTTGCCATGGCTGCTTAGAAAGTGCACAGACTTTGTAACCAGAATTATTTGCTCTGCACAAACACTAGTGTGAGTCTGCTGAGAATAATGATGTTTCTGCTCTTGATGGCAAAACCAAGTAAGGCTCAGTAATACTGGCTTATGTCTTACATGAGGTTTCTAGAAATGGAGTTTGCCCTTTTCAATCTTTCTACAATGCCACCCAACTCCCCATGTGGCCAGGGCACATTCTGTTGCCTAGTGACTGAATTGACTTTTCTAGTTCACCAGCATATGCTATGACTAGTAAGTAATGTTGCCTGTGTAAACAGAGGCTTTTCTGTCCCACTCAGTCCCACAGTCATTTTTAAAATCATCATTTAGAGGTTTAATATTAATTGCAAACTGTTTGGTCCATTGCTCAGGCTTATTATTAACTAGCTCTTACACCTTAAATTAACCCATTTTTATTAATCTATGTTTCGCCACGTGTCTTGTGGCTTTACCTGTGCTCTAATATATCTTGCTCCTCCAGTGGCTGGCTGGCGGCTGCTCCCAATCTGCCCTTCTTCTCCCTGTAGCTCTGCTTGGATTTCCCACCTGGCTCTATCCTGCCCTGCTACAGGCCAAAGCAGCTTCTTTATTAACCAATGGTAATAAAACATATTCACAGCATACAGAGGGGTTATCCCACAGCATGCCTGGACTCCTAGGGTACAGACTAGAACCCAGGGACCTGTAGCGGTGCTGCAAAGGGCAAGCCAGGCCCAAGGCCTCACTGAAAAGAGAGATGGTTGGGGATGCGATCTGAGCAGTTGTGGGCGGTCAGGAGGAGTTCTGAGGGAAGACTCTGAGACAGTGCTCCGATGGAGTAGAGATGGACGGAAGGCACCAGAGCAGCTGGCGGCACAGAATAGAAAGAGGAATACAAAGTAATGCCTGGCTGTCCACGGCTGGTTCCATGCCCGAGATAAGCAGGTTCACATCAAGAAACAACTTCCTAAAATGTGAGAGACCTACTACCATGAATACATAGAACACGATCCCCGTATACAAAATGGTATAGCCTACATTGTATTATATAATTCATCTCAATGTCTGCCTGCACCATCAGGGTTATAAAGGAGATCACGTGACTCAGTGCCCATGGATGGCTGTCGTGGGCTGTCAGTGCCTAGGCATGTTCTCAGTGCACAGGAAAGTGGCCAAGTTCACTAACTGAAGTTACCAAGTCACGTGCCTGCGGCCCTTAGAGATGAAGTCAGGGGGCTTCACATACCTGCATCCTAGCTTCAGAGGCCTCTGTTCTCAGCCCCATCTTCTGCAGCCACCTTCTGCTCGAACTTGGCCACAGTGAGATTGTTTAGACCATGGAATTTGACATGTGCTACCAATCAGTTCCTCTCCCTATCTTCCTGGAGACCTTGATGCTAAATCTTTACAACAAGATAAAATATTTTCATTGTATTACATTTAATGCTAATTTGTTTCTTTCTTCTAACACCAATGACATTTCAAAAGTTTGTCACCAGCCCTTTATATATCAGAATGCATTAGCAGGATAATTGGCATTCACAAGAGGATCTCTTAAAAAAAAAAATCAAAACAAAAAACCAAAAACTAACATTCTAAATTTGAAGCATGTGTCCATCTTTCTCTGATGAATTTAAATTCCAAGGTCTCTGTGTTCTTCAGTTCCATATGGTGCCATGAGGTCTCAGCGCATCTCATCGGATGGCTCTGATTTAGTAACAGAGACACACACATAGAAAGACACATCTTCCAGTCATCCACCATCTGCTGGACCTTGGGAAAGAGTCTATGGTCCTGATCAATGGGAAGGTGTTTACAAGGTCCAATCTTTCACCTGACTGAGAGTGTTCAGGTCAAAAGTTTCTCCATGGTCACGGAAAGGTTAGTAACACATTTATAGTCTGAAAATGATACCAGTCTATAAACTGATGATATGAGCGAGTTTTCTATGCTGACCCCTCACAAAATTGAGTCTCCTCACAGAAGAAAACTTGATGTGCTCTGGGATCTAGGAGGTGACATAGGAGCCAAGCATGTGTCACTTTACTACCTCTATCATGAAGTTACATTTGATTTTAGACCCGGAACCAAAACACTAACATCACCCATCCCAAAGTGCTATGCTGGTAGGTGCAGAGTTTGGCCAAGCCACGGTGAGAGGTGTGACTTCCCGAGACCACGAAGGCTTGCACTGGGCAGACAGTATAGAAAAAGCCAACAGCAATAGGAAAAAGTCCTGGAATGTGGAGTGATTTCTGACCTGCTCACTTTCTGTCAGGGCATCCTGGGTTTGTGCCTCTTCAGTTTTGAATTGCGTGACATTCAAAATGATCATTTTGTTTCTCCCCCAGCCCCCTCCCCCCCCCCCCAGTTCCCCAATCTAAACAACAAAAGAAGGAATTTAACCTCATATCCTCGCTCTGAAATTAGTTCTATTGTCAAAAGATGACAGCTGTATCCCGATTCCCAGAATTTCATGTTGGAATCAAACAGCATTTCTGAATCCATTGTGTTAGTTCAAACAGATCCGTAACGGCCCCTCAGCAAACCATTTTCAAAAGACTTGTGTAAGTAAGATAAAAAGACGCCGTTTCTACAGAGTTGCTTTTATGGGCTAGGTCAGAGCACTCTTTCCATGTTGTTCATTCCCAGTCGAATTTCCTAATAGTCTGTCTCCTCCGCTAACAGATGCCCGGCCTCATGTCGGAACCAGATCGCGCCACTGCTGAGATGCTATCCAGCGCCTTTCTTATTGAGCCGTTTCCCTAGCAGATGGCGCGATGCTGCAGGCACACTCCTTCCTGTTAATTACCAGCCTTCTCTGCAGATGGAAATGTCAGTCAGCCTCACAGGTCCCGGTTCCTGCCATTGCCTCAGTCCATAGCCCTCTACCTAGGAAAGCTGCTGCCAACACACACCATGTGTTTTCTGACTGCTGACTAGGCAGGCAACAAAAAACAACTTACTTCATGAATATTCATGGCGGAATGTTGAAAGTTCTGTTCATCTGCGATGCTTATAGATCTGCTTAAAGGGGATTGCACCTTCCTAAGAACACTCTGCCCCTTGTTTTCCTACACCGAGGATATGCGAGTTACCAAAGTAAGTTGCCATGGCAACATAGAGAGGACCATGAAAGTCGTCCATTTGGAGCCTTCTGTGGGCACATCAATTTCCGACTAACGCCCTTCTTGTACCTTTAAGTGTCATTTAATTATTCTTGTTCTTCCACAGCACACCAGTCGTTATCAAGCTAAACTGATTAACTAATAACTTGGTTTTCATTAAAGCCTGATTATCTCATTAGCGCACACATAACCTGTGCAGATTCCTTCATCTTTCTTTGTATTTAAACCTACTAAATCAAGATAAATGAATTCCATTGGGGCCATTCTTTATTCATGACGTCAAATCACCTTGCTCTCTGTGGGAAACTCTTCAGCCATCAAAAGTGGGCATCTTGTGTAGAGGAGAGGATCAGGGCTTGGGTTCAAGAGCAGGGAAGGTGACAGGAACCCTGCAGCAAGCATCTGACTGAGGGGAAATCAGGAACTTTTCCTCAGTTGTCTTCTCAGGGATGCCGTGTTTGGAAGCAAGGCCACATGTGGCAACGGGGAATGTTGTCACAGCTCAGGCCTCTGCTTAGCTGAACTTCCATCCTCTGTGATTTCATTCAAAGACAGTGACCATGGGCTGGTGCTGTCCCTAACACAGGCATGAAGATTTTCAAGGTAGGATGAGCTTCTGGAAGACACAATGACCAGCATCCTGGGATGGCGAGGTTTGTCCTTTTACAGGGAGAGTTGAGCAATAGCTTTCTGGCATACTGAAGAATGCATTTCTTTATGAAATATGAATTAATTTTTTTTAAGTATCTTCTGTTTGGGGACAAAGATCCATGTCCTGGGCTTCTTAATAGGAGATTTTAGAGTTGGTCGTGGAGATGTGAGAAACCTCAGGCTGGATACCATAGTAGGTTAAGTTATAAAATGCTGTGTGGGACTCCCAGGGGCTGCTACAAAGCATGTGTCTCCCCTCTCCTAGCTAGGTATTAAGAAGCAGCTGCTTTTCCTGTCCTTTCATGTACTCGGGGGAAGGAAAGAATGCCCAGGCATCTTATAGACAGAACACAAATTAGGCCACCATGAGTAGCCCTTCATTCTGAAAAACGAAAACAGTAACAAAGGTGTGTCTCCCTAGGCCCCAGGAAGAGAAGGTGGGGGGATCATGCCAGCAGTGAGTGCAGCCATAGCCATCCACTCCCATGCTTGGAGTTCACGATGGCAACTTGTAAGCAGTGTGAGTACCTGTGTGCAGGTAGATGATTGAGAGCAAGCTCGGCAAAGAGAAGTGAGGCTGGTACTTACACACACAGGCAGACCAGTTCGTCATGAAGTTCACTCATATAAAGGATGAATGGTGCACGAATTACAGGGACTAAAATATGCCATATGCTTCGTTATCGATTTCATACAATTGATTCTTACGGAATGCTCTCACTGGTTTTAGGCTAACTTTTTTTTTATTTGTAGCCACTTTTTGGAAGCAAAACTGCATTCCTCTCTGTTAACAATTTCTCATTGAACTTATTCGCTGAGATCTGTTATCCATCACGAATCACCCCCTATTTTTACATAAAAGTATACCCAATAAATCAAAACCTCCCAGTCTTACCTATACACACATCAGAATCTCATCCCTGGGCATGCCATGGTGTCATTCCCCGTTCAGTGACATGGGTGACTCCTTTGCCTACTTGAATAAAAGTATTAAATATGAGAACACTATTTTTCAATATGCCTTACTCTTCAGAATGTGGGGGGTACACACGTAGCATGTGCTTAGGTTTACTCTGTATTATTAATATTGTCTCCACCCTCTCTTAAGCCCAGTAAATCAACAGCGAGATAAGATGAGCGGTGTTTTGTGGTGGCTGCCAATTTCCACAGGATACATATTCGAACCATGGGATAGGATGTCAGCGAATACAAAGTTGGAAGGAGTTGAACAAAAACACATTTGACTTTTTAATAATGGCCATGGTTTTAGCAACTGACTTCCAAGTTCCTGAAAATCGAACAATAAGCTTTGGCAGGCTGGTGGAAGGTGAGTCTAGCTCTCTGTTTGCACCTGGCTGTTTCACGTCCTCCACTTCTCGTCTCTTCAACAGCATATATATCACATCCCAGCTGTGTGTCTATAAATACACACAACTACGTGAATTTACAGAGTCTAAACTTACAAGGAGCTTAATGAAACACTGAACCATGGAGCTGGGTGGACACATACTGAATGAACCTAATAGGAAAAGTGAAATACTGGCCCCAGGACAGTTTCCTGACATTTGGGCTGGTTCTTGGCTTTGTGCCAAGGGAGATTTGCTAGGATAACATGGCCTACAAGAAGAGCAAGGGCTCTTGTTGTAAGGCTAATTAGAGCAAAGCAAGAGGCTGGGTCTGGGCTTAGACCTGGGTTAAGATTTAGACAGATGAAGAGGAGAAAAGGGAGCATTTCATTATTGATTTGAAGAACACTTATGTATCAATGGCTAATCACCACACAGTAAGTTTTATACCATGAAATCTTTTGAAAGATGCAGAGTTATGCCAATGAAAGTTTTCATCTTCTAAGCAACTGGAGGAGGCCAAATAAATCTAAAAGCTATGTTACTTAAAATTATTTCATTCTAACATAGTTCTGAAAAATTAACTACTCTCGATCAGATATGCCCCAGAGGCCCCCCAAATAATGTGGGCTCCTATCAGTCCTCTCTGTGGCCCACTAGACTAGAGGATAAGACCCTACCGCTGATGACATCACATTCTTCAGGTGCCCAATGTAGAGAAAGCAAGCTAGAACTGAATTGATGCTTCATCTCTGCTGGCTGGCTTTCAGGGTGCCAGGGGGGTGCCATGAAGGCTTGTGGAGGAGAGGAAGGACTCAACTATGCTATACAGTTGTGAACTCTATAAATCATGAAACGAACCTGCCAGACAAGATGTGCCCACCTGTGTAACGGTGGCATGACTGTTGTGAGGTAACCAACCACTTTCCAAATGGATTTGAGAGACTCATTCCATAGGAAGGAACTCAGGCCTGGTCCTAAAAGCCTGGTCAACAACCCATGCCTGGAGAGGTGGCAGTCCCAAGTAAGGAACTTACCATCCTATTTATCTAAGTTGACACACACCACTTTATAAGTCTCCAAGTTTTCAGGCGTAGGCTAAAGTGACTCTTATCCTTACTCCCAGCAACCTTTCTTCGCAGTGAAAGGTGGTGAACTCAGAGGTCCATGGCTGCCAAAGGTGCTGTTAATTAGTGTCAGTTGAGGCCCAGCTCTAAACAAGATGCGTAAACTGCCACTCTCAGGCTCAGGAGACATTGTGGAAGAGGGGACAGAAGTGTGGAAGAGTGAGAAACTAGGATGAGGGGCTGCCAAGTTCTGTCTTCTAGACTCTACACAACCATCGCAATCACGAACTCAGAACGATAGCAGTTACCCACACTGGATCATCCCAGACCTGTCAACAATCAGTCCCAGAAGGGGAAGGACACATGGGGCCTACCACTTACTGATGAACACTGGCCGTGGTAGATTCTGAGAGAGGTGAAACTGCTTATCTTGTCTACCCAGTGCTGAACCTTCCAGGCTCCAGAGCGTGACTCCAAACACATGATCACACAGATGACCCTGGCTAAACTCAGTGGGTCACAAAACGAATCTAGTAGACATAAATGTGCAAAAGAGGTTTGTAATGAAATCACGGTAGAGAGAGGCTGGGAGTGAGGGTGGTTAGTATGCCTGAGATATGTGTGTGAAAGTACAAAAGCACAAATTTAATAATAAAAAGCTTGAAAAAAATTCTAAAAGAAAACAAAAGCACTTTCTTTATATACTGTTTCTTTGAAGCTTTCCTAAAATAAGATCAATAGAAGTTTTTGAATAATCAAAATAATCAACTCAAATTATAAGATTGTAGCAATAGGGGCTGGAGAGATGACTCAGTGGTTTAGAGCACTTAACTGCTCTTGCAGAGGACCCAAATTCGGTTCCCAGGACCCACATGGCGGCTCACAATTGCTTGTCACCATAGCTCCAGGGATCCCAATGCCTTTGTCTGGCTTCCTTGGGCACCTGCACATACATGGTGCACATATACTCATGGGCAATGGATATGTCTTTTGCACACACACATGCACATAAATAATAAACAAATAAGTAAATCTTCAGCAAAGAATATGAATAGAGATGAAAACCTGCCCTTTTCTTCTGAACTTGAGTTTTAAAGAGAGAGGGAAAAGGAGGGAGGAGTCACGCCAGAGAAGGTCAAGACGCTAACAGTCTGCCGGTTTACTTCCTTCTGTAAGCTGGCACTCTGCTGACTTTCCTGTTTGACCTAAAGCCTCTTGATGTTCAAGTGTGGAGAGGGAGGTGGGAGGGGACTGTTCTCCACCGGAACCAGGAAAGGAGAATTCACCTTCTCACGACTCAGGGTAAGATGGAAAAGCTTCAAGGTCTGTATAAAATGTATAGGTTATCTATACATCCGGGAAAAGCAGGTCTATTATTCAGAAGAGAACAATGTCAAATCTTTAACCGTGGAAATAAAATATGTAATTGGCTAAAAAGGGAATTATGGTGAAAACCTGTCCCCAGATGACCAAAACGGAAGAGGTTCAATCCCGTAAGGAATACAGTCAAACAAGCAAGATGACTTCTTCTCTCCTAAGAATGTGCAAACATGACCCTGCGTTTCCTCTCATCATCTCTGTAGGGAGATGCGTGAGGCATCGTCACACTGGCCTGCAAGTCATGCATGTACAGATCAGTTGTACTTGTACAGAGGCCATAGGCACAGAGATATTCTGAGTGATGAGGGTCCCAGAAGGGAGGGAGAATCCAAGCTATACCCTGTGTCTGCCATTTGTGTTTAAAAAAGCAAACAAAACAAAACAAAACAAAAAAAAAACCTCTTACATTTAGAACAGCAGAGGAAGAGCTAACTGTGCCTTGGTCTATCTGTGGATCTATTTGCCTGTCTATTGGAAATGTCTCTGACAATCATCACCAGAAGGAGACACATCCAAACGCTCGTAGAGGTTAACCCTGGGGGGTCAAAGATAATCCAGATTCTTCATTTGTCTGCCTCTTTGAGTTGTCTATACTAAGCATGTTTTCCTTTTATAAACAGGAAAAAAAAATCAGATGTAGGAAAGACATGAACTGCTTTACAGCAGAACAATCAAGTTTCAGATCTAGAAAGATCTAGAACAACACTGTTTTGAGTCTCCATCACCTGTTGGGCAACAGCTATGTCTCTTGCAGTATGCATTTTTCATATCTCTTCAACAGGACACGAATATTTACAGGATTCTGGTGAGGGCAGGACTAGCCCATGCTACAGCAACAGATTTTCCTCACCAACTCTCCATCTAAATGATACCCAGGAATGAGATAGACGATCCAAATAAGTTATTGTTCAGCTTCATTAACTCTATGAGAAGGCCTCTCTGTGTGTCTTCCACCTGGTGCAGGTCAAGTCAATAGAAGTTCAGCCTATTGAACGCAGAAACCCTCCAGCGTGTACTCTCGGGACTTTTCCAGGCATCTGTTAGAAAGGATCGAGTGTACGAGTTTGCCAAAAACCCCATCATCCATGGTATCTGCCTGGGTTACTCGGCAAAAACTTATAGCAGAAAGAGTATTTTGTAAGCACCCCCCCCCCACACACACACACACCCGAAAGCCCCTTGGGTGTTGGGTTGGGGAACTGGAGCCGAGCTGGAAGACTAAGACCGGAGCACTCAGAGTCACGGCAGCCCCTCTGTCTGCAGACCACGGCAGCAGCTCCCAGGGACGCCAAGGCAGCAACCACACAGCACACATTTGAAAGAGGAAAAAGTGTGAAATCTGCTCTGGGCCGTCAGAGGAAGCTGATGTAATCCGGGTTGACTCCAGGGACAGCGATGGTGCCAGCTATGGAGGCCACATGGCTTCCAATGAGGCCAGGCCCAGTTGCAGCCCAGAAGAGTGGGTGAGCAAGCCAAATCTCACCCAAGGACAGAAGCAGCCCTGACAGCTGGTGAGCGAATTAACTTCAGGCAAACCAAGTGGACCCAGGTGGTGGGACATTTCGAATCTTTCCCTTCTGGTGGAAACAGAACAAAACATTGCATGGAACACAGCCACCACAGCCTTTTTTATTTTCTTTTGGTTTCTTCTGACAGGCATCTTGGGGGAGGGGGCAAATTCGGAGGAAGTAGCTTTAAGATCTCCCAGGACGGACATGAGTGACACACACCAGTGCTGAAGGCTGCTTAGAAAGAGCTACTCTGGAGATGGAGCATCCCAACCAAGTGGGATCAAGACATCATCCCACCGGGTTGAAGAAAAACTTACTAGGTGTCCTGAGCACTTGAGAGGAGAGGCCACCACTGATGGCCATCGGGTCTCCCAGAATGCTGACCTCCGGGTATTTGCACAGAGGACATTTTTTCACTCCACTTTCAGGATTAAATGGTTCATGGAGTAGAATGCCTCCTCTCCCTGCGCCTTTCATCCTGGAAGTGGCCTGCAGGGGCTGCCATTCTTGCATAGGGTAGACCCCTGGCTCCCACAGAATTCAGCCAATAGGCTGGGCCTGGTAAGTTTGAACACCATCCTGCCACCTGGTGGTTGCATCCCTGAATTGCAAGGGCAGGTCTTCCTGCCCAATTATCCTCTAAAGAAGTCAATCTATAAAACAAAAGATATTAAACCATGTTGACAAATGTCAGAGAGATCTGAGCATTTCAGAAGGATAGGTAAAATAAAAAAAATAAGCATATGTTGTGAAAGAAAATAGTCTCGCTGGTGAGAAAGCCACCAAAGCAAACGTGAGTGGGCAGACAGGAAACAGAGAACGCGAACACAGCAGTGGGTGTGGGCAAGAGACGCCCCGCCCCGCTGATGCTGGTTATTCCAGGAAGATCTGTCACATCGCCGCCGAGGCTGAGGTTAGCGCCGTTCCTACGCAGCCTGAGGAGGCAAGAGGTCGGGGGTAGCATTCTGTGCCTCCCTTGTTTCCACACTGAGAGCTAGGGGTGAGAGCGCAGGGCCCTCTTTATCAAATCCAGCTTACCTGGATTCCTCTTACTTCCTTTTCGTGTCTCTGTTTTTTATCCTGTCCTGCCCTTTCTCTTTGTAGCAAGCCTTGGCCATCTCCTTCCGGTCACCAGCTGTGACCTGTGTTTACATCCACGGGCTACATAAACAAGTCAAAGTCACCACAAGGTTGGAAAAACACCAAGAAGCAAGCAATGTCAATAGAACTCAGAGCAGTGACAGGGACTAGCCTAGGCTTCTGTAAGAACAGGGACGGCCCAGCTCACTCCCAGGGGAGGTTTCACTGGAAGCAGCTTCTAGTTGTCAACAATGTCTCAGTGATTTCAAAGGTTGTGGGGGGGATAAGAAGAGGGAACAAAGGGACTGATGGGGGACTGGTGTGAGACATCTTTCAAACAGAGAGAATGCATAATAAAGGAGGCTTAAGAAGAAGATGAAGAGCCGAGTGTAGTGGCATACACCTTTAATTCCTGCATTTGTCAGGCAGAGGTAGGAGAATCCCTGTGAGTCTGAGGCAACCCTGGTGTTCATCACACATTTCAGGCCAGCCAGTGCTACATGGTGAGATCTTGTTTATAATAATCATGTTGATAATAATAACAGGAAGAGAAGCGGGGACATCAGTTTGGGCCATAAAGTGTTTACCTTGCAATCATGAGGCCCTGAAAGCGGGGACATCAGTTTGAGCCATAAAGTGTTTACCTTGCAATCATGAGGACCTGAATTCAAAAGCTGGGAGTTGTAAAAACACTTATAGTCCCAGACATGGGGAGGGAAGACAGGCTGGCTGACCACCTGAGGTCACTGGTCAGCCATCCTAGCCTATATGGCAGGTTGTGAGAGACCCTGTCTTAAAAATAAGTCAAGGGTGAGGGGAAGGACACATGGGTTGTCTTCTAGCCTTGACACAAACATGTACTCACATGGACACACACACACAGAAACAAATCCATCCATGAAAATGCTAGAACAATATATTGTACATAGTGAGGAGACTGGGGAGAAGTGTGAAATGCCTGCAGAGGCTCATGGTAATAGAGGAGATGAGGACTTTGAATTTCACCCTGACAAATCTGGAATCTCACTGGAGAATTTTAAGCAGGGGAGGATCAGCTACCTGGAGGACACAGATAACGGCCCTGTAAAGGTCACTTACGGGGCAGTGAGACTCCCAGGGGCTCTGGCTGCACAACCCACAGAGGCCTTTTGAAAAGCAAGGCCACTGTGGCTCTTCTGGAGGATGGCATCTCAAAAGCTTTTCAATGCAAGATGCCTCCCATATGTCTTGGGGGACTTAGCTAACCATGCAGATCATGTGTGGAGTTCCCATGGAATGCACAGATGGTGTATAAGAGCTGAAGGTGACCCCAGATTCTGACTTCCTGGCAGTCATTTTAGTGCCCTCACAATGGAAAGACACAATGCACTCCCCTTCTGGGGGTTAGTCACTGTGGAGTCTTTTGAGGCCCTGGATGTGAGGTCTCTGGTTGCCATCACAGACTTCTTCAACTCCTCTTTTTTTTTTCTCTCTTATCTCTGTTTTCCCCCTTACTTCGCAGCTTCAAGCTGTCTGCCTCCTCTTCTACCCTCTTTAGACTCAGAACCAGGGAAGTCTGGGCTAGCATCTTAAGGACTCTTCTGGGGGATAGGGTAAGAAGGGAAACTCAAACCCATGTATGGTCACCCAGGGTAAAGATGCCCTTACTTCAGAACCAGATCTCCAGAACGGCCTGAGGATGCTCCAGGTCATTTGGCCAGTTTCCAGAAAACTATTTATTTGGGTTTATTTATGTGTGAGCCCATGAAACTGGCAAACTACAGGAAAACCTCCTTTTCACATATTAACCAGCATTTCTGATGTGTACTTGTGGAAGAATGAACAGTTTCTTCTTTAAGAAATTTGAAGACCTTGATTTTTTTTTTTCAGGATGTTTTTCTGCTAAGGAAAACAGAAAATGATAGAAACCTGTCATTGATGAGAGAAGAAAGAGAGCTTCCAGCTAGTGGGAAGACTAAAAGCCTGAAGAGGGGCAAAGATGGGCCCGTCTGGCAGGGCCCATTGTGTACTCATAGTCAGGATTGATCCTACCTGTGGGAGACCAGCTCCCACATTTATTTCTACCACAGAGACTCTTGAGGAGAGAGGGATAAGAGCATTAGGTAGAAGTATAGAGGGGAGAGAAAACAGAAACACAGTATAGCCTTGGGTGGGCCTGGATCCTTATCCACCAGCCCCCCTCTGTCTCTTCTAAAGTGCTATTTATAGGAATGACAAGGAGTGGAGCAAAAGACCTCCCCTTAGCTCAGCTAAGTGCAAACCCTTCAATCACCTAGTAACCATGCACATGGTCAAGTAATCCTCTAACGCAGCTCTGCTGGGTGAAGCAAGCTCAGATCTCAATAGGAAACCTTTGTGAGCCTCCACACCCACCATTATTGAAAGCTCTACAGACATTAGCAGAGCACTGACAGCATAGGTCACATGTAGCATGTAACACCCTGCACAGAATCCCTCTCCTCAACTTTCCAACTTTGTCTCCTCTCAGTATGCTACCCATCTACTCTCCATAGTCTCATTGCTTCTATGAGAATAAGGTAGTTAGATAGATAGATAGATAGATAGATAGATAGATAGATAGATAGATAGATAGAGATAGATGATAGAGATAGATGATACATACATAGATAGATAGATAGATCTATTGATGGATGATAGATAGAAAATAGATGATGATAGATAATAGACAAATAGATAGTAGATAGATGACAGATGGATAGAAGATAGATAGATAGATAGATAGATAGATAGATAGATAGATAGATAGAAGATACATAGATAGATAGGTACATAGATACATAGATAGATGATGGACAGAACACAAATGGGATACTAAGGTATACCAGATGGAAATTTTTCTACCTGGGAGTCCTCCAAAAAGCCTTTCTCCTACATAGGAACCATGGAACAAAGGGACCTTTGCAGTTATACGAAGTTGTCCCTTTGAAGAGTACTACTGAAAGAGCAGGGATCATGTGGAAAGTTTGGAATCCTAGGAGGTGAGTTTCAAGTCTGACCTAAATCCTCACCCAAATCCCACTCACAATGGTGTGCAGTAGAACCAGTCAGAAGTGTCACTGAACCTCTATTTCAATATTTGCAATGAGAAATGATGGCAAGGGTCCCAGAGGATCTACACATGAATGACTGGTTCACAGCCAACTATTCATTACCTGAGTCAGATTCTGAACTTTATGTAGAAAGTGACAAGTTCCCTTACCAAACTGGCTCATCTCTCAAACCCAAGCTCACTCTGTGCACTGTTTTTCTCGTTTTTAATTCTTGAGCTTAGTGGCCCTGGATACATAGTCTTCCTCATTACCTGCTTCCTTTCCTCTCTCCCTCCCCATCTCTTATCTTTTCTTTTTCATTCCCTCATCCCACCTTTCTTTCCTTCCTTCTTTTTGTTTTTCTTCTTCTGTTACCCCTAATAAGTTATGATTGAGAAAAGGATCATCTCTAGGTGACTAGTCTCTGGAAAATATCAACAACACTTTAAATCAAAACCCAGACATCTCCCCACACGGACAGATCTACACAGATAACAGAAGCAGAAACATGATAGGCAACATCTGTTTTTCAAACATGGGCCAGGGAACCAAACTTCATGCTGACTGCAGATGCCCTTGCCATGACCATGCCTGTTAGTGGAGATAGTCAACCCATACACATTTCCCCTTTGGGTATGGCTGGTCAGTTTTGGCTAAGGAACCCTCCCTGTCACCTCCAATGGGTCCTGGAGATGCTGAGCCTCTCTGAGCCTCCCTGGATATTTATGTGTGCCTTTGGGTGTAACAGCAAAGTGCTGCCCACGCTGCTGGCTTCAGGGCATCTTCTTAAGCTCAGGGACAGAAGTGACAACAAGTCCATTCTTGTGTCCAGGCCATGCCTCCATAATGCTCATGAAGTCTTGGTACCTAACTTTATTTGGTGGAGGAGTTCCTGTGGATGTTACAGAGAACTGCCAGTAGGAACTAGAATTGAATTCATATTTCTCTGCTTACTCTTCATTTTCCTTTCTTGGGTGAGTGTCAAAGTCATCAGACAACTTTCTGTTTACATGGACCGTCCCATGCAAACAGAAGGGGGGATGCTACAGTATTTGCAGAGCATGAGGTCCACAGTGGGCAGTGCCAGGCACCTCACATTCTCATAACCCTAAAGATGCAGTCCACCTTTAGGTTAGTGGGACTTGTGTTCAGATGTCATCTCTCCGCATCTCAAGTTACTGAGGAATCCTCCCCCACCCCAGTGTTGCATGAGTTGGTTGCTTTTGTGGCGTGGATGTGTCAGTTTTTCCAGCCACAAAGCCTCCACACAAGCTTGCAGTGTTTGTCTCATGTAGGTAGATTTCCATCCCTTTCACAATGTGCTAGATAGTTTTATGTTAAGTTGATGTGGCTAAAATCATCTTAGAGGAGGGGACCTCAATTAAGAAAATGCCTCCATAAGATCAAGTTGTGGGCAAGCCTGTAGGACATTTTCTTTAGGTGATTAATGAGGGAGGGCTCAGCCCACTGTGGGTGGTGGCATTCCTAGGCTAGTGGTCCTGGGTTCTGTAAGAAAGCAGGATGAGCAAGCCATGAGGAGCAAGCCAGTAAGCAGCACCCCTCCATGGCCTCTGCATCAGCTCCTGCCTCCAGGTTCCTGCCCTGTTTGAGTTCCTGTCCTGACTTCCTTTGGTGATAAACAGTGATGTAGAGGTGTACGCCACATAAACCCTTTCCTCCCCAACTTGCTTTTTGGTCATGGAGTTTCATCACATCAATAGTAACCCCAACTGGGACACACAGGGTCCCCAAACACTTCTTAAGTCTTAAACACTTTCCTTCACAGGAGTCTCCTCATCTCTTCAGAATGGGAGGTGCTGTCAATCATCCATTCTGTTAGATTTTGGTCACTGTGGCAAAAATCCCTAAGATGAATGACTTTCAACACTAAATATGCATTTTGGCTCATGGTTTCAGAGATTTTAGATTTTTAGTCCTTGGTCAGCCCATCCCACTGCTCTGGGCTGTGGCAGACAGAGAGAGACTGAAATGGAGGAAAGGACTTAGTGTGACAGGGCTGCCCACTTCAGGGCACCCAGGAAACACAGAGAGAAGATGGGGAACCCCAACACACCTTCAAGGGCAAGTCTCACTGACCTCCTTCCTCCTACTAGGCCACTTACTTACTCTTCAACGTCGAAGTCTTACTTTTCAACACCAGCTAGTCACATTGTTAAATCATAAATCCATGAACTGACTTACTCATTGATAATTCAATCACCTCCCCACGGTTGGGTCTTCTAACTGTAGACCAAGTCTGTAGTACGTGTGCTTCTTAGAGGAGACTTCATCTGCAGACCACAGCATCTACTCCCACGGTTGAGCAGCTCTACCTTCCATTCCACAGTCTACTCAAGGGGTGTGACTCTTCCTGGACTGTCACTCATCACTCCTGTTCCCCATGATTCCCTGCGGGCTCTCCTCCATTTGGGCTACAACCGGTGACCCCCCAAGCTCTCATCTTCCATCGTCGCCTTGTTTCTATCTATCATCTCATTGGCCTTTGGAGGGTACTAGGTGTGTGTTCACACACTGATCTCACTGGGCTGCAGCATCTTAAAGGGAAGAAGTCTCATCTTGTCCATCTCCATGGTGGTTTGTGTTTTGTTTTGTTTTGGCAGAGTTTATTAAGTGGCAGGGGTGATGTTCAAATAAACTAGGGTGACTCACAGTCCCACAGCTTCCTTTGTTTAATCTTCCTGCACTGGAGGCTGACCCATGTCTTCAAGCCACCTCAGTGGCCCCTGGGGTAGGCAGGACAAGGGATTTTTCTCGTCTGAAGCTTCAGCCTCTACACTTCACTTTATCCAGACTGAAGAAAAGTCAGAAGCAGCAGCACTTGATTTGCAAACTGGCCCCGGAGATCTGAGAATCCTTCCTACCCTGTCACCTTTTCCTGTATCTCTACATAACCCCCCAGTCTTAGCACATCTCACCCCTCCAGCCTCCACAGTCTCAGATTTTCTAGCTTGTAGACGTGTTATAGGATCCAATGGCCAATGATGAAAAAGATAGGAACAAGTAAAAAAATGAAGGGGCTCTATCCAGTGTTAATTCTTCCAACTGTGTTTCTCTATTAAATTTCAAAACTGTAGGTTTCAATTATTTTAAAAGATTTATGCTATATGATTTAAACTTGGAATATGAGCCTATTTTTATTCTTAAGTCATCATCCTCATCCATTAATTTACTTGCTCACTCACTATTTATTCCAGAAAGATTTAATGACTGTCTGCTAGAAGCCAGACATGGTTTTAGATGTTAGGAATTAAACAACCAACGACGAGACCTGCTTCTGGGTTCTTACTTTTCAGACCAGGGGGACGCACAGAAAAGGCAATGAAAGTATAATTAACATGATTAGTAGTAAGACCTGAATGAAGAGCAGAGGGCATGCAATGCAACCCATTAAAGCTAAATAAAGACATCAATGAAATTATGAGGCTATTCCAAACTGGCCCCTAGTGTCTGGCAATCCCTTTTATGGTCTTCCTTCATACCCCATTGCCTTTTCTAATATCAAGTGACATAAAGTTCAACGAAAAGCAGGTGACAAAGAAAACCTCAACATTTAACTAGAGGTCTAAGGGATCCAACAAGGCACCTCAAGGGGACAAGTCTACCGAATGAGGATCTTAAGTTGTGCAGTGGGCACAGGCTTGGCATATTGGGGGTTGGTAGAAATAAACCAATCTAGCTGACGGGAAGAGATCAGGAGTGAGGCCAGCCAAGGAGGCGGCCAACCGGGTAGGGCAGGGGACAGTTGCGAGTATTGGGGCTTCTACCCCAAAGACAGCAAGGAGCTGTCAGAGACCGCTAAGCATGAACTGCCTTGGCGTGTGAGAAAGGGTAAGAACTGGTGGAAGGAACCAGGGATTTCAACAGGGAGCCTCAGAGTGACGACGGTGACCCATACAGGTGGAGTGACAGGATACGGGCACAAATGATCAGATCAGGGCGGCGGCGGGGGGGGGGGGGGGGGTGTATTTTGAAGGGAGACTCAAATGGCTGAAGTGTTAAAAACAGGGTATGAAAGAAAAAGAGGAGTAAAGTCTGTTGGCACAGCCTGTAAAACGGAGGGATGAAAGAGCCCTTGCCTGAAATGGTTCAGACCGTAAAAAGCCAGGGATGATGAGAGGGGTGAGTGAGGCCAAAGCACACTCCATCCAGATGCCTCTCAGTTCTAAGAGAGATGTGTTGAGGGGTAGTTGACTATCTGAATGTGTGATTCAGGAGAGGATGGGTTGGGATAAGATTATCAGTACAGCAATGTGTGGTCCAAATGGCAGGTGCTGAGATGGGAGACACTCCCTACCCATGTCTAAAAGACAGAAAGGAGGGGGAATCAGAAAAAAATGCTCTAGGGGCCTTGGGACCTGCTGTGAATTACTCCTACAAATAAGTATGTTGGCCAAACTAGTGGACCATGGACTAGATGACTTCTATTTGGCTATTGCCCCCTATAGACACAAGTAAATGCACAACACAGACAGACAGACAGACAGACAGACACACACACACACACACACACACACACACACGAATGCACAACTTGTCATAAAAGTTATATCCAAAAATCTCAATGCCTTACATTAGAGTAAGTAGTAAACATATTTCAAGAGAAATAGTCACTGTGAAAGTGACTTTTCTGTAAGATCATTTACATGTAACCTAACTCTCCCAACTAAGAGTACAAATCCACACATGTCCCTGGATGAAGCAGAGTCAAGGCATGAAACAAATCCAGGGCAACCACTACCACCCATGGCAAAGCCTTCAAACTGCTCAAATAATGACTTCTGTCTTTTTTCTTTCCCTAGACTCTCAAATTGCCATTTTTGTTAAATCCATGGCACCCAGCATTGTGAAAAGTAGCTTGAAAAAAAGTATACAGTAACTAATAAAAATTTTACTAAAAATAATCTACAGCTAGAGTCATTCTGGTCTTGGCTAAAAGATGATTGTAAAGGTGATTGTGTAGATGCCAATTCTCTAACAAAGAGAGCTCTTTCTTCTTCTTCTTCTTCTTCTTCTTCTTCTTCTTCTTCTTCTTCTTCTTCTTCTTCTTCTTCTTCTTCTTCTCCTTTCTCCTCCTCCTCCTCCTTTCTCCTTCTTCTCTCCTTCCCCCTTCTTCTCCCCTTCTTCTGGCTTTCAGACACAGTAGAGAGGCATCATGTGATCATGGAGAACTGATCTTCTTGTTCTCTTGGGTTTCTATTTTCTCACCCTTAGTGCACATGGCCCAGCTGACTTGCTTTGAACAAAGGAGTGATATTTTCTCAAAGATGAAATTTAGATATCTTATCTAGGAGTCTATCAGTGGAAATCTGGACCAGAGATTTGCTGACTAACGACATACATCTAGGTCACAACTATCAAAAAGGGAAATGAGTGATTTGATTGATGGTTTCTTAACCAACCCTGTGCCACACCTTAACAAAATCCAGACTGTCTATTTAACTGAGCCTGGCAAGAAGGATGAGAGAGACCCTGGAAGTATAGAAATTGTTCTAAGAGCTGCCAGGAATGATGCTACAGCATGTAATCCCATGCCTCCCCTTGCTATGCTGGTGCTTAGTGAGCCAGGCCATTAACAGGTGTACCTGGGAGGTGCCCCAAGTAACAGGTAGGCAGGGGGTTGAGTGTTCTACTGAAGATCTTGAGGATACATTGTCTTTGCCTCTTTGTCAGAAAGCAGCCAGGCTGCTTTGACTCCTTACCTGAACTGGGCTCAGGCATGAACACGCAGCCTCTGGTCTTAGGAAGAGCTGGTTGGGGCGAGCTTTGAGAAAGCGTTTGGAAGTGAGGACTGATGGGTAGCAGGAACTACCTATAAAACTGAAATCGTCTGCTCCAACCAGGGTGCTGGTTCTGTGTGAACTGGAAGGCATAACTGGCCGAGAGTAAAGGAAGTCAGAGCAAGACACTTGTGCTGGACATAGATCAAAGGACGCTAGAGCTTCTAAGGTGTCAAGATAAATAAGGGGGGAGTCCACAGGGAAGCAAAAACAGGATGGTCAATACAGATGGGTTAAGCTTTGACTCCTGCTGCCTCTTCACACAGTCTCTGCCCTCTAGGAAAGCAGCAAGGGTTAGCGTATACTTGAGTCCTGGACAAGGCACCTAAAATCTCGCATGGTCTCTTCAGGTTTGTAGCTAGCATGGAGGCAGAGTTTAATATGGTGGTCCCAGATTGGGAATGATGTATGTGCAGTGTGTGCACATGCCTATATGTATATGCATGTGTGCTTATGCGTATGGAGGGGGGTATGGATGCTATATATATTCTGATGCAATGTGTTCTATGTGAACATGCACATATGTATGTGCTGTGTGTGAATGCATGTGTGTGTATGAGAGAGAGATGTGTGTTGTGTGGAGTACAGTTGTCAGTGTCATATACATACATACACACACACACACATATTGTGTGTGTGTGTTGAATGCACACCTTTATGTAGCATGTTGTCTATGGTGCAGATGTGATATATGTGTATACAGTGTATGCTATATGTAAATGCATATGTATGTAGTATGTTATGTGGGGTATGGATGTCATATATGTGTATGTGAGCCACCTGTGTATGTACCTTTGTGTGTGGGTGTGGTGTGGTGTGGTGTGTGTGGACGCCGTGTACATGTGTGTTTGTGATGTGTGGCATGTTGGTTAAGTATGAAGGCTTATTTGGAAGCCCTGGAGAGTGGGTAGAGGCATGCAGAAAAGCAATTCTCCCCCGTTGTCAGAAGGGAAATGCTCACTTCACTGGAGGAGTACTGAGCACAGAAGGCGGGTGTCCCCAAGGGTGTCACATCCCCCCGGGGGACACAAGCAGTCTGCACAGCACAGGAACCAGGATGAGACAGAACGCTGTCGTTTGCCGGCCAGGCTGTCTAGGGAGTGGGGTTTGGTGCTGCCCCTCGATCACACTGAACATTTGTGGGGTCTGGCTTTGCACAAAGATCACTGAGACTCCCACCTTAGCAGTTCAAACAAGCTACGGAGAAAGGGGGGCAGGAGAGTGTGAGAGGGTCGGCCTGGTGCTCTGTGAGTCCCTGTTACTACTCTGTGTGAGCATGGAGAGTACTCTGTGACCTTTATCCAGAGGTCAACTCCAAGCCCTTCAGTGTCTGAAGCTTCTGCCTTGACCAGGTCAGCCTGTGCCTGGGGCATCTGTCTCTGGGCTGCAGACTGTGTGATCACGTGATACAACTCCGGGAACTGTCTGCTCTTCTGAAGGGGTGGACTCTGAAAAGTCAGAGGAGTGAGCTGGCAGCTGGAGCCTTGCAAAGCCACACTTGAAGGATGCTGTGTGTGAAGGTTTCCCTCTCCCTTTCTCCCTCACTGCACAGAGAATGCTGTGTGACCGATCACACCAGCGAGGAAGCAGAAGCTCTCGAGTTAAAGTATTTGGTAATCGTGTTTACTGCAGGAAAGCAGTCCACGTTAAATAAGTCAAAACACGGTGCGCAGCGCTGGAGTGATTCCTTGAGCACTGCAAGGGCAGAGCGAGGCGCAGAGTCCAAATCGGAACACGCGAGGAGATAAACCATCTGCTTCTGCTAACTCGGATCCACTTGAAAATGCTAATCGTATGGCAGCGGATGATTAAACTACATTAAAAAACTTTTTTTCCGTGAGAGATGCGGCGCACTGCAAGAAGGGCTGCCCACAGACGGAAGCCACTGTACCATGTACACGGGGCCATCGGCACCCCGGGTTGTCCTAGGAAAACCCTTCTCCTGCCTGGTCAGAGCTGCAGCCCTGAGATGCTGGGCATCTGCTCCAGTTTCGGGGGCCTCCGCTGCTGCCACTGATTGAGAACGGGGTCCTGAGTCCATGGGAAAACACTCTCCAGTCTTCACATAATCCTATACGTGTTGCCAGAGCTGGAAGAGACCCCGACTCCTCAGTCAAATACAAACTGTAAGGAAGAGACCTGAGCACTCAATCATCTCCTACAACGCTATGCAATGGAAAGATCACATGCAGCACACGTATTTCTATACTTGTTCATACAGGTGACACATACTTATACACATGCACAAATACATGCATATGTATATGTATATACATACTAATACACATGCATACACCCATATACATCTACACACACCCAAACACAAGTACACACATGCACATCTACACACACTCATACACATGTAAATACGCACACACTTGTACATATGTAGGCATACTTATGTACACACAAGCACACACATGCAAACACACATTTATACATATATACATCTATGCACATACACATGTATATACTCATATACAAGTACACACTTACATGAGCACACATTCCTTCCTACAGATTACACATGTACACTCATACACGTATATACAGTCATACACATGTACATGCACTCCTTCTTATATATGTTCACAAACATACACATATATATGCTTCAACATATATATGTGTACACATGAAAACATACTTGTACACATGGACATACATACTCATACACAAAAAACACATACACACACTTGTAGACATGCAAACACCCTCATATAAAGGAATGCATGTGTTTACACTTTACACATGTACACAAATGGATACACACACACATATATACACACATATATAGCATGTCCTTTCATGCATCTGTGCACACACGTACATATACTCATACACATGAGCTTACACTGTTTTCTCACACACACATATGTACACACACATATACACATGCCTGCACTCAGTCAAATACCTTGCTCTTAGATGGAGCCCATGCAAGGCTCTGGGTGAACTACGGCACCAAAGTCATGATGTCACAGACAATGTGGTGATGGTTTCCAAGTGTCTAGCTGACCTCTCTAATAACTAACTTGTGAGGCACCTGCTTGCTGGGGCTGCCGTTAGGAAGCACCACGGATAAGGGAGCGTGAGCGGCAAGGATGAGCTGATACATGGTTCTGGGACTGGAACTCCAACAGCTACCATGCGCTGGGGACAGACGGCCTCTCTGGCCAGGAGATGCTGCCCTCTGATGCCCATGTCTCTATGTCTCTCTTCTCTAAGGACACGAATTCAGCCCTGTCCACCTCTTCCCGTGAGTAGCCTTATCTTCACACGCAATCACCTTCTAACATGTTGGAAAGCATAGCACCTAAGCCATGTTCCTGCAGGCCATAGTCCTGTCCATCACCAGGACGGCTCCTACTCGACCCTGGAGATGATTAAACCAAGGCCTCCGACGTCGATTCCTGTCTTTCTGATCACAGAGCTGGTAGGAAGCTGAACTCTCGTGGAGCTATGGGGCCTGTGCTTGACCTATGAAAATGCCATTTCTCCCCCTGGATACCTGAGCCAGGCTGGTGGAGGCTATGGCCTCAGGACAGCCTCTCTGAGTAGGCCATGGCCATCCAGTGTGGATCTATGGGCACTGGATATAGCTGATGCAAAGGCTTAATATGTCCCAGGAATTCTCACCTTGTAGCTGGCAATTGTATAAATAGTTATTGGCTGATCTCAAAGGTTTTCTTTTCCAGGAAGCCACCATCCCTTATTTTTAAACGTAGATGAATTGCGCGAACAGCCCGAGACAGTTGGAGAGGGCCAAAGGTAGACAGAAGTCAGACATGTTGCCTGAAGACAGTGTGTTGTTTACCCTGAAGTCGGAGTTGTAATAAAAATCTACAGTTCCATAGGGGAAAATATTTGTTGCAACATGACCATAAAATACTGAAATAAAGAAAAAATGACACAAAAACATGGCTATGATTTTCGTAAACGTATAAATGAAAAAACACACGCGAGCAAGCGAGAGACTCCAGTTGTTCACGTGGGCTGTCTACGAGCCGCTGTGGAGACAGCAGCATTCTCTTTTTCCTTAGGAAAGAATTGACTTATTGAGTGCTATTTGATGCTCCTTGGGTGAGTAAGTAGTAACCTTAAAAATGCCTTGAGGTTTACTATGGATGCTGTCTTATAATCGGGCTTCTCTCCAGAAGGAAGAGTCTTGTCTGTCTCCCGAGAGCACACAAAGCCACAGACCTTGTTGACAAGGCTGCTCTATCTATGCTACTCCTGCAGACTTGGGAATTTCTTACAACATCACTTTAACCAAAATGCAGACCAGGGGAGGTTCTCAGAGCCACCCTGTTCAGTAAGTGAAAGCATGATCCATGTCATAACAGGGCATCAAAGAACCAAAAGGAAGCGTGGCACATGACGCATTGCTAGCCATGAACTCTATCGATGGGCAGTTTTCTCTGTGCACCAAAATTTAAGTTTTTCCTTTAAGGTTAGAATTGGAGATATATCCCTGTAGGTAGAACACTTGCAAGCATGCACAAGGTCCTAGGTTCAATCCCAAATACCAAACAAAGAAAAGAAAACACACACAAATAATTCAAAGAGTCAATTTAACACAGGGGCTAGAGATGGAAAAACTTCAGAATCAGTTTCAAGTAGAGCAGACACTGTGAGAGATGGGCCGGTGTCTGCAATGGAAGCTCAGAATGTATTTTTAACACAGACACTGAACAACTGAAATTTTGGATTCTCACCAAATCCCAACACACTGACTGGAGTGACCAGCGAATTTGTTTTTACCATGGCACTCACGTGTTATGGAACTGGTGTGACCTCTGTCCAAGTGTGCATTCACGGACACACAAGTCACATCAGGTGCATCCTGCCCATGAAGGCTCTAGCTCCGATGATCTTCAGAAGGGCCGGGGTTCTATAGGAATCTGGGCTACCTGAAGTTCAGTTTGGTACTGGTCATTGTTACAGCCTCACACGGGCATTCCTCTGTCGAGGTTGGGCTAGGTTCCATTGCCCCATGGCAGTCCACACTGTCAGGGTTGCTGCCGTTTGTGAAGTAGAGAGAGAAGATGCAGTACATGTGTGATTCTGTCTTATAGCAGGTGACTTTGTGCCTTCCAGTGATGTATTTGTGTTGATTTTGTTTCAGTTTGTTCTTCCCTTGGCTTTGCTGTCTACCTTTTAAATTTATGACTTAGTTATGACAATAACTAGATATGTTGGGTTAGCTATAAGAAAAGTGAGATATTTCTGACAAGTTGCATAATTCTTAAATAAAATTTTTCTCATTTGCATTTTAAGCTTTTGCAAATGATTCCTAAATTAAGTCTTAGGAATACAAACCACATTTTAAAAAAAAAGCCTAGGCCGAGAGTAGCTCAGGCAGTAAAGAGCTTAGGCACAAGCGTGAGGACCTGAGTTCAGGTCTCCAGTACCCATGGAAAAAGTGAGCAGCGATGGTGTGCATCCTATGATCCCAGCACCGAGGAGGGTAACCCCCAGCCCGGCTGAACTGATAACTCCCAGGGTTAGCCAAAGGTCTTGACTCAAAAGCTACAGTCTGAAGCAACTGAGAAAGAGATGGAGGAAGACATTCAACATGGGCCTCTGGTTTCTGCATGCATACATGCATGCACACCTGCACACACACAAGCCCATATACGCAACCCTGCAGATACAACTGCAAACACAGGAGCATGCGTGTGCATGTGTTAGACACATATATGCATACAAAAGACCACTCATGATCACATATGAATCAAGACATTTTAATCTTCTACAGTCCTAACAGGATAAGAATAACTTAGTAACAATATGACTGGAGAACCATCCATAATCCTGACTGGAATGATGCCAACACAACCTCATTTTAGAATTACTTGCTCTTATGGAAAGAATATGTTATAAATTTGAGCTAGTGAAACAAACATATTTTTATTACTAAAATTCCAAAAATTCATCAGTGGCTTCATATTTTACAGGCCTTCCCAAGCTCCTTTGAAACTAGAATTCTCTTCTTTAAAAGTTTGAGACGTATTCATGTAGACTTATTGCTGGACCAAGAGTGGCGTGGCTATCACAGTCCCTGTATTTAATAGGAAAGGCAGGAACTCTTTGATATCACAAGACTGCATTCACAGTTTCACAGAACTTGTATTCAGTCGGTCAGTGACCAATCCTTGACCTTTCTCACATGTGTGTGAGTTATTCTAGATGGAACCAAGAGTTTGGATTTCCCCTGGAAACAGCCGTCTCCTCTTCACCTGTGTTGCTAACCATCATTGACTGACAGAGCCCTCCCTGACCAAGCAAAATGGAATGAAATCATTTCCTCCAAAACACTCCCTAAGTTTTTCCCCATTTTTGAGCTTTCGCCTTCAAGATGCATAAAACCAAATGACCTGTTGCCAGGCCCCTGTCTTGAACTCTGCTCCTAGTTTCACTGACTCTGACATTTTATATTTAGCGTTAGATCCCAGCTTACGTGTTCTTGAAGCCTACCCATTCCATACATCAGATTTAACCAGAAACCCTCATGATTTTGTCCATGTAACATCCATATCAGGTAGTAAGGAGTTGTATTAGTTACTTTTTGTTGCTGTGAAAAAAAAACCATGACCGAGGCAACTTATAAAAGAGTTTATTTGGGCTTATAGTTCCAGAAGAAGAGTCCATAATGGCAGAGAAGCATGGTGGCATGTGGCTAGAGCAGGAAGCTGAGAGATCCCATCTTCAATCATACATGGAAAACAGAGGAAACAATCTAGAAGTATGAAGTCAAAGCCTGACACCAATAACAGGCTTCCTCCAGCAAGTCTCCATATTCCCATGTTTTATGACTTTCCCACACAGCACCAATGGGGGACCAAGTGTTTAAAGACATGAGCACATGGGGAACATTTCTCATTCAGGATTTAACAGTGACAACAAAGCACCCTTATCCTCAAGAATTCCCACTTAGTTAGATGATGAACAGGATCTGGGGGTCAAAACAGAAAGGGAACCTTTATTTTATAATTCAGTAATTATAATAATGCTTGATTTTCTTATCTCCATTCCTGCTCTGCACAGAGCATGGCACCTGTGAGGCTGTTCATAAACCAACCCAGTGAAACGGAGAAATGGGATACCACACCTAGTCTGCTCACCCAGGGTGACATGCGGGGTTAACATTCTTCAAGCACGCCCATAACAGCAGTTCTGCTGGGCCTCTTTTCCATCAGAGTAAACAGAAGCCATCCTCAACTGGTCTATCCACTCTCACAGTGAAGTCCATCCTCCCAGCAAAAATTCTTCATTAACAGATGGGAATGCAGACGAAAGATGTGAAAAGGACTTCCCCAAATAAATCAATAGCTGAGACTAGCTAAGAGCCTGTGGCTACTGACATGCTTCAATCCTCGTCTGTTCGTTCATTCATTTGCCTGTTCAATATTCTTCACTCATAGGTTGGTTGTTGGACTGACTGATTGGTTCATTCATCTGTTTATTCACATATTTAGCCAACAGAAGACTCTACAGATGATGAGACTAGAGGCCACATTTTATCCACACACAAAAATAATAGACTCAAAACATGTTATTTGATCTTAAGAATGGGTGCCTCAAATTCAGGAACCACTATTTAATGCTTATTGTATTTTCAATGCTGGCATGGCCCAATCACTACTGTCCTCTTGTCTCCCAGCCCTGGCCCCATGTCCACAGCAAGCTTTGAGGAATTCTGGTAGCCCTAGTATTTAGAAGGACTTGCATACCACAGGGTGATACGATGGTGGTGTCAGTCAAGGCTAAAATAAAGAAACAGTCACTTTCAGTATTTTAAACAGAGGGGACCAATGCAGGAAACTGACCCCACAGGCCATAGGAGTGCTGGAATCTCAGAGAGATCAGGTCACCAAGCAATCGGGACAGGAAGCCGCTACCTTGCCTAGGCCAGGGGCAATAAAAGAGGAGATGCTGAGAACCACAGGAGTCAATGCCACCCAAAGCAAATTCAACTCATAAAGACCATCTGTGGTAGGAGATGACCCAACTCTGCGAGCTGCTACCTGAAGGGGAAGGAGAGAGGTGCTTCATTATAGTGTGAATGGGAAATGTTCTCCATCAAAAACACTTGGTCCTCAGATGCTTTGCCGTTCGGCAGAGGTTGTAGAAATGTCAGGAGGAAGTGAGTCATTGGGGGTGGAGCTTGAGTTCAGACAGTGCCCACTTCCTGTCTGGACTCTGCTTCCTAATTACAGACTTGGTGTAACCACCTGCCCCGTACTCTTGCATCCACTCCTTCCTTGCCAATGTGGGCTGTAACATCTAGAACTGCCTGTCAGAACCAACACCTCCTCCCTCCCTTAAGTTGCTTCTTCTCAGGTCTTTGGTCACAACAAGATGAGTAATGTATAAACACTTGGCTTCTCCCTTCCTCCCATCTTCTAATTTCCCAACAATGGAAAGGTCAGCTGGAAGACCTGAGCTCAAGGTCAGCTGACCAGGGGGTCTGGGAAAGTCAGTCCACAGTGGCAGAGCAGAGCAAGAAGGGATTTGTAAGGAAGCACTCCAAGACCTTCACTCATGTTTGTGACTCTCCATCCTGTGCCAAAAATTGTGTGCATCTCTCATCACATCCTGGTCAGACCTGTAGTTCACAGCATAATTTCTGAAAGCAAACTGTCTTTCATCTTGCAAGAGATGCCAAGAATATAGGATTCGGAGCTCCTAATTCTTAAGTTTTCTAAGCAGATTAAAATATGCTATTCTAGATGGTGCTATAATATAGTATCCTTGGCACGTGCCTACATAATAGAGAAAAATAAATATTTGTGTAAAGAGACAGATTTGGGTTTATAATCTTAAAAAAAATCTAATTAAGTAAAAATATATGTTAGCATATGTTATTAGGAAACAATTTATCTTTATTTAGTTCAGTGTCCTCAAACAACTATAAACCCTTCTAGTAAATACTATTTACACATACACACAAAATCAGAAACTTATCAATATATAACAGAGTCTGCATTGGATGAATTATGTAACAAGCTCTTTATAAACCAGTGTCATATCTTTCTCATAGAAATACTATAAATACTGATCCAGACAATAGAGCAGGGTGGCTGGATGTTGGTATTTCAAAGCCAGCTTCACACAACTACCAATTCCAATCTTACTATCATTTTATAGTCATGTATTAGGATTAAGTAGATTTGCTCAAATTTTTAGCACTTACCTATGACATAAGCTAAAATTACATGCAGTCTGTAGATATGCTAAACACCCATTTTTAATATGAATTACTATTGTTCAAACTTGTCAGGAAATGAAGAAACTGAAGAACCCCCGAGTTTGTGAACAGGGTGGGCACTCCCCTGACATTCTTGAGTTCTTCCTGAAGCTTTAATGAAGTTGGCGAACCAAGCGCCACACTTTGCTCTCTCACGTACTATCTGATTTACTCCTCTCGCAGAGCAGGAACCATTAGTTCTTTAGTTCATTATTCAAATAGGAAACGTTGACATTTAATAAATTTCTCCAAGACCCCCGTGGCCAGGTACTGGTGGGGCTAGAATCTTGACCCCTTATACAATGGTCTTTTTACCCTTACGTGTTCTGGATTCTGCCTCCAAGCCCCGTGGAGTTTTCTGAGACAACCCACAGAGTCACTGTGACTGCTCCAAGCTGTTCCCAGAGGCCAGCCCAGGTGTTGGACTCCAGGCCTTGCCTGCCCTGGAATATGCTTGCTAGGGACTTTTTGTGAAGGGTATCTCACATAATAACCTATTATGATGATTGCCATCATTATTATCAGAATCCTTTCTCTGAAATAATTTCTGTAAAATATATTTACTAAAGCAAAGAAGTGCTTGAAAAAAAAATGCTAATCCATCCGATACCACACAAAGCCCAGATGGCCTTGCTTTAAGTGGAGGAAGACACCACCATAATAACCAACATTACCATCAATTCCTGCAGCGGCAGATGTGAGAGCGATAAGGATGCTGCGACGCTCCCACAGAAGTTCTGAATATCTTCCCGTCCACACAACACAAAAGCGGGAATCCGGCTAAAGAATGGGTTCTGTGCAGTCACATTTCAACTCTCCCAGCATCTCTATGCCCCAGATGGCCCCGTGTTTAATGGGAGGAGAATAATAGTCACTTTGTGAGCCATTCAGGGGAAATTACAGAAGTATGGAAACTGCCCTGTGTATCTTTATTCAATTTTCTCTCCTTCCCCCAGCAGGGGGAAATAAAAGGAATGTGGCAGGGTTGCCTGCAGCTGAGGGAACCATTTTGACTTTTAAAGGGAGAGGATGTTAGAATGAGTCCTGCCCTGGGCTCTGCCCAACATGGGTTGGTAACAGGAGAGCAAGAAGGGGGCATGTTGTATGTCTGACCTTCCCTCCTCTGGCTCAACACACACAGATCGACACAGAGGCAAACACAGCCAATCTGCACCGAGCTGTAGGATTAGAGGTTGGGGCAAGTGCCAGATTTCAGGAAGCAAGTCTAGGGTTCCCTGAAACTTTGGTTCAACTATCTAGCCAAACTGGCTAAAGATACAATGGTGCCAATGAGCATCTTCCGATCTCAGGCACCCAATTACAAACACATTGAAAAGTAGAAGGAGCTTGCAGCGTTTTTCCTTCCGCGGAGTTTTGTTTGTTTGTCTGATGAGTTGACAGAGTCTCCGAGAAATCAGGCTGGCCTCCAATTCACTATGTAGCCAAGAATGACAATGAACTCCCAAACCTCTGGCCCCCTACCTCCCCAGTGCTGAGATTACAAGTGTGGGCCACTACACCCAGTTTATGTGGGGTTAGGAATGAACTCAGGGTTCTGTACATGTTAGCCAAACTCTTTGTGAACTAAGCTACAACCATAACCCCTTAGCTCAGAAGCATTACGCACAACAGGAAGTCCAGCAACTGGAAGCTGAGACAGGAGGGTGGCGAGTTCAAGACCATTCTGGGCTACATAGCAAGACTCTGTTGTGGTGATGTTTTCTTTGTGCTCTAACAAATAAAGCTGGCCTGGAGATCACAGTGCAGAGCCAGCCACTAGTTAACCATAGAAGCCAGGCAGTGACGGCACACATCTTTAATCTCAGCACTTGGAATCTCATGCCTTTGATCCCAGTATGTAGGAGGCACATGCCTTTAATCTCAGCACTAGGGAGGTGGAGACAACAAGTGATATGGCTGGGCAGAGAGAGGAAGTGACAAGGAGGGGTGGAGAGAGGAGCGTACCCCTTTCAGGCTGAGGAGTTGGTGAGGTAAGATGTGGCTGTGGCTTGCTCCTTTGTCTCTCTGATCTTTCAGCATTTACCTGGATATCTGGCTCTGGGTTTTTATTATTAAGACCAATTCAGATTTGTACTACACTCTGTCTTCATGACCAACAGATATTAAAAGATAAATGAACAAAATGTAAAACCTTCATTTACATAAGTTCTGCTTAGGGAGATCCTATTAGATTTTATCAATGACAGTGTTTTTATCCCAAATCTTATGGTGCATAAATCTTACTCTTTAGCATTTCAAAAGGAAATTTAATGCTGAACCTCCTTGCCCAGGTGAGGGGATGGGAGAGTCACGCACTAAATAGCACAACTCCTGCACATCACACTACTTAGCTGCTAATTTTCCAACCTCTCCGAGGACCATCACATGACTTTAAATTGAGGACATGATATCAGAGAAGGATTCTCATGTAAGTTACAGTGACCTCTGATCTAGAAACTGCCATTAAGATTCAAAGATAATACCCTCCATCTCTAGAATCCACTGTGAGGGAAACCAGACCAAGGATAACCCTGAGTCTTGAATTCACAGCCCCTGAGTCAAAGACACTGATGGTTTGGCCACAACAAAAAAGTGTTTCTGATAGTGCAGACAGTTAACAAAAGACACCGGAAATCCTTGTTTCTCAAGCAGGTAAGCGAGAATGAAAAACTGGAAGACAGCTGCCCCAAACTGCATATTCTCAGGGGTTGCAGACACAGGTTAAAGATGATCATCCCCCCACACAAGCAGGCATTCTTCCCGTCCACCATAAAACTGGGTCCAGAGAACATGAATTTTCTTCTGCCCTCGGAAACTCCAATGACCTTAACCTGAGGGTTGGACAGGGGACAGCAAGCTTCCTGTCCTATACCCCATGGTGGCAGAACAGGTACACAGCTAGAACCACAGAGCTGGCACTGCTGAGGTTAACAGTGGTGCCTGCTGCTTCTTTAGAGAGAGTCCTTTCTGTGAACTCAGAATCTCCTCTAAGGGAATGATTTCAAGGACCCTACCACAGAACCACTGCTCCCAAGTTGAACAATAAAACCCACCATTAGGCAATGGTCCCTTTGAATCAGGACCACAAAGATCCTTCTGAAAATGTAAACATATTACTCTACCCCTCCCCCTCCTCCCCCAAAGTCCTTGTCAGAATTCCAGGTAACAAGTGTTACATGTCATCTCCACTGTGTCCTCATCAAACAATCCCATTTTTCTCTGAATCTGTGACTGGCAACATGGACTCCCTCCGGCAGTTCATGTGGCTCTATGTGCACTTTAGTGTGAGTTAATTCAAAGTGATATGATGAAAAAACAGAATGCCACTTTTCACATTTCCAGTGCCCAAGAGCCAAATGTAATGTCAGTGAATGGCACAAGAGCTAGAGCAGGCAAAGGGCATCTCCATCACCGCAGACACACTGGAAAGCAGCACCGCCCTTAGATACTTAAGATACTTCAATCATATTAGTGGGTGGAGCCACAGAGCTTTGGATAAAAGGATAAAAGACCTGGGAAAGCATGAGCCCAGTGCTTCTGTTTAAAGAGGAGAATGTTTTTCAAGAGAATTGCATGGTTCATAACTGTGGCCACCATAAGATCCTACAGGAAAATCCTCATGTACCACATACTTTTATACCCCTAAAGTACCCAAGCTTTAGTTAGAACGATTCTCAAAGACAAAAGCATCATTCACTTGTGTGTCCTGGGAGCATCTCTCCTTATCTAGCGGGCATACATAGGATGAGGATCAGTGTTGTCTGCCTGGCCAGCTTGGGATACCTCTGGCAGCCAAGATCAAATGAATGCATGAAACCCAATCGCCACATGCTTAAGGAATCCAGTGAAGGCATTGGCATCGGGGCTAGGAGGTGGCAGTGGGATCTCAAAGATTCTGTCACAAAATACAGCCCCAGGCCAGCTAGATGGCTCAGTGGGTTGAGACATTTGAGCCTTGAGCCAAGCCTGATGAGCTGACTTCAGTTCCTGAGTTTAATCCTGGGACCCATATGGGGGCAGGGAACCAGCACTACAAGCTATATATGTACACTCAAGCTGCATGTATATACTAGCGTGCATGTGCACACAGAGAGGGGGGAGAGGAAAGGAGGGAGGGAGGGAGGGAGGGAAGGAGGGAAGGAGAGACAGACAGAGAGGGGTATAATAACTGTTTTCAAGTGCAGCATCTGCGAAGGGCACACTCACAAGTTCAATCAGCACAAGCAGCTCTGTTTTCTTTCAGGAAGCTGAGCAGCTTTAGAAGGAAAACTTACACAGAACTTACCTAGAGGAAGGTGAGATCACAGTCGGGAAGAAATAAAAGCAGGCTGCCCAGACAGAAACTAAGACGGGGCCAAAGAGACAGAGATAGAAAAAAAAAAAATCACTTGCCAACCAACCCAGGCCATCGCAGGTCTTGCACCATCCCGGGCTGTCGCTGGTCTTGCAGACTGACTTTGACTTGGTATATACCAATGTGCAGGTGCTTGATCCCTGTCAGGTTGGGGGAGAAGCAGAAGCAGGGAACTGTGGGAGGCTGGGTGGCCTTGAGGCGCTGGAGGATGGGGGAATCTGGATTTAGGGCAGCCCTCAGTTAGGAGATAGGCATGAGAAGGTGGGTGGGACTTCCTGTCTGTGCTGTTAACATCCTTGTTTGGAGGGCGGCTACGCTCATATTGTCAGGACTTGACCATTAAGGAGTAAATCTGGTTTTATGGGCTGGAAGCATCCCAGAATGGCAAGAACGGTGAATGCTGTACTGCTTCAACTCCATTTCCTTTAGGACTTCCAGAAAGCGTTCCTGTCACAGTGCTGGGTTCTCCAGCTCTGTGTGAGGGACACCCAGTGCAGGTGCATCCAGACAACAGTAGCCATCCCAGAAATCTCATCCCCTCTCCAGTCCCGTCCCATCTCTTTTTTGAAGCAAGCAGCAGTTAAATGCGTCAATTGAGCCTTAAAGCCATTTCCTGAAAGAGTTAATAGAATATAACCCATCATAAAAGAGGGGAAGGCTCATTTATCCTCAAATTACACAGGAGTCTCTTGTCTCCATCCAGGCTTGAGGCTTGAGAGCATTTGCTCTTAAAAGCTATTTTTTTTTCCCCTCAGAAACAATGGAGCAGGTGCACGGCCCTTCAGTACACAGTGCATTCATCCCAGGAGGCAGGAAGGTGCTCTCACACCTGTTTCTTCTTTTAATTTGCTCCCGGCCTGGCTAATTTGCCCAATGTCAAGATTGGTATGGCCAAGTCTGCCAGTGAGAATTACGAGTGCTTGGCAGCTCAGCCTCCTTACTCTGGGCGTTCGGACAGCGTCTGTGGCGTGTCCTTTCTGTGTTGTTGCTCAGTTTCGTATTATACATGAATGGAACTAACTGTTGTATCAGTTAGGAGAAAACTAGCTTCCCTGAACTATCAGAGGGAGGAAAGGGTTCAATTTGATTTTATTTAAGATGTTGTTGACTTGCGCGTGGCACACGTGGCTAAGCGGGCTGGACAATCCAAAGGAGGCATGCTTACTGTTCTGGCTAGCTAAGGGAACGGACATCTGATCTCCATGTCTTATGTCTCAGAAACAGGTGGATAAATAGTCAAAACGTCTAGAGAGAAACAGGAAGAAGAGAAAAGGCAAGCGGCTAAGTGTCTGTGTTTCTCCTTCCTCAGAGGGCTGTGTCTCCCTCAGAACCTATACACCAAGCACTTTACAGTTGGCACAAGGAGACAGCCTGTTGGGGAGTCACTTCTGAAGACTCCTGCTCCCTACCATGACTTCATTTTACTCTAGCTCCATAAACGCCCATCTCTTCATCTCAGTTTGCTCTGGAATCATGGGAACTACCTGTTTTGAAAACGTCAGAAATAAGGAGCTGTTATACTTGCATAAATTTTAAACATCATAGTCACTTAGCCATGACCACTGGCTGATATGCTATTTGTATTTTCAAGGTATGATTTTTGTAGTTTTAACAGAAAACCAATACCCTACAAATTCTTTAATTTCTAAGGCAGTCTTTTTGAAGTCTGACAAACTCCCTCGTAAAACAAAAGGCTTAGAAGAAACATTTGATATATTTGAATAATGTGTAGCAAATTATTGAATATAAACTTACTTTCATATTTTATGTTGCTTATTTAAATATTTAGGATATGGTTTTAATTACCGTGAAGCTTTGCTAAACATCCACCTGTCAGTAAAGAACCTGATTTTTTTTTTTTTACATGCACATTCTCCTGAAAGCAAAACAGGTGTGAAAACCTGCAGGTATTTACCCACCAACAAAAAATAAAGGATATCTGTGAAATAGTCAGGAAGATGTAAACATGAACAGAACCTTAAAGCTGAAATACATCGCTGTGTGATTACAAACCCAAGGAGCATGAAGAATCCCAGTGAGCAGGGAGAGACAATTTTGTGCGACCCTGTCTGGGGGCCACACATGTTTATGTGAGTACATGTGTACATGTGTGTTCGTACATTTATGTAGAGGCCAACAGACCACTTAGGGTAATGTGATCTCTCTTGGAAGCCATTCATCTTTTTAATTTTGAGCCAGGGTCTCTCATTGGCCTGCATCTTAGCAAGCAGGGTTAGCTGGCTGACCAATGAGCCCCAGAGATCGGCACATCTCTGCCTCCCCAGCACTGGGACTGCAAGCAGACACTATGCTCAGCAGGTTTTGGTGGTGGTGTTTGCTTTTCTGTTTTGTTTGTTTTATGTTTTGTTTTCTGTTTGTTTGCAGTATGTGTGGTGTGGGGGGTTGTTTTGTTTTGTTTTGTAGGTTCTGAGGATCGAACTCAGGTCCTTGTGATTGTAAAGCAAGCATTTTATCGATCGAGTCTCCCAGCCTGGGAAAGCCATTCTTATTCTTGGCCGTGACACTAAGGATCTTAGAATATTTTAAGCCGCAGGTGTTTGCAGAATGCCACCAGTTTTCAGAGCGCATTATGGTGAACTTGGAGTGTTGTAACGGAGATGAAATCTTCAGGACTTTCTAAGAAGCTGGCTGACAAGGAGGACAGACAAGTGAGACTTCTAGTAGTCACAGGTAACTAGTCTCAGTCAGTTGAAAAAGGTTTGATTTAACCTATGGCTCTGAACACCCAGCATGGGATCAGGTACAGAGGGCCCTGGGCAAGTGGAGCTGCAGATAAAGGGCACAAGAGAAATCCCCTACATTGGGCTCCTGAGAAGAATGTAGAAGGGCTCACCAATGCCTACCTGGAATAGGACAGTTGCCTCTCTGACTGGGAGCTCTTGTCATTAATAAAGAATGGACTTTGTATTTACTTGTGATGTAGCAGCTTAGACTCCAGATTCCTGCCTCCGGGTTCCTGCCATGTTTGAGTTCCTGTCCTGACTTCCTCCAGTGATGGACTACAGATATTGGAGTACAAACCACACAAACCCTCTTCTCCTTAACTTGCTTCTGTTCGTGGTGTTTTGTCCCAGCAACAGAAATCCTAAGCCAGTAGCTGACTGCAGCCTTGACCTTTATCCACCTTTTCCACCTTGACTTTGATCCTGGTAGCCTCCTGCTCCTCATCCCTGATGTCAAACTCAGAACAAGACAGGGCACATTGAAATCAAGGCAGCATCTAATAAAACAAGTTACTCACCACCTGGGGAAACATATATTTAAAAACTCCCTAAAAGCAAACTGTTTTCCGTCTCTTAATTTAGGGATTTATGTTCAGAGCTAAAAGGAGAATTATTCCTTCCTGACTCCTATGGTTGAAATGTCTAGTCAAGGACAAATCTGCCTTTTCTAAAACATAAAATAAATCCTTCTAACTCACATACTCACTGTGGGTCTATCATGGACACATCATAACATAGTTTTCAGTAATGAGTCTTTATGCACCATGATATTCTGTCTCCTCGAAGTCTCCCAGAACCATGTCAAACTTAGAAATGAATGCTTAGGGCTCCCAGTAGTACCCAGTTTCCACTCTGGGCACCTCTGTAAGTTCTTTGTCTTCATTAGACTGAGGATGTCTCACAAAGGCTAAGCATTGATTCCACCTGGATGAGAAGCAAGAATAGGGACGGGGTGGAAGACAGAAAAGGGACAGTGCCAGAGATAGGCAAGAGAGAGAGGGTGTGGCAAAGCCAGAGAACATCACAGACAGCCAAGGAGTGCTCGGCTAGATTCCAGGCTCCCTACTCATCAGCCTGTACAAATGAGAGTGAGCTGTTGGCCCTGTCTGGGGTCCTCACTTGCTTTTTCAAATGAGAGTAGCTACAGTGGACAGTATCCTGTCCTGAGGCCGCTGGTCACTTTGCATCAGCAGACCGGAAGCAGAGAGTAAATGAGAAACGATACCAAGCTATAAAGCCAGAAAGTCTGCCTCCAGGACCTCACCTCCTCCTGCAAGGCCCCACCTCCTAAAGGGTCCACAACCTCTCCAAACAGTGCCATGGGCTGGGGACCAAGCATTCAAACATAGAAGAAGCCTGTGGGGGACAGACCTATCACATCGAACGCTGACACAGAGTAATGTGTGAGATAACCACACACCTCTAAGTGTCTGCTGTTTAATTATTCACAATGAGGTCTCCAGACCGCCTGAAGGTCAGTGGGAATCTGCTCTTCAGGCACTTAGATGCCTCCCTGGAGCGAGCTGAGGGGAGGAAAAGACCTTCCTACTGTTGGCCTAGGTATTTCCAATTCTTTAAAATTATGTCACAACCATTTCAGCATAAAAACCGAAGAAACACTATTCATACTATAAATACTACAACCTAAAACTGGTTCTTCATTTAAAAAAAAAAAAAAAAACTGGAGAAAATATGCCAGAATGAACAGAATTTTATTCAATAGTGAGATGGTGTTTTTTTTTCCCCTCTCCTTACAAATATCCTCCTACATTATCCTACCTTTTCAATAGTATTTAAGTACACGTCAATGCACTTTAACTAATATTTAAAAGAAAATGTAGCTTCACGGCATAGTTGTCTTAGGGGGAAAAAGCTCTTTGAAGACTTTCTCAATATTAAGACAGAACAGGAAAGATTTTGTAAAAATTCTTTTAAAAGCTAACTCCTTTCATCAACCTAACTATTTAGGCAAATGTGCTGTACCATGACATTTTAAATAAAAGGAAAACTGTTCTGAATGCCTGAGAATTCATCACTGAGGATTTAGGACATTATTTCAGACATCCAAGCACTATTCATAAAAGGAAACCACAGGCTGACCCAGGGCAGGACTGGATTATCACAAGGACCTGCTGATCCCCTGTTCCTGTCCTTCAGGCCCCAGCAGTGGAGACAAGGGTGATCACGCACCTTTAACTACCTATGGTAATATTTTATGATTTATGTTTTATCTGAGTAAGGCATTTTTTGTATTAAGTATACATGCTAGTGTTTTATATCAGTCAAAATCTGTAGTCAACAATATTATTTGATTTTCCACAAACTAAGCAAACTATTTATTTTGTATTTTAATTATATATTAATAGCAGTCATTACTAATTAATCTACTCTAATATCACTTTAGTAATAGTCACTCCCAATTAACCTACTACATTTTACATTAATATTTCAAATGACTCCTAGTGTCAACTTAATTTTCTAGCCGTGTGTGTGTGTGTGTGTGTGTGTGTGTGTGTGTGTGTGTGTGTGTGTGTATAATTATATATAATTATAACAGCAAGGTAAGTATATTCCTGTCCTACACAGCTCCAGGGTTTGATATAACATGCTTCTGTTAGAAACAATGGGATAAAAGTTTTTGTCACTGCCTTATTTTTTTCTAGGTATGTTCTTCATGGCCGGAGGAGTTAGGACAATGGTCACTTGATGGAAACATTGGGGAATGCACTGTGAGTTTATATCGTGGGGCCTCCCAAACCTGCATCTTAAGAACTGAAGAATTTGGCAGTGATGATAAGGCAAGGATACGCAGATCCTCACAGTGCAATCTCAGATCCCAGGCAGCACTCCCAATGTTTTGCACAGCTTTGCATATTACAGCCCTTGGGGGAGGCAGGAATTTGGATTCCTTTTAGAGATGAGGAAAAGAAAAGTTACAGAGGTTGTCCCAGGTCTATGTAACTGGTAGATGAGTTGAGATTCCCTCTCACATTGGAGCTTCAGAATTCACACTTTAATAACTCACCACACTGCACCCAACAACACTCAGTAGTGTGTTTGAGAACATTTTCCTTCCTTTTCATGCTGAAGTACATCTCCCATTTGCCCCCAAACTGCTTCGTAGCCCTCATCTCCAACTATCTCTTCTCCCATCCAAATGGAAACCTCAACTGTCTAATGGGCCTTTGGGTTGTCAATTCCCTGAGTGTATCAACCTAGCTTTCTCTTTCCATGATTACCCTTATCTCTTACTCACTGCTACCTACTACCCTGGTCCCAGGCATTCTCTTACCAGCCCTGTTAAGAGTTCTCAATGGCAAATGTCACCCAGATACACAACTGTGGTACCCAGGACAGACCCATCTGTGGTGATACAGTTGGAAGGTAGAGGACCCTTCTCCACCTCAAGACTTTAGAGCAATTCCGGAGTCCGAGAGGGGTCCATCCACTCCAGAGACAAACCCATCCTCATCCTGTCACTAGATGAAGGTTCTGATAAGATTCAGTCATTGCAGAGCCCCTGCTGTGGAGTAGCCGAGTTTAGTTTAATCATCGTTTTTGTTTGTTTGTTTGTTTGTTTTTGTTTTTTGTTTGTTTGTTTTTTGAGACAGGGTTTCTCTGTGTGGCTTTGCGCCTGTCCTGGAACTCACTTGGTAGTCCAGGCTGGCCTCGAACTCACAGAGATCCGCCTGGCTCTGCCTCCCGAGTGCTGGGATTAAAGGCGTGCGCTGCCGCCACCACCGCCCAGCATCAGTTTACTCATGGACATAGCAAAATAGGGTTCTAGACCTGAGTTCAAATGGAAGAGGACCTAGCAGGTGGACTAGAAGAGGACAGCTCGGCATTCTTCCTAGAAGGGTAGTGCTCTCCAACACACACTGTTGAAACAGAGAAGGAATAACAGGGCGCTGGAGATGTAGTCCATTTGGTAGAGTGCTTGCACCACATACACTGGGTATGGTGGTCAATGCCTGTAATCCCAGTCCTCAGGAAGGGGAATCAAGCGGATCAGAGGTTCAAGGTCATTGTCAGCTACTCAGAGAGTTCAGAGCTAGCTTAGGCTACCCATGACTCTATCTCAAAACAAATAAATAAAATGTGGTCAAGAGCTATGTGTGAATGGATGGAAAGTCAATGTAGGCGATCACAAATGTAACTCCCTATAATGCAAATTACTTAATGCATGTGTATATCCGTGTATGTTGGGTGGGTAGCTGTATAATGTCACTATACTGTATATAAGTATACGTATTCATACACATACACACACCATTTGTGTGCATGTATCCTGCTATTGTGTACATGTACATATTTACATGTATGCATGTGTGTTCTACATTGTGACCAATACTCAGAGTTTCATCGAAGAAAGTCTATGTCTTTCCTACTGTCTGTCTAGCATGATGCTTCATAGACACATTTGGGGAAATTAGCCTAAGTTTTCAAGTAAACTCTTCCTTTCCCACAGAGACCTTGTCCACACCTCTGAAACCTTTGAATGAGGAAACAGAATAGTAGGTGTCCATTCTGTAAGTAAGCTAGATTCCATCTGGGAGGTTAAACTTGATTGTCAACTTGGTGGGATTTAGAAGCCAACTTTTGCGTGTGTCTGTGAGAGAGCGTCTAGGTAGGGCAGCTGAAGTGCGAAGATGCCTCCTAATTGTCGGGGGCATCCTTCCACAGGTGGGATTCTGAAGTCAACAAAGAGAAGATAGCAGGAAGAGCATCAGCATGCCCCTCTCTTTCTCTCTGCTCCTGGACTGCAGATCCTCTGTGGCCAGCCATCTCAGGCTCCTGCCTCCACGCCTCCCTCCCATAGTGGACTGTAACTTCAAATCGTGAACCAAAATAAACCACCTACCCCCCTCAAGTTGCTCCTGTTAGGGAATGTTGTTACGGCAATGAGAAGGAGCAATCCTACCTCATGAGAATTTTCTCTGAGAGACCCACAAATTCTTCCTATGTCAACAAAAGGACACACACACACACACACACAAACACATACACACACTGTGCTCCAATTGAAAAGTATATTGCCAGCCAAATCCTGAAGGCAGTTAGGGATTTTTGACCATTGCATTGTTTAATTATCTAAGTATACCATCCCCTTTCTGTGGTGATCAGTGTTCATATGTCATCACATAAAAAAGTTAGTAAATAAGTTTTCAAGCAGACGATATGATCAGCAAGACGCTCACCCTGTGTAGCAGCATGTAAAACATATTCCACCGGGCGCTTTTGAGAAGGGTATTTTATGAATAGGCAAAAAAAAAAAAAAAAAAAACTCAGGCCTGTGATGCAAAATTACTTCAACCGATTTGCTAAGTGGCTGCCATTTTAGGTGGGGAAATATTTGTGGTGTGGCGTCGTAGCTGAGTTCTCTCCTCCAGAAAGGCTAGTGCTGCAGAAAATAACCCACAGCAAATGATCACAACTTAGGAAGAATCCTGAAAGTCACAACACCCACATTCCAAGAAAGAGAGGACCCACTAATCCAGAACAGGCAGCAAGCCCCAATTAAATGCCAAATCATGCCAGCATCCTCTCTTTTCTTAAAGGAAGAGGCTTTTCAGACTTTCCATGACTTGTTCTTTCTCAGAAACAAAAGAGAAGGAGTTGCAGAGCTTGGAGCGGCAGACAAAGGCCCCAAACACCCACCTTCTATTCAATAAACTATAGTGGGAAAAGAAAACTATTATTCAACCAATAAGCAGGTATTGTTTTCTTAAGTGAGTGTGCAGAGAACCCCAGAGATGGCGCCTTGTGGCTTCCTCAGCTGGAACCCTGCCCCATCACCACCTCATCTGAGTCTTGTCCAAATGCATCTGCCTGCCTGACCCTCTCCATGTGCCCTCACGCTCCCTACAGCTGTCATTCTCAGAGATTCACAGAGACCAACTCGACGTCTGAAAGTTGGAAGAAGGCTGATTGCCACGGGGATGACAGGGAGGTGACAGGCTTCTCGGGTTGCTGTTTTCTATTTTGCTGTTCCAGGGCACGGCAACTCACTTGGTGGACATAACAGGCAATCTGGCCTCCATGCAGACATCCAGATGGTTGCTAGGAGTTGAGAGGGGCCAGCCATCAGGAAACTCAAGCCAGCTCTTTTATTATGGGAGACTCGCTCCCCCATTGCCTGCAGACTACACGCTCTTGTCTGAGGACTGTGCTTTGAAAACGACGGTGTTTAAAAATCCTAACATCCATATCACTGCTCATTTTTCAAATGTACGCTATGCCCAGATAATCTAAGCGGAAGAGAATGAAATACAGCCTGTGTGTGCAGCCTGACTGAAGCACATAGGTATTAACACTGACCCTGGGTCTGCCCTAGCATACACGTTACCTCTGCCTGTTCATTTCTGTTCCCTGCATGTGAGTCACTTCTAACCAGAAAGGGTCTCAGGTCCCTTCCAACAATGACAGGGAAGTGTAACATCAATCATGCTACTTCAGTGCCATTCATGGGACTTGGAATGTGTAGCTACTCAATGTCAGAAACTGACATATGGTCCATGCCCCCAGAGAGCCCAAAATGAAGCTTCATTATTACTGCTGCTGATGGAGTGGTCTTAGTCTTGATGCTATGCTGAGATTTCTAAAAGGATAAAGTATAGAAGAGAACTTGAAACGTGTATTCTGAAGCACTCATTAATTGGAGGATTCACTCAGCATATATAAAAATTTCTAGAAAGCCCAGGAGAGCAAAAACAAGCTCAAAGTCCTAAACCTAACCTAGCCAGCTAAGCAAGGGTGGCACCTGAAATGTGGAGTGTGGGAAAAGCCCGAGAAGCTTTGAAAATTGAGAGATTGGATCTTCCAGAACGTTTCCTATAGGAGTAAAACTGGGAATTCATCCAAGGCAACCATGTAGGGAACAGAGGAGAATTCCAAAGCAAAAACACCAACGAGCTTTTGAGTCAAACTTGGAGAAGAGCAAAAATGAAAAATCCAAAAGATGCAGCAAATGAGACAAAGAAAAACCCTAATCTCCCAGTGTCAAGAAGAGCCGCGTGTTTCATCCAGCAGTCTTGACCCCATGCGATCTGGGCACCTGAAGACAATAATAATGAGTTACCTTAAAACACCTAGAGAGGAAGCAGAGGCCCTTACTCCATCCGCTGGGAGGATGAGGGAGGGCTCCCCACTTCCCAACACTCTGGGCAAAAGCAGTGTGATGCTGTGAACATCTGAGTGGAAGGCAAGCTTTTGGGAACACTCTTCAGGCTAGTGGTTCTCAGGGGTTTAGCTACAGAGGAGGTGTGGGCTAGGAAGTGGTATCCATTTTTATTATTTGAATAAGAGAGCCCAGGAAGAGGGTTCAATGTTATTTGGGCAAGTCAATTTCTCTAATATGTTTTTTCAGTCATAGGTCTGAGAGTTGCCATGGACACATGCATGCTGCCAATGCTGACACCCCTTTGTCTGGCTGACTCTACTCTCAGAGTTTACAGGGTCAGTCTCTAACTCACAATGCCTGAGGATATGAGCGTTCCTGAAAACAGGGGCCCTTAAGGAGTGGGGAATGGTTCTGTTGAGAAAGAGCTTCCTTTGCAAGCATGAGGATCCAAGTTTAATTCTCAATACCCAAGTAAAATAAAAAGGCTGGTATGGTGGCACACAAGTATAATCCCTGTAGTCAGGAAACAAGAGGATCTGTTATCCTCTGGTCTCTACATACACATATACACCTGTACACACACACACACACACACACACACACACACACACACACACACACAAAGAGGTAAAGTAAAATATATTCCCATAGGCTATACCTGAATCCACTGTGACTACAGTTGTTACCAGAAAACATCAGAATTCAGACTCCCAGAGGGAAGACCATGCGGAGACACAGGGTGGGCAGCTGTTAGAAGCCCGGGAAGTTGGCTCCAGAAGCAGCTCTGCCCACACTGGATCTTTGACTTCCAGTAAAATCTAGAACGATGAGAAAAAGCCATGTTTGTTGTCTCCGCCCTAAGTTGTAGCCCCTCCTAACAGAACTGAAGCTTTATTCCCACGCCAGCGAAGGGCCAAGGTGCTGACGCCATCACCTGCTGGCACTGACTGGCGTGCTAACCGCAACAAGCCCTGTGCTAGCCACAGGTGAGTATGAGACGAAGGAGGCCAAGGATGACCCGGATCAGAGCAAAAGAAGGGAGCCAGGATACAGCATTGGGCATGCGCAGTGAGCTGGCTACTGGCTCCCCAGGGGCTGAGTGCAGCGTTGGGCATGCGCAGTGAGCAGGCTACTGGCTCCCCAGGGGCAGCTGTGCATTTGCGTCCACTGTGGGACTTTGATATGAGACTAGACCTCAGACAGCAAAGCCTCAAAGATGGAGGCCCAACACCAAAGATTTATAAAAATGCTCTTCATGATTCAAATATGCAACCAGGTACTGACTTACAGAGAGGGTGAGACCTCATCCCAGCCTGGGTCACTTCATCTCTCCTGTTGTCCTCTAAAATGTGGAGTGGCCTGCTCTAGACCTAGCCTAATAAACCACACAAAAGCATGACTGCTTGTGAAGGCAAAAAATTCCTGTTGTTGTCCTGGTTTAGTTCTTTGTTTCTGGTTTAAGACAAATGTTAAAAAAAAAAAAAAAAAAGAGAGATTAAAAATTTTCAACTCAGTAGCCAGAATAAATAATGTAAGGACTTCAGCAGACTGCAAAATCAATGACTCAGGTGGGTGGGGTGGAATCTTATTCTGTGATCAACTCCCCTGCTGCCTTTAATTCTTTAAGTCAGAAATTTCTTTTAACTAGTTCTGTGGAGATCGGTCATCTTTTCTTTACAGGCTCTTTCAAAATATCTTTTAAGGAAAAAGATGGCTAGGAAGCACCATGTGTCGTTAACATGATGACGGCTACATGTTATTTTGCATGCAAATAGGTTTCATTGCATCATCTTGTTTTTATTTTGTTGTTGACTTTCAGTCTTAGTTTCTAAGAAAACGCTCCTAACATTGGCCGGAGACTTGTGTCCTGGCTCCCTGCACCACTGCTTCAGAGTGCTGTGCACTTTTTATCTGTACGACAGTGTCAAGAGGGGGAGCTAGTGAGCTAATTGATCAGAGATTGGGGCTCAGACTTTGCAGACTTTCAGAGGTCATGGGAATCCCTCGCCTGTGTTCTCCTGCCCTGGGAAGGGTCTTGTTCCATTTCCCCCCAGTTTCCCAGTAAGACAGCCCATCACACTCCTCTCCTGCCTCTCCCATCGGCTCAGCATAGAAGCCGATTACAATTTGACACGCAAAGCGGAAGAGGATTCTAGCCACACAAGCTCACACAGAAACTGAGCCACCAGCATGGAAAAACCCATCTCTGAGCTCCAGTTCTTACACTTTAGAGTGTTAAGAGAATAAAGGTGAAGTCAGCAGACTTCAACAAGGCCTGCAGGTCTGCTCTGGGCAAAGGGCTTCTGTGGTGACACTGTCTGCAGAAGCAGGTCCCTAACGCCTCTCAAGGCAGCTCTGCACCTCACTCCTGCTGATGTGAGCCAAACACAGCCGGTTGTGGTGAGAGGTGGGTGCTGCAAAGCCCTTTTCTCCCCTCCCACCATTCCCTAAACCACCCAAGCACCTCGCTTTCACCCTCTTCCGCTCAAGCTATTATTTTGGAACCAAGATCAAACAATGTTATTTTTGTGAGTTGTTTTTTTCTGTTTGCTTTATCATTTTCTCCATTAGTTAGAATATCAATTCCCACCAACGTTCATACCTGTGCAAGGCTGTCCAAAGACACAGCAGGGGCCTAACCAAGCTCAGACTTTTGAGCAAACATCCCCCAAAAGGTAACAGTAGCCTGTATGTATGTGTGTATGGACATGTGTGGCAGTCCTGTTCATTTTTATGAAACACTAACAGAATACACTAATGACTTGTGAATACATATGGGTGTTCCCACTATCTAGGACCCTCAAGAAATGCCAAGTCTTTAATAGGAGGCACATGATGCTAGGAATTCCTGGGGGGATCAGCTCTTACTCATGGGTATAAATATGTGTGCATTTATAGACATACTTGATACACAATATTTTATGTGTTTACAAGATGATTTCAATGCATTTTCTCATTTAATCTAGGAAAGAGAATGAAATGGAACAGCTATCCCCCACCACATGGTTTCCTTCACATAGAACAGTCTCAGAATGCATGATGGGACATGTGTGTGTGTGTGTGTGTGTGTGTGTGTGTGTGTGTGTGTGTGTGTTCGTTCATATAGTTTGTTTGGTTTGCTCAGTTAAGCTCAAAGGTCAAGAGTCTAAAATAACCAGATGTGAGACTCATGTTCTATGATGCACACTTGTGATCTTAGCACTCAAAAGGCTAAGGCAGGAGGGGTTTGCAAGTTCAAGGCCAGTCTGATTTACAGAGCAAGTAGTTCCAGGCCAGCCAGAGCATCATTAAGACTCTGCGTAAAATTGCATAAAACAGGCCGGGGGCAGGTGAAACCTGGCCTTGCTACTTAGCACATTTCCTAATCTCTTTCTGTCTCTGAAAGAGGAGGAACAATTTGTGTCTTACAGAGATTCTTGTAAAAAGAGATAATGTGATGAAAATAGTAGCTGCCACTGTACACATGTAAGTATGTTACACACTCACACATACACACAATCACAATCACGGTATGTGTAAAGCACTCTAAGACAAATGCACACTGTTTGCAACCCCCAAGCCCTTTGGACTGGCCTCTGCAACCCCACAAGGGGGCATTTTCTGACACTATTATACTATGGGGTGGCTGGTAGAGGTGAGCATGTGTAGTAGAATATTATTTTAAGGTGTGTTACTTTGGTTTATGTTGCATTTGTTTAACTCTGCGAAGCTGTGTTACTGTGCCTGTCTAAGACACCTGATGGTCTAATAAAGAGCTGAACGGCCAATAGCAAGGCAGGAGAAAGGAGAGGCGGGGCTGGCAGGCAGAGAGGATATACAGAAGGAGATTAAGCAATCACAGGAGGAGGAGGAGGACTCCAGGGGCCAGCCACCCAGCTACACAGCCAGCCAGGGAGAAAGAGTGAGATTTATAGTATTTAGAGAACGGGAAAAGCCCAGAGGTAAAAGATAGATGGGTTAATTTAAGGAAAGATGGTTAGAAACTAAGCCAAGCTAAGGCCGGGCATTCCTAAGTAAGAATAAGCCTCCGTGAACAATTTATTTGGGAGCTGGGTGGTAGGCCCCCCCAAAAGAGTAAAAACAACCAACAGCAACTATTCACAGTGGTATGGAAGGGTCTATTCTAAGTGGTTTCTGCATGGCTGTGAGTCTGGGGTCTCAGCAAGAAGATTCATTACATGGAGGTGCAGGCAATGTTTTCATAGGGCAGGAAGAACATGCTTGTGGGCAGGACACGAGGAACAGGCAGCAATGTTTTCCATGCGGAAGTCACAGTGTACCAGGATGCTGAAAGGATCCTGAGGTCATCCTGTGTGATGGCAGTCCCATAGAAGAGTACAGAATTATACATATTTTCACTAGGCTTTTGGGTGTGGCACATTCCTCACACCTAGCTGAGTTTGCCTCTGGGGTCCTCATGTATCTCACAGATTATCTGGATAACAAGTGAATCAGGGTGTCTAGTCCAGTGTCTTCAGGACCTTTAATACCTGCTTCTGGCTGCTGTTCTCACTGACTACATGAATATATACCAAACCAAGATCAGTTTCAGAGTATCAATAAACCTTCCCAGATATAAGAAGCCCCAAGTTCACTATGAAGACAGATTACAGAAACTCTAAGGGTGGTCACCAGGAAGGTGTGCCTCACAAGGTTCACTCCTAAGGCTCATACACAGCATCATCGTTTAGAAGAGACCCAGGGGTACAGGGAAAGGAAGATCACTCACCGCTTTTCACCTCCCTGAACTCAGCCTAATTGGCAGAAGGACAATATCGGTGTGGATTGAACTGTTTGAAGGTACCAAATGATCTGCTATGGGCGGCAATCCTAAGGGCCATCCAGGAAGTGGACAAATCTTACAGATGATTAACAAATGCTTTTGAAAATGGATGGCCTTTCTAACGGTGTGCACAGAACAAACAAATGCACAGAAATTCGCCTCCAAGTCTCCATCTGGGGCTCACTGCTTTATCTCCAGGACAGATAAAGCTGCTTTCAATCATAATGGTGGTCTCTTCTCTGAGGGGTACCAGAGACAATATATGAGGAAACCAGTCTTCAGATGCTGGTGCATGGAAGTGCCTATGAAAAGGTGGACATTGCCCCTTCCTTTTGGATTCAGGGAAATTCCATTAAAGTATTCCACTCAGCCGAGTGCATTAGCCTGGTGTATGACTTTGAGAGGCAACTGAAGTCCTGATGGCCTAAATTCAAGAAACTCCTAATTCAGAAGTCAGAGCAAAACTGCCGGGGTCTCCGATGTGGAACTAAACCACCACAGAAGCGCTCACAGCTCCCATTAAAGTTAACAGCCACAGCTCATGTGCCCCATGATCCTCCAGGGGTAGGAAGGTACACGAGCTGGCCAGATCATCGCTGAGCCCTTGCAGCTGAGCCTGCTGGTGAAGACCCAGAGGCAGACCACACTGCTGTCCAGAAAGCTGAAACATGGTACCACAGGGAACACAGACCTCCGGTGCCCAGATGCAGTCAGCTCACTTCCTTAACTCTGCCCAAGGACTGAAGAGAACCAAGAGAGGAGCTGTCAGCATGAGCAATGCTCACTCAGAACCGAGGCTTGGAAAGCTGGCTGCCGTGGCCATCGCTGAGCCCATAAGCCTTTGTTTAGGTATGCCATTTACTATGTGGGCACTGATTAGTTTACATTTTCTTCCCTTTGTCTTTGACTCATAATTACTGTATGGAAAAATACGATTTTAGAAAATGCAACATTAACTAAATAGAACTGACGCAACAGTAATGAGCCCACTCGAGATGGGTTTGGCTATTTGCTCAACGATGCTTCAGCGTCTGAATTAGATGGAACAATGTCCTTGGCCTCTGGGAGCATTTAAGGAAGCCCCAAATCCAGAAAACCCAAAAGCCAGCGCCCAGCTCTGCTTCTGGCTCTCCCTTTTCAGTTCCAGCCGACCCTTAGGAACGTCTGTCCCCGAAGACAAAAAGGATAGGTTTTTCCACAAGTCATCCTTGTGTGAAGTGCTAACCCATCAGCCGGATACCCAGGAGAAACAGCACAGGAGCTGTCAAGAACTGTCTTTCGCAGGCAGCTCTCCAGCCGACAGCCTCACAGGAAGAGAACCTGCTGGGCTGCTGTAGACACCACCTGTGCAGCACCAAGGGGGATGACCGGTGTGGCTGCTGCTGCCCTACTGTGTGGACGAGATGACCGAAGTTCAGAGAAGTGAGAGACTGCCTGAGGTTAACATTCCAGTCGGGGCAGTTGGCTTTAAAAAGCCTGTTCACTCACTTTCCCTCTTGGTTCAGATGTCCAGAGTCTTAACTGGTGGCAAGGACAACGACATAGACCTGATTGGTTCACAAAGAACTTGATTTCAGTCACAGCCCCTCCAGAGCTCTGCAGACACCAGAGCCCACATCCCAGGTCATGTCATTTGGTTATAGATGTGACCCAAAGGCCAGGCAAACCAAAAGAGTCCTATTAAAATAGCACATGTAGCAAACCCTGGGAAGGGCTCCTGGGCCAACCTCTGGCTTCATGGTGGCTTTTTTTTTTTTTTTTTTTAACACACACAGGCAAGTTGCTGAGGGAGGTTTATGATGGAACTGTGCACGGCACAGCACCAGGCCTATGATGAACAGGAATTCACGTTTAGTAAGTTCCTTCCATTCTTTCTCGGACAGCAATAGCTGTGCCCACCTTACAGAAAGCATGTGATCTCTCAGTGGGTCACTTTAGCCTCACAGAATCTGTAACAACCACTGTTTCAGGAGATTTTTGTTATGCGTACTTAGAATCAACACTGCAAAGTTCTTTTTCTTTTTATTTTTTTAAACTGGAAAGCCCCTGAAATGGGATTTTAACAGATTAGCAAAAGTAGATTTTTGTTTCACTGACCAAGAACGCATCTAGAAGAAATTAATGTAGCTGACAGATAGAATTTACACCGTATCTTGTGTTTGTCGCCTGGTGCTATATTTAACCTTCCTGAGAAGTAGTCATGAAAGGTGTTCCACAGTGGTGGTGTTCTTCACTTTACTACAAACACTAAAACGATCTCCAATAACAGGTGGAAGCGAATTTTACCCCCTCTTACTGTTTCCAGCTTGTTGTTGTGGCTGGGCAGCCCCGGAGAGACAATGGTGAATGCAGAAGGCTCGTCAAGGAGAGGCTTGTGGATTCTAAATTTTCTAGAGCAAAGAGTATAAAAATGAGAAAAAAAATCTCAATCGGCAAGGGAATCCTGAACCAGTGTCTTGATATGGCTCACCAAAACTACCAGATAGGCAGGGTTCCATCACTGCCACAGTCACCAAAGAACGAGTGAAAACTAAGTCCAGTGGTCCAAGCAGGCCACAGCACAAGGAGTTGGCACTGGCAGTAAGTTTGGCTCAGGCTGTCTGGAGGGGTTCCAGATGTTAGAGAGCAGAGAGATGGAGTCTGTCACACAGACGGACATAACGTGAATTTGAAGTGGAGCAATAACGCCCAGCTCAGCTTGATGGGGCCAATGATCAACATGTTTAACCTCATTATCAAAAACCCACCTCAGCCATCTTTAAAAGCATGCAGCAAACCAACAGTGACCAGCCACTTGAGAATTCTAAACAGGCATTCTGTTTAAAATAAAATAGTTTCCGGGATGCGTTTAAAAACCAGAGGCGTTTCAACTGTTAACGAATGCTCCTTTCTCAGCCTACTATCATTTCCCACTCTGGCCGTCCAGTATGAACTTCCCATGATCTCAGACTGCCCTTCATTTCTCATTTGTTTAGTATCTAAAATGTCCCAGATTGTTCTGAGCACTATGGGAAAATATCTAGAAAACAAAACACAAACACAAACTACTTAACTAGTGGCTCGGTCTGCCTGTGTCCTGACAGTTGTATCCCACACTCTCCTCCACCCACCCAACCTGCCTAACCTGTCCCCAAGCCTTGCCCGTGGCTCCTGTCAAAAGTCCCAGCAATGTGTCTGCTCTCACTCAATTCCACTTCAATTCCTTGATGGATGAACCTCTGAAACCCTAAGGAACAGTTTGGCCTCACCCCTGCCCCAAATTCAGGAGGTAGTGCCTAAGATGACCTTATCTGCTAACACTAAGTTTCCATGTCCCATTCTGTTTTAATAGCTACAAAAAGAACCCAAGGGACATATTGATGGTGGCTGTATTAACAGATAAAGGACACATAGTGCAGCCAGCCAAGGAGAGACGTTTACAGGGCAGAGCCCATCAGAGTTTCAAACATGGAACTGCCAGGTCTCCTTTCTAGAAGGGTTGTAGGCACAAGACGTAGGTTGCAATTCACCAAGAATTGCCAACAACAGCCATGCAACCAACCTTTAGTGTTCTGGGTATTAGTGGAGCTCAACAGCACCACCCTAATTACCAAGTGAAGAATTTGATCTCAGACCTCAGTTTCAATTCCATCCAGAGGTCCCAACTGATACTATAAGAAGCAGAAGCCCCATCCTAAACCCCACTATTAAGTTCTGTGTACATGACCCAAAGCCTCAAACAAACAAAAATTATTTTATCAGAAATTACACCCAAGGTTAAGAATGACCTCCCAGGAGCCGAGGGCAGATGCCAGACTTCTCTTTGGATGAAAGTCTCTTCACTAGACTGAAATCTTTCTAAAAACCATACAGTACTCTTAAAGGGATTCCTCCAAACTTGTTTTGTTCAAATACATTCTTTCTAACCAGATGGTCTTATGAAAAGGAACTGTGGCCAGATCATTCACCTATTACAACCTGCTGAGGGATTTCTCATCACCATTAGGAACAGATCTGAACTCTTTGGTATGGCCTAAGGGATCTCAGATGGAAGGAGGTCTAGGGTGCTTAAAAAAGCAGAAAGAACTACAGTTCCTATAGAAACAACATTTCACCTTACTCATGTCTACTAAATGTTCTCTAAAGCATTTCATAGGAAAGCTCTATCTAAACAAACTGGTTTGATTTGGAAATCTAATGTTGAGAGAAAATGTCATTACATAAGACATGAATTGCTGATCACTGAAATTGGTTTGCCTAGACTGAAATATTGGAAGACCATCACCATCTTCCAGGAGCAACATCCCACCAACATCAAATGGAGTGATGCTGGTGACGAGTATGTTGTGGAATCTACTGGTGTTTTAATCATCGTGGAGAAGACCAGGGTCTACTTGAAGGGTGGATCCAAAAGGGCCATCATCTCTGCCCCTTCTGCTGATGCCCCATGTCTGTGATGGTTATGAACCAAAAGAAGTATGGCAACTCATTCAAGATTGTCAGCAATGTATGTTGAGGCACCAACTGTTCAGCCCCCTTGGCCAAACTCATCCATGACAACTTTGGCTTTGGAAAAGGACTCATGACCACAGCCTGTGCCATCACTGCTACACAGAAGACTGCAGATGAACCTTCTGGGGAGCTGGGAAGTGATGGCTGTGAGGCTTCCCAGAACATCATCCCTGGATGCACTGTCAATGCCAAGCCTGTAGGCAAGGTCATCCCAGAGCTGAATGAGATGCTCACTGGCATGGAATTGTGTTTCTACCCTCAGTGTATTGGTTGTGGCTCTGACATGCTGCCTGGAGAGAGCTGCCAAGGACAATGACATCAAGAAGGTTGTGAAGGAGGCATCAGAGAGCCCACTAAAGGGGCCTTCTGGGCTGCACTGAGGACCAGGTTTCCTCCTGCAATTTTAACAGTGATTCTGGGGCTGGCTTTGCTCTCATTTCCTGGTGTGACAAGGAATACAGCTACATCAACAGGGTAGTGAACCTTGTGACCTACATGGCCTCCAAGGAGTAAGACGCTCTGGACCAATCACCCCAGAAAGAACATAAGAAGAAGAGAAAGGCTTTCAGCTGCTGAGGAGGCCTTCTCCCACCTCAGGCCCCAACACCGAGCATCTCCTCTCACAGTTTCCATCCCCAGGCCCTAGAAGAGTGGCAGGGGCTTAGGGAACCCTGCTCTTTTGAATACCATCAACAAAGTTCATTGCACTTGAAAGAGAGACAGAGACAGAGAGGGGGGGGGTGTCAATGAGCTTTGTCAGCTGTTACTTCCTTCCGAAGTGGCATTTGACTAGGTTTGGAACCATGCATTTACCAAGAGATTTTTGATTTCTTTTAATTTTATTTTTAATTATGTATATGTGGTTATGTGCACATGAATACAAGTGCCTGCAGAGGCCAGAGGTGTCAGATCCCCTTGGAGCTGGAGTTATAGGGCTGTGAGCCATTGGAAGGTGGTGTGGGGAATCAAACTCAGGTCCTCTGGAAGAGCAGTGCCCCCTGAGCCATCTTTCCAGCCCCAGTGAGGGGTTGTATTGATGAGCATAATCTAATCTTGCCTTGGGATTGGGACTGAGAAAGCTAGAGCATGTCAACATTGTTCTCACAGAAGAAAGAAATACAATATGTGGTATTGAAGGAGAACATGATTGGGAGGATGTGCTTCTCTACACTATGAATGAGTTCCCTGTGGTCCATGTTTAAGGATTAAAGAAGAGGATGCATGCATGTCTTAGGGTTGGTACACAGTGGGCATCTCAGCAACCTGAAGGCAACTTTACTAAGACACAGTGAGGAGCGAGCAGCCATGACATCTCCAAGTATGGCTGTAACAAGCCTCCTTTTGGCCAAAATGGGTTAGAACTGAGGCAGAAGATCCACTGGGGACAATCTAGAGAAGGTAAGAGTTGATGGGGCAATTGAGAAAAATCACTTCCGTGTGGTCAAGTAAACCATACTCAAAAGAGAATAGAGTGGTGGTCTGGATTTCACTTAGCAATGAACTGGGAGAGGCTGGGAGGAACCTACTCCTGAACTTAGTGAAACTGAACCGTGACTCATTATTTGTGTGTGTGTGTGTGTGTGTGTGTGTGTGTGTGTGTGTGTGTGCGGCGCGCGCGCACACGCGCGTCTTCATAGATGGACATTAATTTTGTACCCAATAGAAGGATATACTGTCTTATTGGACTGTTAATGTCACTGGCATCTAAAATGGCCACCCTGACTTGCATGTACCCCCAAACTCATCACTCTTCATATGCTTGAGACCCGGAGCCACTGAGGTCTAGAGCTGTACCTCTGCCAGCTCTGATCGACTCTCACTAGGCGTAGCCCCTGGCTTGTCCAAGGTCACACCTGTCTCGTGGTCTCCCCTGACTAGGAACTTCTAACTAGCTTTTGTCTCTGTTTTGGAGGCAGGGAGAAAATGAACAATACCTTTTGAAACTGTTCTCCTCTATAATACATTCAAGCGTTTGGTAGCCTCGATAGAGAATCTGATGAGAATCAGGATACATCAGCCATTGATGTCCATTTCTTGATTCCTTTGCTGCTTCTCTTCCTCCATATCATTTTGCAGGGTGCACCAACTTGGTTAATGATTGAACACACTTTCACTGGCAGCCATCGAAAGGAGCGTCATTCACAACAGTCATGGAAATGCATTGGTAGAAGGACTGGTCCCCTCTCCTCATATAAAGGACAGGCAGCAAAGAAAGCATGTGTGTAAATTGCCATGCAATGGGAAGGGACGATCATGGGGTTAGGACCCAGGTACAATCACGGTATACAGGCATGAGGACCAGGATGTGTGCATAATCACAGAACATGAAGAGAAGGAAAATCCTCAGCTAGGTGTCAATGATAAGCAGGAATTGGCCTCTTCTCAGAGGAAATCATGTGGGTATGGAGGGAGTCAGATCGCCCCACGGCATGCTGGTAATTCCTCATGATATGAGATATAGAATATGAGAGACGAGGAAGCAGAAAGTGAGGTTAGAGGCAGGTGCCAGGCCAAGGAGGATCCTGAGTATTGGCTAAGATGAGGTTGACTCGACCTCTGTGGGCAACAGAGAACCTGTTGCCAGCTTCAGTGGGGGCAGGACAATAAAAACAGATTATAAATTAAGCAAAAGGAGATGCAGAGGTTGGAGAGATCACTTAGTGGTTAAGAGCGCTTGCTGTTCTTTTGGAGGACCAGAGTATGGTTCCCAGCACTCACATCTGATAGCTTACAACCACCTGTAACTCTAGCTCCAGGAGCTCTGATATCATGTTCTAGCCTCTGAAGGCACCTGCAATGCCCATGTACATACATGCATATACATACATACATACATACACACACACACACACACACACACACACACACACACACACACACATATACAGATATACTTGAAAAATAAATCAATCTTTATAGAGAAAAGAACCCAAAGATGAGTAAATGCAACTGGCCTGCTGTATCCCCAGTTTCCCTACCTGAAGATTCAACCATGAACTGAAAAAATACATTTTGCAAAAAGTGTCTCTTCCCCCTCTGTCTTTACTCTCTGAACAATATGGCATCACAACTCTTTCCACAGTGCTTCTACTGTATTGGGATTTCTAAGTAATGCATGGTAATTTAAGGAACGTGGGAGATGATGTAGGCTCTGTGCAAATACCACATCATTTTAGATAAGAGTGTTGTGTCTCTGCAGGTTCTATGAAAAAAAAAAAAAAAAAAAAAAAAAAAAGGCCCTGGACCCAGTCCCCACAAAACACAGGAAACTAATATTTCAAGTGAAGACAAACATGTTTTCTGAAATTCAAGTTCATTGTTTACTTTTACTTTTGTTTCCTCTGATCTCATCTTACTACATCATTACCTCTGAAATGGAACACGTTGCTCAAGAAGTATACTTTCCAAATTTAGGGACCAAACAGGGTAGATTTCCCATTGACTTTGAATATCACGTCTTCATCTCTGAATCTCGAGGGCAGCCATGGTTCTTCCCGAGAGCAGATACTTACCTGTGGCTGTGACCTCATTCTTGTCAAGAGCTGAGACACCCTTGGTTCTCTGAGGTATGTTCTGGGTCGTGTCACTTTAATTTTGAGTTGGTTCCCAGGTCACAGCCAAGAACAGAATCAGCATTTGAAAGCAGACAGAGTGAGGAAAATTTACCTTCACCTACATGGGTCAGCCAAGGGCCCCTAGAGAAATGATAGGCAGAGGCCAAGTGAATTTGCTCTCTCCTCTGGAGCAGAGATGTTTTCTTCAGGACACAGGTTTTGCAGTTGTCTGAACTTTGGACTCCGGGAACTGAATCAGAAATTTCCTGGATCCTCAGACTTTCGGTGTGTGCACATGAGCCTTGTGCGTGACATCTCACGTACACGTTTGCAAGCATGTGAAGAAAGGCCAGAGCAAGTGTTGGGTCTTATCCCCTATAACTCTCTGCCGGTCCCTTTGACACAGAGTCTCTTTCTGAACCTGGATCTCACATTTGCTTGGCTTGGTTGGAAGCCAGCCACCCTGCCTCTGCCCTCCTCCGAGCTGGGATACTAGGTATGTGCTGGATGCACAGCTTGTCAGGTGGATACTGAGATCTGAACTTCAGTTTTCATGACTGTGCAGCTTCCCTTAACCAATGAGTCATCTCTCTGGGTCCAGACTTCCCATCTTACAGTAGTATTTCTGCCTTTTCCCTGGTCCAGAGGCTTCTGGTCCAAGACTGAGCCACACTGCCAACTTCCCTGGTCCTCCAACCCATGGTAGGGCTTTGTCTCCTCCACACAGACGCATGAGCTAATTCCTAAATTCCCAGGAAATCTTCTCTTATGACTACGTTAGTACCTGTATCTATATATCTCTTCTTGTATCAGTTCCTCTGGAGACCCTGGTTGACATGGCACCTGCCAATCTGTCTTTTCGTTAGCGACAAATGCCCATGCCTACGCCCTTCCTTTGTCCGTACTGAGAGTGATTTGATTTGATTTGATGTTCCATAGAGTCGTCAGTTTCTCTTATATATTATGGATGTTTCCCCAAGTGCCAAGAATACACAATGAGCAAAAGACAGCCTCTTCAAGAAAGATGTTGAGAAAACTGGATATTCATATGCAACAGAATGAAATTGGACCTATGTCTTATACAAAACACAAAAATACACTCAAAATGTCTTAAAGACAAACTGAAGACCTAAAGCTGTAAATCTCTGGGGAGAAAACACAGGGAGAAAACTCCATGAAAACAGTTTGGCAATGAGTTTCTGGCTGGGGCACCAACAATACAGGCAGCAAAAGCAGAGCCAGGCAAGAGGACGACATCAGACACAGAAGCGTGGGTGCCGCACAGGGAACAATTAGAAGAGAGGAAGCGTCAGCATAGGAGAGAGGGTTCGCTAAGCCCAGGCATGCGGGAGGGTCAAAGTCCACCCTTATCATCTCTCCTCCCTCTTCATGAACCATGGCAACACTCATCTTCACAGCCACGTGTTTGCTTGTTCGTTTGTTTCAATGAGGATGGAGGCACTCTGCACTGACCATCCACAGCTCTGAACCATGGCCCAGGTGGGTGCCCACCCACCGTCTGGCTTTCCGGCCACACATTGTATTAGTCACTTTTCTCATTGCTGTGTCAAAGTAGTTGACCAACAAACATGAGAAGTAAAGGTTTATTTGAACTCGTGGCTTAAGGCTGTGGTCCACCTTTGTGGGGGTGGCATGGTGGCATGAGAGGCTAAGGCTATGGTCACAGATCACATCGATGAATGCCAGTGCTCAGCTCACGCTTTCTCCTATTTATTTAGTTGGGGAAGTCAGTCCTTGGGATGGTGCCATCCATATGCAGAGTTGATCATCCCACTTCCATTAAATCTCTCTGGAAATACCTGTGGTGATATTTGTAATCTAAGAAATAAACCTTGCCTGAAGATCAGAGGACAGAGCCAGCCACAGAGTTAAACATAGAGGTCAGGCAGTGGTGGCACACACCTTTGATCCTAGCACTCGGGAGGCAGAGATCCCTCTGGATCTCTGTGAGTTCAAGGCCACACTGGGCTACATGAGATTGATCCAGTCTAGGAGAGAAACAGAGCCAGGCAGTGATGGCACACACCTTTAACCCCAGTATTTGGGAAGCACACCCGCCATTATTCCCAGCACTAGGAAGGTTGAGATAGGAAGTGAAATGGCTGGGCGGAGAAAAGCACAAAAGGTGTGAGGAGTCAGGATCTAGAGAGCTTTTCAGCTAAGGACTCAGGAGCATTCAGTCTGAGGATTCATGGAGACAGGAATGGCTAAGGAGTTGGTGAGAAGTAGCTGTGGCTTGTTTCTTCTGATCTTTCAGCATTTACCCCAATATCTGGCTCCGGGTTTCTATTGTAAGACTTTTATGATTCAGTCAACAAATACCCTTATGGTTAGAAGCAGAGGTCTCTCTCTAAACCCAGTTGAGAATGAGGATTAAACATCACACACATTGAATTCATGTTTCCTTTTAACTTCCAAATGCATCTCTCTCCCCACAGGGGAAACAAGGCCAGGGTGAAGTTGGGATGCCAGGCTGAGATTCTGGACTCTTAAAGCCAACCCTCAGGCCTGGCTTGTGGAAGATTTTGCTCTTGGGACCTCTACCTGACCAAAACACAAACTGCAAAATTAAAGTATAAGCAAATCAGGCAACCACTTTCCTCCTTAAGAGCAAAATGGTGAAGATGGACTGTAACTTTCAATACACAGCCTGGATTCCCACTAACAGATTCCCACTAACAGATGCTACTGTTTCAAACCCTGTTTTTCTTCTTTATCCAGGAAGTAAATTGTTCCTTTGGAGGCTCTGCCTTCCTTTTGCTTATGCTCCTTGGCTGCCTGTCAAGAGGATAACAGAGGGTATGTGCCTTGAGGGCTTAGCCCGGCTCTTAGTATGTGCTTTGTAAAAATGGAGGCTCCAAGCCTCAATTTGAGTCCAGACTGTTGGATCTTTGAAAATATAACTCTGAAGTTCACTTGATTTTAACAGCCATATCAAAAAAATTTTAGACATAGATTTTGATTTTACTAGACTTAATTGCTGGTACTTTGAGCTTCGTAGATTTCATGGAACAGCCCCGCCAATTTTTTACCTGAATCATTGTTCCCAATGAATGTAATTCAGGGAGACTGTAGAAGCTTAACAAAGAATGTAATGACCCCCTTGATTGGGTCCTTGTCACGGGACTGAATTTTAATCAACCTGTGTCTAAAAGGTCAAAGTTTTGGAATCAGTTACATTTTCTAATCCTTTAGCAAGTCAGTGTGTTACGGACCTGCCATCATCTTCCTTGATTTCAAATTGGACAACTCCCTTCTGAACTCATCTTTTCTCATAGACTTTCATCAGCTGTAACCACTAGCAACAAGCTTATGCCACTGAAGTCTCCATTCCTCATCATTTATCCAAAGCCATGGTGTTTGTCTTCGGAGGTACCGTGGATGGTGGTTTTACTTTGTTTCAGTACACAGCCACATGCTTGCAAAAACCCTCTGATCGTGGGTGTTTTTAGTGTTCCACGCTCATCTCGAAAGTCAAAGTCACAATACTGGAAAGCAACTATTTGGAAAACTTCCTTCTTGGGTACCAATTTCTATCAACTAAGATGAACTATACCAGAGGACTGAGCAACCCACACTTTCAAACAACAGCAACAAAAACAATTTTTAAATGTTTCTTGATCACATTGTATGCCCTTTGTTGATAAGCTATGGTGTCTTGCTTTTACAGAGGGCCAGGGATCTACACTAGACTATGAGCCTGCCTTTGACATATACATCTTAGATCTTGGAGATGAAAAGAGTTTGTGACAGAAGTCTCTGCTACAAATATGCCACTGTAAAAGTAGGTCACATGACTAGGCTCTGAGATACCAATGGGTGAGAAAGGGACAGTTTTTAAGATATATTTTTTAATGTAAAACAAACAAAAATTAGTATGAAACATTAAGGAAGATGTTTGATTGATATGATATTTAACCACAAAAAATATGGTTCACTAAGTAAAGGAATATTGGACACAGGAATAAAATGAAATGAAAGTTAAGTAACTCCTTGAGTAAAGGAGCCAGTATCATGTGCTGCATACTTCAATAGGAAGTAACATGACCTAGTCCTCAAGAGAAAGCCAGCGTGGCCTAGGGTGGTGTAGAGATTGGTGGCAGAGTCCCACAGGTGGGTAAAGGCCATGGGTTACTAGAACAAGCAGTAACTCTAAGGAGGAGGGGTAGGTAACTATATGGATCTGGGGGAGGTGGGGTGGGGAGTTTCTTGGAGAAACTAGACAACAGATATTGATTACGAGTTTTGAAGTTTGGGAGGAAGCATAGTAAAGCGCCAAGCCTAGTTATGCTAGGGCAGGAAAGTAACATCAACAAAGATAGAGCTAAGGCAGGCATTCCATTGCGGGGTGACCAGAGAGGTGGCCTTCCTGCCAATGTATTTTGAAGAATGATTCTATGTCAGATTGGTTGTCCTGATATTAATTTTTTGGCATGGGTCTTGAATCTATACCAGCAGGATTCAGGCAAATGAATAGATTCACAGAGTTCGTGACATCATACTTGAACAGATGTAATGTGCTGAGAGTCATATGCTTTCCCAGAAGCAACTTTCCATCTGCTCCTATTATAAAACACATGTCATCACTTCATGTGTACCCCAATATGCCCAAGCATAGGAAGTACTGAGAGAAGATCCCTTGTCTCCCTGCTATCAATCCTATGAAGTCTCTGTGCAGATACTAAAGCTTTCTCCTGCCCATCAGTAAAAAAGAAGTTGGCTCATCCTCTTAGCATGCGCCTGTCCTTCCAGTGGGGATTTAATGCTCATCATTGTTCTCCTTCCCAAGGATGTCACTTGCTTAATGGTTTTCTGCTATCTAGTATATCATTTATCTATCAGGTAGGCCATTCTGAGCAGCCACTAATCCTGTCTTAGACTCCTCCACCTTTAACAAGTATCTTGACCAGACAGCTCTTCTGAGTTCACATCTCATTTCTCCCCCTCCCTTCCACGGTTCCTGAGGGTAATTCTCAGGCACAGACTTCATTTTCTCTACTCAGACCAATAACCCAAGACAGGGGGCCCTTGTCTCCTTTCAATATTATGCTTTTTCAGGTAACTTCCTGTCTGGTCACTTCTCCAACATCTCCTGTACCAGATACTTTCCTTCTACTGCAGTTCTGGAGCATGGAGTGTCCCAGATATCAGACTATCTCTGTTCTTTCTTTATATCTTTGAGGACCCTTTATGATTGTGTCAATTCTTACATTTTCTTTAAAAATTGAACTAAGTGCAGGTTGAGCAATTATGTCTTCAAAATATATTCTGAATTTTTTTCTCTATTCTCTGTTTCAAGTTCTACAACTTTAATTCAGATTAGCATTGGAGTCCACTGTTTACACTCTATCAGTCTCCAGAACTCCCAATCTTCCTCTTAATTAATCTTTATGAGTAGGGTCATGTTAGTGCATTATGTAACCACACATTATTTGTTCTTCCTTCATAACCATATATGTCCCACCACTGCCCCTGTCTAGATCTTTCATTGGTCTTTTAACCATCATCAATTCCACACCATCCTTTCGTGCTTCTCTGCCCATGACCCAGAATACAAGGCATTATATGGATCTGTGGAACCTGCTGGGACATGTGTGACACACTCTCATGGGGTTACAACACCCCCAGAGTTAACACACTTTTGGAACCTCAAACATCCTGAGTTTTCTTTCCCTTCCTCTTGATATGTATGAACCCTGGTATGAAAACCACTAATGATGGGTCTTGTCTCCCTTTTAAGTAACTGTTTTTATTTTAATGTTTAGACTCTCAGCTGAAATAATATTCCTTAAACATTCCACATTAGAATCCATTTCTGTTCATCTTTTAAAGATTTATTTTGGTGTGTTGGGAGGTGCTTGGGAGTATTTGAGGGGGTCAGAAGAGAAAGTTGAATGCCCTGGAACAAGAGTCATAGGTGGTTGTAAGCTGCTCACTGTGGATTCTGGGAACTGAAGTCTGGCTCTCTGGAAGAACAGCAAGCACTCCAAACCACTGAACAAACCATCTCCCCAGCCCTATTCTTTATTTTAAAACAAACAAACAAGCAAAAAACTCAAACTATTTTATTCATTCCATCTAATGAAACTTGTTGATGTTCTCAAAATCAGTTGGCTATGGCTATCTCATTTTTGGTTTTGGTCTTTTTCTCACTAAGATATATTCTCCAAAGGACGAACCCCGTCTCAGCATTTATCCTAATCATGACTACACAGTCTGGCACACAATAAATATTTGTTGAGCAAATGATGTCTTGGAGCATAGCCCAAGGCCAAGGTTCCCCCAGCCTCACCATCTCTGTCAATCAAATTAAATTGATACTACGGATCTCAGACTTTGAAATATACCAATATTAGGTACAACAAAAATGACAGTTACTTCTTTTTCTCTGTATTCCTTCTAGCCCTCTCATTTTGGCTTTAAAGAGTATCTATAAAACTGAAACAAATTTCCTGACAAAAATGAAAGCCTCAAATCAATAAAAGATCTACCAATTGTTCAATAAATCAAAGACTTCCTAGTACAGAAGGTCACTTCTCATGAAACTTATCATAAATACATATTAAAATATAACTGATCAATGGAGTATATTAAAGACAAACATGAAACAGAGACACAATAAAGGGTGATATTGCTCCCAAATATAAATTGTGTTGTGTGTAGGTACAAAGAAGTGTGTTTTTGGACTAAATATCTCACTTTCTCTCCCACATGTCAAAATAAATCAGATGGCTCCAAAAATGCTAGGAAGCTCTTGAATTTTCAGAGGGATTGCAGACTTGTGCTGACTACAAGATGAGCCAAGACAATATACTAAGCAAAGGAGACTAAGTAAACAAGAACAAATAAAATAAAGTCACCAGTCCTCTCAAATGAGTCGCCCAAAGGCACCTGGATGCTCAGGCCCTGAACTCTGGGAAGAAAATGATCTTCCACACCAAACTGAAGTCTTCCGGTTTACTGAATAACATGAGCTGTTGGAAGAGCCGTCTCACTCACAGACTCGAGACTGAAGACTGCCAGAAGCAACAGGCAACAGGGCCTTGACCAGTGTCCACATGTGATGACCCTGGAAGCTGATATCTTGAAGTTTTCAATTCAAGAACCGAGGCAGTGGGAGCAGTTCACAGGACAGTCTATGGCTTGTTGTGTGGACTAGACAGTAACATTAGGCCCAGTTGGATCCACACATTGCTCCACCCCTCTACCATAATCAACGATGCTGACACATTGGAAGACACCAAAACAAACTCAGAACACCTTCAACCTGACATGAATTGAGGGAGCACTGTGCACCATGATCTGAACTGAGGATTGCATGTACCCAAGAAGCTGGCAGAGGTCAGAAGTACCCATGAGGAATGCAGTGACAAGATTATCAATAAAAATACCACCCAGAAAGTTAAAAATATGTTGCAAAGCTAAACATTTGACACTTTGTTTGGATCTGCAAAAGTTCCCCTCAAACTTAGCAAGGTCTCGTTTTTTGTGTATGTCTGCTGATCCCAACTCTGACTTCATTCTAGAACAAACTGCGCATCATTTCAATTTCACATTTTAGCTTATTAAAAATGAAAAGTAAACATGAAGTCACTTGTGAAGTGACCTAAGTCTAGAAGGTCACTCCACAGCCGGGGAGACTGTACAGGCACTCAGGCATTAATGGTATTCTCTGTGGCTGAGTTCTTTTAAAGGAAGAGTGTGAATGCATGGGGGAAATGGGGGATCCAGCCAAGCTGTTCATGGACAGCCCTCAGATGGCTAGTCCTACACAGGGCTGTCCATAACTGCAAGTGTCCCCTAGTGGTTTAGCCCTTCTGTTCAAGGAGAGGAGATGTGATGTCTTAATCACTGTTCTATTGCTGTGACGAGGCACCATGACTACGGCAACTCTTATAAAGGAAAGCATTTAAATGGGGTTGGCTTGTGGTTTCAGAGGTTTAGTTCATTGTCATTATGGCAAGGAGCATGTCGGCATACAGGCAGACATGAGACATGGTACTGGAGAGGTAGCTGAGAGTTCTACATCAGTAGACAGAGTGAATAGCGAAAGGTCAGGCATTGTTTGAAGTTATGTATTAAAGCAGGCACTACCAGCCACATCCTCCATGACTGTTCATCAATGAGATAAAGAATTATCTAGCTGCAGTTTTGTATCTGTCTCTGTATCTACAAGGGACTGTTCCTAACCAGCTAGTCAACCCAAAGCAGTGAAGTTTGGACCCCATAGAAGCCTAGTTTTGTGGTCCTGCTGTGAGTTGCCCAGGACAATGCCACCCACGGTTCCAGAGCACTGGATACGGATATTTGCCTAGGGATGCAAAGGGACTGGAATTCTCATTCTATTTGATGTAGTTTGTTTAAATTGATGTATTTATCCTTTGGACAGTAGCTCTCTAATGATCTTCGTGTACATTAAAGAAATGTAGGAATGTATTTGCATTGTGAATTCAAAATATCTTTGGAAATATCTCCCCTCCTTAGAGATTCTGCCGGGTAAAGAAATATCTAATTCTATCTGGAAAGGTCTGAATTGTTATGAGCTAATAAACTCCATAAAAACATTTTTTTTTGTTCATAACCTTGGTCCAGCAACTCCACAAGCTTCTAGAATTCTAGACCACCAAAATGGTCAATGATGGTCATAGATGGTAATCTGTATATGAAAAATATTGCTGCCTATGTCACTTACTGATTTATAATTCAAAGTATAATCAAATAAACATCTAGAGAAGAAAATGGCAACAAAATGGATAAAATGTAGAAACATAGGTACTTGCCAAACATTAATTGTTATACATACATTTAAAGTAAGATTTAGAAAAATTAACCATTAAACTGCAAAACATTTACAAGACAGCATAATTTGAAAAAGTTGTGGTTATCTATATAAGGTATGCAACATATTTAACATACCATACAGTATGATACTTACTATATATTAAATGTAATGTGTGTATTGAACACACTATATCATAAATGTCAGTATAAGAAATCAGTATATGTGATTATGTTATGTGCTGATATAGAAATAATTGCATTAGTTATTGATAGATCATGTTATATGTTAAATGTTACTAAAATACTTTATTAATATAGTTTACTAATATATTATACCATGTATAAAATATTAAAAATAAACTACTAATTTTAGAGTCTACTAACATTCCCAAATAAAAGAGTATCTGGAATAATGGAACTAGCATAATATTAGACCTAGTTGTCCTTTTTTGGGCTATCAACAAAAAGAAATTAAATCAGGAATTAAAAATGCATTCTTAAACATTCATAACAGCCTGTGGGCTGCAAAGTTTATTCCCATCCACTATCTCTTTCATCCTTTAGTAGTCTCATAGAGATAAAACAAAGAGCATTTAAGTTATTTGACCAAGATCATCATTTTCAACAGGCACCCCAAAAGGCACTCAGCAGTTGCTTATTATACAATGCTATTGACTTTAGAAGGACCTTAGAGGTTCTTTGACATCCATGCCTGATAAGCTGTCCTCAATCACATGATCTCAGAAGAGAGATGCCCTTTGGAGATCTGGGCCCATTTGGTAACACATGTCAGTTACTGTTCTACTGCTGTGAAGAGACAAAATGACCAAGGCCACTCTGATAAAAGAAAGCATCTAATTGGAGACTTACAGTTTTAGAGGGTTAGCCCACAGTCATCATGGCAGGAAGCCAACAGGCATGGCACTGGAACAGTAGCTTAGAGCATCATGATTCTCAGAGAGAGAGAGAAAGGCTGGGCCTAGTGTGGGCTTTGAAACCTCCTCCAACAAGGCCACAACTCCTAGTCCTTCCCCAAACAGTTCCACTAACTGGTAGCATTTAGCTGTATGAACCTATGGAGGCCATTCCCATTCACACCACTGCACAGTGAAAAGATGCTTTACCATTCTCAGGTCTTAGGAGAGATCTTCAGTTACTCACTGTAGGTTGTGTGTTCTCCTGAAAGATTTCTGGTTGGTCTGCACATGAGCGCTCATTGAAAATGAAATTAAGTAGGTAGACATACTGATTGGCACTTGAATTGTCCTGTGTGTAAACTGTATCACACCTATCAAATAACCATTTTCTTCAACCCTGACCAACATTTTAACACTCACTTTCACATGGTTAACTTGAGGTCATAATCATTAACTAAATCACTTTAATCCATGCAGAGTGATTGCTGAATTTCAGGGAAGTCATTTAGTCCTACTGGTTTACCTTAGGGTCAAACTCTAAGTGAAACAGAAGCATTGGTTAAAAAGAAAAGATTAAACTGCCTGAAACGAGTTCACTTATTTTGTGCAGGTTGCTCCAGGAGTCTTCACAAACTCCAACATTGCATCTTCTTTTGAGAGTAAACCCAATCACAGATGAACTGGTGAAAGACTCAGATAATCCTGTAATGACTGGTAATTTGGGGAGAGATAGTGAAAAGAAATAATATAATTTTGCCACATACAGGAGGTATCTGCCAAAGGTCACATTACTGGTATCAGAAATGACAGTAGGAACTAGAACTTCTGTTTATTATTTGTTATTAAAATCCATCCACAGGATTGAAGACAGGCAAGCATGTTTGCCAAGTTCCAGGTACATGCATCTTCCATCAGCTGCCTCTAACTACAAACACTGCTTCCAAGAACACACTATTCTCTAGGTTGTGGCAGCAGGCCTTAACACTTGAGAGAGAAGATGCTGGAAAACTAACTGGACTCTGGAGCGTCAAATATCCCAAAAATCAGTGAATGGTGTTAATAGATTGGTGTTCATTCTCACCCGCCATTCACACTAAACAGAGCCTGTGACATCTTCAGATTGAATATCCTCTGAACTAATAATGACAGTATTATTTCTCAATTGTGCTTTACAGAGTGAGATGAACTATCCCATTCAAGGGTGCTTTGTTCCAGCAATAGATGAGCGAGAGAGGAAGTGGTCTGGAAATAGGACATTGCTGTCACAGAGCCCTAAGGCACGGGCCCTTGGCACTGGGCAGGTGCAGCAGTGGGGGGCACCAGCAGAGCGAGGAGCTTGCTCATGCATTGAGTGCTGTGATAACTACACTGGGGGCTTAAATGATGGCATCTTGTCGTTCAGTAAGGAATTGTGCAGCAAAACTACTGGAAGATAATCGGGAACTCTACCAGGTTGACCTACAAATACAAACAAGGTTTCTGGCATAATGTTGCAAGTGCTAATTGGCTTTGACTAATGCCACGTGGTGCAGCACAGGAAGGCAGAGACAGGCTAACAAAAGAACGCCCCGCTGGACAAGTCCAGCTTCTGATGTTGATTTACCCAGGTGGGAAACAGAGCTGTGACATGTGTTTAGATTCTCTAGCAGGTGAAAGGCTCTCACAACCTTGTGGTACAGAGTAAGCTAAGGATGTGGTCACAAGGTCCTGTGGACGGCCCTGTAGGACCCCCACTCAGTGAAGATTCTTGGTTTGAAGAACAACTCGGAACTCCCCGAAGCTGTTCATGTGGCCTACGATTCTCTCAGGAAGAATCATGACAGCAAACTGTTGGGACACGGAGGTTTTCAGACAGTAGGACACTCCCAGGGTTTGAGAAGGAGCTGCCCAAGCTTGAGCCAAGGCAGGCAGAAACTGTTCAGAGGGGGACAATGCCTGTAGAGCTTGCTGTCCTCTGCACAAAGGCAAGAGGCTTACGAAGATGCTAAGAAGAAAACATGAAAACCTACTTCTTACAAGGAAGAAAAGATGCTTCAGAAGGAAAAAAATCCCAGGGTGGGTGGATCAAAGAAACATGGAAATGCAGAGTCAGAGGGCTGCGACTTCTGAAGGACAGAACTGGGACAAATCAAGACAGATTTCCTCTGCTAAGACACAGGAAGCCACCAAGGTACAGAGATGATGTTTTGTTTTGTTCTGTTTGTTTTAAGAGTCGCATCTCTCTCGGTCCAGGGCAGAAGCACCCACAGCCTAATCCACAGATAAAAATAGATAGATAACGAGAACGTAGACTTCCAGACTCAGTGTTGTCAACTGATGAGATTCAGAGATCTTGTTAGGACATGAGCGTGTTTTACACGTAAAGGGTATATAACACAGTGGCCCAGAAAGGAGACTGTGATAGGTTGTTATACTAAAGCCACCAGGTGGACCACACCTTCCTGTTCCTGTGTCCTCTACAGCCATCTAACTGGCCTTTGTCACGGGCCTGGTTCTGAGCAATACAAACCAGTAATTATGATGGCAGGAAAATGTTGGCATTCCACCTCTGTATTTTGCACCTTGCCTTCTGTAATTCTTGTGTCTACGTGAGAAAACCTGGTCCAGATGAGCCTCCTTACGATTGAGACCCTTCAGGAGAGAAGGGTGTAGCCACCGCAAGGTGTGGCTGCTGAAAGCTCCCCCTTCCCCCGACTGCATTCCAACTAGGCACCACCATGTGAGGATGGCGTCTGCGAATGCAGAGAGGGCACTGGCAAACACCTCCATCCCTATGAGGGTTGATCAGTGGAGCACAGAGATCTGGTCTACAACACGCCATTGAAACACCTTAAAAAGCAGCAATAGAAGAAGCTGGCAGAGGTGAGTGACCTCATGACAATTTAGGGACAAAAGTCACCTGTAATCCCATGTGTACTCAAACCCTTCATTACGCAGAAGAGCAGAATAATGTCTTAATACAGACAGGGTCTGAAAATTTTGCCTCCTGTGAAATCTCTATGAGAAGATGCACTCCAATAAAGGAGGAATTCAGCGGAGAAAGAGGAAGGCAAGGATTCCAGGAAAGAAATATGTAACCCAGAAGGGAAAACATGTGAATAAGCAAATCCCCAGGATGGTTGTGAGGCAAAACCCCATGAGAACAGCAGTTCACAGGCCTGGCTCATTAGAGAGGAAGACAGAAGACTCCTAATGGGTGTCGGCAAGAAAATAATATTTCAATATGTTCAGAGGAGATTAACCTTCTGGTGGGGAGGAAAAGCAAGCGTCAGTTATGAGTTCTTAGAAACCTAAAGGAATACAAAGAATCATGTCAACCTCATGGGAAAGATTTCTACAAAAGACACAAGAATCACACTTCATGGAAATAGTCTCTTTGGAACAAAGAAGGAGAAATTCGCATGTGTGCACATGCGGTGTGTGTGTGTGTGTGTGTGTGTGTGTAGAGTGAGTGTGTGTGGAGTGTGTGCACATGTGCATGTAGTATGTGTGCATGTGTATGTAGTGTGTGTGTAGTGTGTGTATGTATGTACTGTGCATGTGTATAGTGTGTGTGCATGAAATGTGTGTGTGTAGAGTGTGTGTATGCATGTATAGTGTGTCTGTGCATGTATATGTAGTGTGTGTGTGTGTGTGTGTGTGTATGTAGTGTGTGTGTGTGTCCTGGCATATGAATGAATACCTACAAAAGGGGCGGCCACTGATGATTGCTGCCTCTGTGCCTTACACAGTAGACAGTTATTGATATTGCTTATATGAAAATCAAGAAAGAGATAGGTATGGATAGTTTATGGAGGTGTGTGGGTAATGACCTTCAGAAAAGTCAGCTAGAAAGCTGGAGGTGGTCACCTCTTTGGGTGGGAAAGAGAGGAAGAGCCATTTTTACTTCCGTTACAAAGTTGAGAAAGTTTGGTCCTTAGTACCAAACGCGGTATAGCTGAACTTCGACTGTTACATCCAAAGGAACGTGACTATCCAAACAGCGGTGTTTGTGATTGAGATGCATGGTCACTACAGAAGTTCACCAGTTTCATTTTTCCGGATCAACTGATCAAAGACAATGTTTTATGTGGATGGGAAAGAAATCATAGAGGAGAACACAGAAGGGTGGAACCCAGAGTCCAGGTGAAAAGCCTACCGCAGCCGCGGCAGCCGCCACTCAGCACCGTCTCCTGCTCTGCAATCCCCATCATCAAATGAGATCATTTCAATTAAATAAGTGTAGGTGGCAGCATCATGGGCTGCCACCCCTTCATTTTCTAAATTGCTGTCCCCAGGACAGAGGTCAGAGAACAGAAAGAACATCTGCTGGAGAGTAAATCAGAGCGCTCTGGTTCGTTGCCCCCGCACCTGTCAAAATGCGCACTGGCTTCTGCTGTCTCCTCTCGGGATGGCCGCCTCCCCACTTCCCAGCAAGGTCTGCCAACTTCTCAGGTGTTTGCAGATCACAGAGCTGCTGACTCCTGCAGCTCACCAGTGTCACTGGCCACCTACCATTCCCACACTACTCTCTCTGTTCTCCTGGAAATATTATTTAAGGAGACAGACACAGACAACACATTGGACATATCCATTAGTGAGAAAGATAATTTATAACAGTAGTCCTCAACCTTCCTAATGTTGCAACCCCATAACACAACTCATGTTGTTTTGAAAAAATTTAATGGATTCTACCATACCATCTCCATTGACACCAGGACCTAGATTCTGTGTTTTCTCCCGCCTTGTTACATATGTTCAAACAGAGGGTGACTAGGCAGGAAAGTGACCAGCTCATCTCACAGCTTTCCACTGCTGACCTAGTCATAGAATATAAAGGAAAAGTTGGTCAAGACACACTTGAACAAGGGAGTTGCTGAGGGTGAAATTACTTCATTCAAGCATGACTGACTTGAGATGAGGACATGAGACAATCTGGGACCTGGGATACTTTATCACAGTGGCCAGGGAAGTAACTAATGGAGGTGATGTCTCCAGTCCACAGTCAATGTAAGTAAGTGGTCAGTCGTGTTTGTTCAAAAATCTCAAAGAGGAAGCACAATATTTCCTAGTTACGACCCTTGGCTGTAGACTTCGTGTAGCTGATACTGCTTAGGAAAGTTCACTTCTCTTCAGTTAGTTGGGTGTTGCTAGTCCACCGATCCACTAATGGGTGTGAAATAGGAAATACAGAAGAATTTGGTTCCTCTTGATAAGATCATTCATTTTCAGGTCTTCCATTCTGCGTATGGTGAATTGCCTTTGACCTTTCTTCTTTTCTACCATTTTAAGGACCAAGATTTCACCCCAACATTCCTTCACTGTGTTGTATAAGTTGTTTCCATGGTATATTTATTATTTATCTCAAGATACTTTCTAATTTTTTGGCTCTAAGCTAAACTTAGTTTGAAACTAAATTCTTAGTTTCCTGAGACATGTCAATTTCCTATTTAAATTTTTTAAATTATCATTAGAATTAGCTGATGACCCAGAAAATTTGTGATTCCATGTGTCCCATGTTAGATCTTAAATGGACTTGTGTTTTAAGATTTAAGGTACATCCAGTCTCTAGACAGATTCCTGCTTACTCTTTCTTGTTTCATCAACATAATATTTTAAAGTATTTATTTTAGGAATAACATTGCATTCATTCAGTTTGGCTATCCACCTCTTGAAAGATTTTTTTATTTTCTCTGAGTTTGGGGAAGGCATTCTAGAATTCCCCAGTCTGGTCCTGAGGATGTACACAGTAGGTCAGATATTAAGTCCAGCTCAAAATCCATAGGAGGACTGGTCAGCCTCAGGGTCAGGTTCAACCTCTGTGCCACCATTTTGGATACCAGCCGGAAGAGTAGGTGAGGTTCAGGCTGAGGGGGACTGTGGTAAAGCGTTTTCATGCCAGAGTCTACCTTGTTGCTCTTTCTTATTTATTGAAAGTATCTGATCATGACCCGCCTCTCAAGACATCTCCTGGTTAACCTGAATGCCACAGTCACTAGTTTCTGGATTATTTTTTCCTGTAGGGATTTCTCTTATTGAATCCAACATTTTTACTATTGCTGTCCTCTAAGAACGCTTGTTTGAAATGCCTCACCTGCCATCTGTATCTCTAATAATCTGAATCTCTAATAATTGTATATAAACAGTTATCATGAAGTCCTCTTCTCATTAGATTTATTCCTTTGTGTTTTATAATTTTATCACTGCCATGATAACTGTTTCACATGACTAGCTGTTTTAATTATCATTAAAACATGCTTTTAAGGAGACTCATGCACCCAACAGCCTTGCATTAGCTGTTAATTTTATATAGTATGTTTCTAGGTTGTTTTGAATTTTGTATGGAGCTAACGCTTTTATTGGCAAGTAAGCTATCTGTTATGATTTTGTTGACTCATATTATTTATTTTCTTTTGCTTTTATTATAATAGAATTATAGCACCCAAAGGAAAAATATGAAGAATTCAGACTGGTGATGAGTTTTATTTTTTTCTTAGATTTGATGTAAATGGTCCCGTAATTCATCACAAAACACAGGTATAGGTTTTTCAATGGATTTTCTGGTAAAGAAGTCATAGTCTGCTTCCAGCCTCTTCAGACTGTTTAAGTCAAGAATGCTCACAAGACTGAAATCTTCTCTGCACCTGCTACAGCAATTATCTTTTTTAAATCATTAACACGTCAGTGCCCGCCAGAGGAAAGCTTGGTATTGAGCCATGGGCGCCTCACTTAGACACACCCAATTGGATCCTTTTTAGGTACAGCCAAACTGAAGTCATAGTTAGAATTTTTACACTATTTTTCATAGATAAATTTCACTAACTCTCTTTCAGAATGAAAATAGTTCTTAAAGACCAGCCTAATCATGGGCATTGCCAGGACTTCTCCCCCTTGACTGCATTCTGCATCAAATTAAGTATTATGTGAAAGACGAGTCTGAGTTAAAGAAAAAAATAGTCAATAATAGAAAAGAAAAAAAGAAAAACGTAATGCTAGAAGGGCCCAGTCATTGTCATGAAGCCTGCATGTCACCGGGCCGTGAGGTGGCTTCTGAGGAAGGAAGTTTTTCAGACTGGAGTCATCTTCTTTCAGAAAGTATGAGATGGTCCCACAGGGATGAGTTACACTGTATATTATACTTATAATTTATATCTTAAATGTTCTCCAGAGCACTGTGTGCCAGCAAGTGGTTGAACCTGTAAGAGGAAGTTGGCTCTGGAAGCGGTACTGGCGCTCCGGCTCCTTTCTCTCTGTTTGCTCCCCAGATTCCTCTCATCGGTGGCTTCACTCACTATGGTCCCACATCACGCTCTGCCTCCCCGAGTCAGATCATCATGGAACGGGTCATTAGCTCCGAACTAAATAACCTTTTTCTGCTTGTAAGTCATTCATCTCCAGTGCTTTGACACACAAAATTCATACTCTTAGGTATACTGGCATTTTTTTTTCTTTATTTACTTCCTATTTTGCGTTTTATAAACTTTATTATCTTAAAAAAGGTGCAAATTAAAAAAAAGCATACACAGAAATGAACCAGACTCCTCCTATACATCCTAATGAAGCTCTCTACTGTTTGAATGGCAATTTGAAGTCATGGAGCTTCCCAGTGGACTTTACACTTTCATTACTGAATAGATTTTTATGCACTCATCCACCACCCAAAACCAAAAAAACACATGATAGGATTAAAATTGGAAAACCGATTGGTTTGATCTCCCCTTCCATAGCTTGTGTCCATAGCCTGCATTCAGTCCTTCCTCACCCCGATTTCATTCTCTTTTCTGCATGTTATCCTGTACCCACATGCACACTTGTTTACATGTATACATATGTCATTGTCTCAACTCTGCCTATGAGGAAGAACATTTGTTTTTGTATAAATATATATACAAATATATAATTATAAATCTTATGATAAGCCTTCTTACCAAAATGTCATGTGCAGGGCTGGAGAAACAGCTCCCTCAGCCATGTGCTCGGCATGACAGCATGAGGGCCTGAGTGTGGATTCCCAGTGCCCACGAAAATGGCCAGACATGATGGCCAAACACGCTAGGGAGGTGGAGACAGGCAGAACCCTGGTGCTCACTGGTCAAGCCTATTTGGTGAACCCTAGGTTCAGGGAGAGACACTGTCTCAAAAACCAAAGTGGGCTTCTGGGAAGAGATACCTGAGGTTGACCTTTGACATCCACAAATTTGTAAATGCACAGCAGCATTCACACATTCTTACAAACACACTCTGTCTCTGTCTCTGTCTCTGTCTCTGTCTCTGTCTCTGTCTCTCTCTCTCTCTCTCTCTCTCTCTCTCACACACACACACACACACACACACACACACTGTAATTTGTACTTCAAGAATTTCTGCATCTCAGGAATATTTTTACATTTTTAGATCACAGATGTGCACATATATATAATTGTGCCTTAATTTTGTTCTGTTATTCTGTTAGCATTATGGTCCTTTCTTTGCATATTTTTATACATGGAAGCTGTAGATTTTCATATTTTACAGATTCCACTTAATAACTCTTTTTCCTGCTGCCTGTACTATTTCATGTAAAAACATGCTCCCGTCACCACAAACATCCACTACTATTGCTTCCTTTAACACCATGATGGATTTGCCTTTCTCCCATCCAATTGCGTTGACCAGAATTTCAAAAACCACATGGAGGCTGGCAACCAAAAGCAAACTAGAGTCCTTGTCCCTGTTCCTCCTGGAGTTACATCCAAGGTTGGAGCTTATGGTGAGGGCACTGAGGGCGGGGGAGGGGTGCAGGGGGGGGTGGTCAGCATAGCCACCCTGCTTTCCTGCTTATACAGCATGTGTCTGTACGAGTCACTTAGCTTCTCTCTGTGGATGGTCCACTTCCTTCTCTAAAACAATACATGTCTGTGCATAACCCTAAGTCTGTCTTCAGGGCCATCCCTTTATCCGTAGGGATTGGACTGTGTGAGCGAGCCTTCACTGACTAATGGGTGGTGGGAAGAGTGGACTCCGAGCCCAAGTCTCTTTGTGTAAACTAAGCCACGGAGGAGCACGGTCACTGACATTGGTCTGTGTATTCTCCATGGCTGCCTGAGCCTGTGGCAGAGATGAAGGATTGCACAGACCCTGTGTGTGTGTGCACCGTTCACAAACCCTGGCTTCTGTCTCACCTTATATAATGTCTTCAGTCCTGAATTTAAAAAAAGGATTACATGAAATGAAGATCTGGGTAAATGACTGGCATTGGGATGAGACGTGGTGCTTATCTGGTGCAGCTCTCTGGTACCTTCGGGGTTAACCAAAGGTGCCAGATTGCCTTTTTTTTTTTTTTCCTTCAAAAGGATTCTGAATTTTCCCTGCATGCCCATTTCCTTTTTCTGGGGACCTTGTCTGCAACTTGACTCCAGGGAAAGGCATGCTGGAGTGGGGCATCACCCAGCAGGAGCAGAGGGGCTGGAGGCTGAGGACCTCTCCCCACACTCAGAGGTTCTTGGCAACCCACCAGCTTCTACTTGCCTGGCTGTGAGCTCTATGAGCTGGCTCCAGGTCCAGTAAACAAACGTTGCCCTACAGCACTCCCGTGACCAAATTAGTCCTGGGGGTGTCAAGCCTGCCTGGCAACCATCAGGGGCCAGCTGGCCTTTTGTCTACAGGGAGTGTTTACCTGAGAAAATGCAGGCCCGGCCTGGGGAAGGCCCCAACGGGGGTCACTGTACTGTCAAAAGGGGTCTGGGACACAGCACACAGCACCTGGAAGCTCATAGGCCTGAAGCCAAGTCCCATGGATGCTTCCTCAAAGACCTCCAGTCACAGATGAAAGCCTGCCCTCCCAGGGGCTTCCTCAGAGGGAACCTACAGGTCCCAGGGCAGGAATCACCTTCTGCTACTCTGCCTGGCCCTGCCAGACATTGCTCACTTGGTCTTTCCTGGGTAGTTTCTCAAAGCCTAACAGGGAAACTTAGGTGGACAGTAGATTGATTATCCTTGGTGGTTACAATACTTTTAGACATTTGTTTGGCAGGAAGATTGAATAGGAGCAAAAAACAAAAAACAAACAAACTCTAAATAAAAGCTCAGGTGGAAGAGGGTAACTAACGGGAGATGGAGCCTTGGTCTGTTATTATCTATATTCACTTTTTTTTTTTTTTTTTTTTTTTGGTTTTTCGAGACAGGGTTTCTCTGTGTAGCTTTGCGCCTTTTCTGGATCTCGCTCTGTAGACCAGGCTGGCCTCGAACTCACAGAGATCCACCTGGCTCCGCCTCCTGAGTGCTGGGATTAAAGGTGTGCGCCACCACCACCCGGCTATATTCATTTTTTTTATTGTCCATGCAAAACTGGGGTGTGTGTATGCGGGGTGAGTATATGTGGGAGTGAGTGTGTAGGAATGTGTATGTGTGTGGGAGTGAGTGAGTGAGTGTGTGTGTGTGTGTGTGTGTGTGTGTATGTGTGTGTGTGTGTACATATCATGCAACTTCAAGGTCTCTAGTTAATGTTAATTGACCCCATCAGTGTGCGAGGTCAACCCTGGAAGCCAAAACTGAGATGTTTAATGGTCTTGCTAAAGAGCTGGCTCCGCGGCGGCTGGAAAGGTTTAGTTTCACATCTGCCAGTCTTTTTGTTTGCTCCAAGATGGACAAACCAACCAGAGGCCTGTGGTGAGGCAGGAGATGGAGATAATCAACTAGATGAGAAGAACGAGAACCCTCGACTCTGTAGTACTTTCTCCTAAACATCAGTGACGCTGCAGCTCACAGGCAACAGGACTGAGCATAAACATCTCACATTTATGAAGTATTTCCATTTACCTCACCAGGTAAAATGCAATTATGACAGCTGAATTTTAAAGAAAAATTTTAAGTGAGAAAAAGAACAAAGAAAACTACAATGAGCAACAGAAAAGTCTGTGAGACACTATGATTCTTGTCCTATGAACGTTCATCTGCCCCCAACTCAGGGCTATAATGAAAACACGAGAATCCCAAGGAGGCATATACTGTGTCTACCTCTTCCTCACAAGGCTCCAATGACAAACCAAAGGCCAGTTTCACCCAGTTTCACTCATTCACCAATGAGTTACTAGGCTTACTTACAGAGTGCTCAGGGAGGAGTCAGGCAGGAGGAGCACTGGGGTGGGCTGAGGGAGCACCGAAGGTGCCCCCAGCATGATAATGGTTTCTCCAGATTCCACATAGATGGAGCCATCTTCCCCTAAATGCTCTTCTCCTTCCCCAAGCTCCCAAGTGCAATTAAGGCACAATTACATACAGATGGCTGGAGGCAACGGAGGCTTGAAACTCAGGTGGGGATCCCACGACCCTCCCTGTCCCTCCTTCTATGAGGAAACAATAACCATCAACAGGCTTGATTGTGATTGGCTCTTACAATAGGCACGGTTGTTCTGCTGAAGACAGCGGTGGTTTCATTTGGAGGACTGCATTCTGTAAACTAAGGGGAACTCTACTCCGTAGATACCCTGGCAGAGGGCTTGCCTGTGAGTGCAGAACTTCTTTTCAGGTAGCTTGTTCATCTACCATCTGACAGTGGCTACCTCATGCATGGGACTCCTACCTGGCATGAGCATCCCAGCTATGCCACGTGCAAGTGTCTTTGCTCAGCCTTAAAGGAGGCTCCCAGAATCAGGAAGGTTCCAGTGACTGATGAAAACCTCCTTTCCCACGGGCAGCCCAAGTCCTGACCTCGCTCAAGTTTTTGGCAGAGATGAGACTGGCAGAGGTTTGACTTGGCACACCGCACTTTTTTTACCCTCCAGCACCTACACCTGTTTTTCTCCCAGCTGCAGGGCTCATGACCCTGGTCTGCAGTCACTGGGTACTTCTCACTCTATGTTCCAAGATGATGGAGTCTCCTTGAATGTCCCAATCAAATGTGCCAACATTGCCTGGGGCTTGGTTAGAAATGCAAGGCTCCTGTTGAGTCAGAAACCCTGTTAGAGGACCAAAGAGTATGGATTAACAGGTGTGGGAAAGTGTGAGAGCCTTCACAAAAGCAAGGAGGAAACAGACACACGAGCCTTGGAATAAAGGGAAGACAACACCCCAGTAAGTGAACCCTGACATCAGTGGGGTAGCCACGGACCTTCAGCTAGCTCTACCTTGCATGTCTGTGTTCTGGAGGACTTTTTGGGATCCCAGGGTATCTTCAGGATACCATGTCCAGAAGAACTTTCAGATTGTTGCTTATAAAGGAAACATCAGGAGTCAAAGGTCAAGGCCACATGGGCCAGATGAGTGTGACCTGCCAATTCCATCACAGTTGAGTCAGGTTAGCTAGCTGATTCTAAACAGTAGCACGTTAAAATTAAAGAGGATACACAGCCATCTTTGCTAATGGAGGAACTCAATTGCAAATTAGAACAGGATGTTGGCTATGATCACAGTGGAGTTAGGACAGAACAGGACCTCTTCCTGTGGATAAAGTCAGTCATCTCTCTCTCTGCATCCACTTGCTCAGAAAACAAGATGTGAAAACTCCTTCCTTCCAGCTGCCTGGTGCACTGTCTCTAGCACACTTCCAGTGAACAATCAGCAGATGCTCTTGTTCTGTCTTTGGAGAAATGTCAACCAGAATAATGTAGCTCCCAAATCCTGAGAAAGCCAGCCACTCCTTCCCCTCTCCAGTCCCTGATGTGGAGAACCAGGAACTCTCCCTGAACACTCCACCTGCCTTATCTCCCATCATCCTATAGGTCTGCACTTCTGGCAGACTCCCCTGTCTACTTCAGAAACAGATCTGTGTGTTTCAATGAGGTTGAAAAAGCCATCTCCCAGGGATTTACACGACTGACTTCTCAGGAAGGCGGGAGCAAGCTGGCCTGGCTCTGCCAGTATAAATACGATTTTCATGCTACTTATTAGCACCATAGATCTCTTCGTCCTGTGGGTTCTGTAACCAGAATCTTGGAGATCTCTGGGACTCCTTGGACAGGGATGCACTCTTCACTAGTAGTAGGGTGTGATCTCTCATTCTCTTTTCCCCCATCCATCTGATCCAATCCAGTCTGCATTCTGTCTCCCAGGATATCTCAAAATATCTGGCTCATTGCTGGCTCCCTTCCTTATGTTTAAGCGCAGTTCTGTATTCTCTGCCAATTCAATGGGGACTTGCAGAATGAGAAGCAGTTACAATGTTCAGTCCACTTTCTCCATCCAGAAATCTGGGCGGCTTTGAGAGGCTTTTGCATGCAGTTCTTAAATATTATGCTGAATCAACAAAGAACGTGTCGCCAAACTTAAAATCTTGTGCAGTTGGCTGCTTTTCCACCCTAGCTCAGAACAAGGGTATACAATAAAGCGGTATGACATATAGAGAGTTTTAAATTTTTCTTGAATTACAACTTATAGTGAGAAATGTGTGCAGAGTCTGCAGGGCTCAGCTAAGGTCACTTCACAAGCTGAACTCATCTAAGTGTCTGGTACCCAGACCATGAACCGGAGTCGTACCAGCAGGAGGGGTTGCTAGCCCTGGCCTGGGGCCCACACCTCCTCCCCTAAGTACTCACTCACCCCACTTCCAGCCTGCAGATCCATGCGTTCATGCCAACGCAATGGTACAGTGTGTTCTCTTTGTGTTCTCTTGGCTTAACTCATCATGAGTTCTGTAAGACATTTCATGTTTCATGTATGAGCTTGCTCATTTTCATTTCTATTTGGTTCTGAACATACCGGTGAACCACACATTTGCCCTGTTTAGTCACATTTTATGTACCCTTTGTTCTAGTTTGGTGTCTGCTGCTCTGGTAAACCACATGACCAAACTAACTTGGAGGAGGAAAGGGTTCATTCCATTGTATAGCTTACAGTCCTTCACTGAGGGCAACCAAGGCAGAACTCAAGGCAGGAGCTTGAGGCAGACATCACGGAGAGATGCTGCCAGCTGACTTGCTCTCTGACTTGTGCTAGTTCCCTTTCTTATACAACCCAAGCACCCCCCCCCCGAGGGGTGGCCCCACACACTCCCATCAATCAAGACAATCTCTCACAGACATGGCCGCAGATCTGATGGAGACAATTATTCATTTAAAGTTCCCTCTTCCCAGTGTCTTGTCTGCAAGAAAACTAACTTGCAGGATGTTATGGAGATGTGTCTCACAAACCATAGAATTAGCTCATTTCAGGATTTTGAAGGGGTGATGTTGTGATATCACTTAGTTGCGTACTTAGAAGTGGGTTAACATACTCATACTACCTTAATAATGAGGGTTTGAGAAATGGTGATACACCATCATTCCAAGAGGCTGACCCATTGCACACCCCTACTAGCAAGGCCTAAGAGGCTTGGTTTCTCAGCACGGCCATTAACAATTGCTATTGTGAATTTTGTAACTCTCGGCCTGGATTTGATGTGTGTTTCCATGATGACTCATGATGGTGAGAATCTGTGTTTATCCCCTTGGAGAAAGACCTATTAAAATCTACTTACTTATTTGTGTGTGGCTTTACATGTGCTTGCACCTTTGCGTATGTATGGCTGTCAGAGGATAACTTAAAAAGCACGTGATTTTCTCCTTCTACTACACAGTTTGTGGGGGATCAAACTGAGATCATCAGGGTCGGGTGTGAGCATCATCTCCTTCCTAGCCATCTCACGGCCTCCCCTCGGTCTTCTTTATAGACTTATTTTTACTTTATGTGCATGAATGCTTTGCCTGCATGGATGTATATGTACCACATGTGTATCTGCTGCCCAAAGAGGCCAGAAGATGATGCTGTATCCCCCAGAACTAGAGCTAGAGCTGGTCATAAGCCACCAGGTGAGTGCTGGAAACTGAGCTCTGAACTTGCAGCAAGTTCTCTTAACTGCTGAGTTACATCTCCAGCTCCCTTCTTCCTAGCAATCTTAAGAGCCTTGACTCTCCACATAATGTTGCACGTGTAATAAATATTGGTGCTTATTAAACTAGTGATGAATTAATAAATGTCAAGCTGTAAGAAGGGAACAATTCCCCTAGTACTGATCATCTGTGTATTTGCTTGGTGGAGCTGTTCATAGTCATTGAATGCCAAGATTCAGTAGTTGGTGTGAAGTACAGCATCAGTTGTGTGCAATCCTGTTGACAGATGGGTGTGGCGGAACCTAGCCTTGCTGTGCGCTCACATGTATTCATGTGCACTGTGGCTCCCTCTGAGCACACAGCCAATCTCAGCTGCATATGATCCTCATGCAACCTGAAGTGGTATATGCTGAGGCTCACCTCTGTTTCCTGGAGAAACAGGTATTGGTCAAGGTGAGACCATTCAAAGAATCCATGCTCTGTGTCTACACCTTCCATAGCCAGTTTTCTCCACCTGTGTAGTAATGGCTGGATCTATCAAAATTGCTCATTTTCATTTTGTCCTTTTCCTAGAGAAAAGAGATGAGGTTTTAATGCGCAAAAGTCATGTCTTCCAAACCTTTTTGGAAAGTCCAGAGGATAAGGAGTCCTGAGTTTTATCTGCTTGTTTCAGACTAGTGAGCATAAAATTGAGGACTCATTCTGTTATGACCTACCTGTGCATATCTGGGTAAATCTAAGGGTAAATATGGAGGGCTATAAAGGTCTAAGTGTCTCATCTTTCCATGCATTCCCTGGTGTCCAGTTAGATAGCAAAAGCTGCTGAGTAAAAAATGACCCTTCTGTTAAATGATAAAGATATGTAGTATTTGATATATTATAGTATGGGCTAAATATGGTACATTCATGACCTGCCCATTGGTGGACATGCATGCCTTGATTCCATAAATACAGATTAGTTCTTAGCAATAGTTTCACTCAAACACCCATATAGATAATCATATGGCATATGAAAACGACTCAAATTTGCCTCTAACGTGGTAAGAGCACAGTCATTCCAGAATGAGGAAAGGAGCAAATAGAGGGTGGGGAGGAGAACTAAGCTGCTGTGTCAATGAGATGGAGGAAGTTACCCTGTCTCCAGGGAGGGTTTAACAAAATATGGTCCTGTAAAGTGTGAACACAGTACTCAGTATCATAGTCTGAAGTCATGTGAGGGTGTGAATGGGCTGTATGAGTGATTCAGGATACCTTCTCAACCCCCACTTGTGAGATACTGGATTCCAAGTCATGCAATGTGTTAGTCTATTAAGTCTTGCTTCTATGAAATCTCCTATGAACATGAAAGTTAGTAAATTTAAATATGCATAGACTATCAGAAGCTTAGCTGGAGGACAAGAATAATTGTCTTATTTTAAGTCTTTTCTGGATCAATATTTCTCGAATTAAAGCTGTATAACCACTCAAAATGCCTAAATGGTTCCATCTAAAGGGGCAAAGTATCCAAAGGGGAAACTGAGTCAAGCAATTGAGTCTCAGGATTCAGGCAATTGCATCTCTAACTCCATGTAGACTGACCTGTGAACCACTGTGTGTGTGTGTGTGTCAAAGAAGGACCAATTCCTCCCCTGCAGAGACTTCCTGTTGTTTCCAGAACATTCTGCCGATGCTGCAGCCACCTTACGCCACTCACAAGAGTTAAGTGACTGTGTGACATGCTCTGGTCTATCAGTTCCTTCCTGCCACTCACCACTGACTCCATCCACATCCTTCCCCACCGTCACTTGATCCGGAGAGGGAAGGTATAAAGTAAATTCCCCCCAAACGTTTGCCTATGGGATTGAAAGCATGGCAGTATATGGAGCTCAACAAATATTTAAGTCCCCATCAAGTCTCTGATGCTAGGAGTTTGAGAAGAAACGCCTGCATGTGGCACACGCTGGAGTGACGCTAGAGAGCAACTTTGGATGTGTATTCCCAAAGGATTTTGAATGCTTTTAACACACACACAAAAAAAAAATGTCTAAGGAAACTTCACACAATGTACACATTCACTGACACATCATCCAGTACCCCGTGAACACGGACAATGCTTACGTTCATCAAAGGGAGGGAGTTTTCAAAGAGAAAACACAGAAGAACACACACCTAGCCAAGCCAGGACTGGACGCAGCCTGAAGCCCGAGGCGATGAGGACAGACGCACAGAAATAAGGACCAGCAGGATGTTAAGAATGTCCCACCTCCTAAAGGAATCTGCAGCTTTGTGTCTATATCCCCAAGGCATGGTCCAGGCATCTTCTGCCCCAGGATTCTAAACCTGACTAAAAGTGATGCTTCCAGGCCTCGGGGTGGATGTGAATCTTCAGAGACTAGACTCCGATACCTGCATGGTAAGCTGAACCTACACAACCAAACGTTCAGCGCTTTACATGATTCAGGAGGGCCAGGGGGATTTCTGGGAAGTATTAGAATGAACAATGGTGAATATTAAAAAAAAAAATACTAAGAGCTGAGGTTATCAGTAAAGTGTTCACTTGCAAGAATGTGTGAGGACATGAGTTCGTTTCCCAGAAGCCCCGCTAAAAGCAGAACAAAACTGGGTTTGGTTTGTTCTTCATCCCAGTGTGGGGAGGTGAAGACAGGTAGATCCCTGGGGGTCACTAATCAGCCAGCTTAAGATATTTGGGGAGTTCAGGTCAATGAGAATGTCTCAAAAAAAAAATCCCAAGGTGTATGGCACCTAAGGAGCAAAAGCCAAGGCTGTACCCTAGAGCTAGCCTTGGCATGAATGTATATGCACACACCAGGGACTGGGGGGAGATGTTCCAAACAGCATCCATTTCAGAAGCATCAGGAGGGTACAGAAAAACCATCGGGAGCACTTCGCTCTGGCTGGAGCCATGCAGCTGCGAGGAAGAACCAGGGGAGGTGAACCCCACATGCGTACGGTCCGTCTGCCCCCCGCTCAAGGATGCTGTTTGTCTGCAGGCTGCCTAAGCGGATAGCCAATAGCCGCATTTCTATTAGGCCTCTTATCTCATGAGGCTTTTCATCTCTTTGTTACCTGCTTTAGTCCCTAGTGCGGTATCGTCGGGACCACTTGATCTCTTTCTAACACATGAAAACCTCCTTTAATCTGAGCTCTGACTCCATCACGCCTTCGTCTCACGGGCTTATGGCAAAGCACCTATCGGCGGTCAGCTTCTGTCTACGCCCCGACAGAATGGACCAAAAAGCCGACCGTTGTGTGCAGGGTTCGGCAGTCACGCGTGGGAGCCCTGGCACGTAGCAGGCACAGAGTAAAGAGATCGCTGTGCTGGAAGAACTATTGAAATTCTAGGGCACTGTGAGATGAGTGGGCCTTTTCCTTGACTTCTCCTTGGTTCTAACAAATCGCCCTCTCATCTGTATCTTCAGACTCGACCGTCTACGTGGTACAGCGATGAGCTCACTCCCTTTTCCACTTGTGAAGCTCTTTTAAGACTCGTCAGCCCGGGACAGCACCGACTCCTTGTGTTCCGATGGCCCCATGCCAAGGCAAATGTTTAGGCTTGGCGGAGTGCTTGACAAGTTGCACTCAGTGAGAGTTCTGTGCTTTAAAAGAGAGGCAAACCCAGGAGCTTTTGGCGAGGGGGCGAGTGGGGGGGGGGGGGGGCGCGAGCAGAGGGCTGCTTTCTCAGCAGGCATGTAATAGCCATACAGGTGCACTGCCTCCTGGTGACATGAGGTGAACATTTGACCCACCGAGCCTGGCGAAGCCATCCCTGGGAGAGCCCGGGGCAAGTGCGGTGCCGAGTGTATGCAGCCCTGTTTGACTTGGCTGTGGTCCCTGCCAACCTGGCAGCAAGCGTAGCCCAGGGAAAAACAGCCTTGACATTGACTCTGGTCACTGAAATGCTCCGGGCCACCTGTGGGTTTCACAACCTCCTTTCTATTGCCCACAGCATCCTGGCCGCTTGAATTTGTGTTCCCAGAAAAGAAAGATCCCATTGCTCTCTTGCTCTGGTACTCAGTATCCGGTCCAGGTCGACGCCTAAAGGCACTCACCTGTGCACACCTCCTACTGCCGGCGCCAGGCCAGCTGCACCCCAGAAGTCTTTGTTCATTCCACGCTCTTGTGCGCGCTCTCTCTCTCCTGTTTCCAAGCATCAATAAATATGCAAGTTCTGTTGCGATGGGGGAAGGAAACGAACGTTCAGTAAGCACCTGCCTGGAGCCAGGTGCTTTCACACACAGCGCCTTGTTAATCCTCACAGCCACGCTATAGGCAAGAAGTTAATACCTATATTCATTTGATAAAGAGAACGAGCTTCCGAAGGCTTAAGCTACCGGGAGGCAGAGATCATCATCGGTGTCGTCCAGATTTGACCCCAGTCTTCTCCATCTCGGCTTATGGTCTTTGCCTTCACCACGAGGCCTCCTGCTGTGTTCTGGAAAGAGGAGTGCAGGTGGGGTTTGAGGAGCCCTGACATTGTCATTTCTAGACGAATCGTTGCTTCTCATTCAATGGTTATAAAATGAAGGAGTAGACGACAGGTTGTCTCTCAGAGTGCTTTCATTTTGACTGAGTTATGTATTATGTGTATCTATCAACACTGACTATAACATGTGTGGAGCGGCTACCCTTTGTGTCCAGTGATCGGTCTCCAGTCCTGAAATGTTGCCTGCCTGTCTGCAGAGATGAGCCAAGCTGTAGCCTTGGTGGAACTTTATTGTGGGCTCCATGATGGAGGGTAACCCTAAGGTATCCAGAGGCCTTTCTATCCCAAGAGAAATAGCGTAACAATCCGGTTATTGAGGGCCACTTAATTAATATATTTAAAACAGACCATTGCATGGCCTTCAGCTCAGCATTGGCTTGGGTAATGGCTCTGTTCTGATGTGTCACAAATCCAAGAGTCTACACTGAAGCCCCAGAGAGCATAGCATGCTTTGCAGCCAAACTAAATGGCCACACAGATTCATGCAAAGGGTAGCAATGGGAATGATTGGAAAGGAGACCATGTGCCGGGCACCATGGTATCCAACTGGTAAATGGACACTTTCACCTGCCCAACAGCACTTGCAGAGAAAGCAGACCACGTTCCCATTTTACAGCTGGGTAAACTGAAGCCCAGGAAGGTCACATAGGCAGCTCCTGGTGAGGGGAAGGCTGGAGCTGAACCCCATTGTTTGCTCTAGGCAGGAGACTGCCTGGTCTCTTTGTCTCCAGTCTTCAGCCCCTGGTCTCAAAGACTAACACATGAAAGCTGCAGTGAAGAAATCTGTTCTTTACTTTGAAACAGGAAGAAAACCAACAGTTACCGAGTAGGCCTGACATGCTGGCCATGCGATGCATGTCATTTGAAGTCATTCTTGTAGCACACCTTGTTTTTCTGGTGTGGTTGGTTGTTACTTTGCTTTTCCAGCTCTTTTTTCTTTGCTCTTTTGGGGAACCTGCCACCCAGCTCCCAAATAATCACACTGAGTCTTATTCTTTCTAATAAATGCCTGGCCTTAGCTTGGCTTGTTTCTTGCTAGCTTTTCTTAAATTATCCCCATCTACCTTTGGCCTCTGGGCTTTCTCCTTCCCTTGGTTTGTGCATCTGACTTTCACTCTTACTCCGTGGCTGGCTGGGTGGCTGCGTGGCTGGTGCCCTCCTCTCCTTGTTCTCTTTTCACTTCCCGATCTTTTTTCCCCAGATTCCTTTTCTATATATCCTCTCTGCCTGCCAGCCCCGGCTATCCTCTCTCCTGCCTTGCTATTGGCCGTTCAGCTCTTTATTAGACCAATTGGGTGTTTTAGACAAAGTAGCACAGCTTCACAGAGTTGAACAAATGCAACATGAAAGAATACAATGTACCTTTGCATCATTAAGCAAATGTTCCAGAGCATAAACAAATGTAACTAACATCTTAAATTAATGTTCCACAACATTGTGGTACCTTGAGTAAACCATGGCTAAGAAATCAGAAAGGGCCCGTCGTGTGGGGAGCAGAAATTCTGACTCCCCGTGGTCTTTCTGACTGTATGGCCTATGGACTACCTGACACCCACTGTTGGAGCAGGTCGGTGTTACCGGGCTGCCTGCTCCCCCACTCTCCCACCCTGTAACATGCTTTCTGGCATGAAAATGAATCACACACCAGTACAATCTTCAAGACTCACGTATGTTGGGGAGGAACCTCATTTGAATAATGGAAATAAAGACTGCTAAAAATAACTGTAGAGAGTCAAGCATTTAGATGTGTACGTTTGCCTAATGTCCACAGATCCACGTTTTCATGGACCTGGGAGGGGTCAAGCACAACATACCTATCCCTTCTGCCCTCCAGACCCTAGTGCAGGTCACTGTAGAGAGTGGAACGTGAATGCCCGGTGTCTTTTTCCGGCCACCTCATGAGTGGGTGTGACAATGACAGGTAACGAAGCTAAGCAGAAAAGCATGACCTGCCCTGGGGGTCTCCATGTAGACTCTTGTCTTTGTGACGTGTCAGATCGATCCATGATCCAAGGCCAAGGAAGACCACAGGAGGGACTGTTGAGCTGCTGGTGTGACTGGGCTTTTTAAACTCTATCAAACTACCAGAAAGAGGCCTCAAAGAGCACATGCCGACAGCCATCTTGGAATAGATTGAATTTATGGAATCAGCTTGCTATTAAAATCAGGTTGACTCAACGAGATAGCTTCTAGTTTTAACGCAACCACTTTCAAGAGAGAGAGAGAGGAGGGGGGAGGAAGCCAGAGAGAGAGGAAACAGAGGCAGGTTGTTGCAAATGAAGGAGGCATTTCTAGGCATCCCGACCCTCTCCCCAGGTGCGGAAGAAGCAGTGCACGTCTGGTGTTTAAGCTCCTTTTTACACATGCTTCTTCCCTCCTACCCTCATTCCGTGTGATCACGTGTGTCTCTAACCTCTACTTACTTACCAAAATGCATGACAATCTGTTCAAAGGCACACAAGCTAATCCCATTTTAAAATTAGGCAATTGTCAAATTGCTTCAAGCTGCTAAAGAACAATGGTAGACAATCTTCTAGGCTGTTTCTAGCCCCTTGGAATCCCACATTTGACCCCAAATCATTCACTTTCTTAAATCATCAAGGAAAAAAAAATTAATGGGGAATAGCAAGTTTTAGAGTTGCAATGGAGGCCTCATGTTGCTCGCTGATTTAAGAAGTAAGCTTCTGGAAGTTGTTAGAACACAGGTGCATAGGAACCCAGCCGTTCTCCTGCACCTTTTGGCTCCATCCCAAGTCCCATGTCGAGAGGGACTGCGGATGCCTGACGAACGAGGAAGCTTCTGGCAACCGTGAACCATGCCACTGAGGGGAGCTGAGGGTGGCTGTCTCCCGGGGGGCCAGGGCCAGATGCTGTCAGCGCAGGTCAGTGGAGTAAACATGACTGTTACCCCTCCAGAGACGAGGAAAGCAGAGCATCAGAAAAGAGGGGTTCAGTGGTGACAGACAGACAGACAGACAGAGAAGGAATCAATGCAAGCTAGAAGAATGGAGGTGAGGGTCGGCTCTGCCTAGTGCACGAGGCAAGGTGGAGACTCTCTGGAGTTACCAAGTTGAAAGGAATATTCTAGATTCTAAACCCGAGGCTTCCACCTACCAACCCAGGAGTCACTGATCAATGGGTGTCTTACAAAGGACCTGATTTGGCTTCTTCATAGGTCATGTTACAAAACCCTTCTACTCGGAGAATCAGAATTTCAAAGAATTTCAAAGATGAGAGTCAGTATTTCTAGAGAATGTCCCAGATTTTCCTCGTGGCCATGGCAGCTTAGTGACTTCATTTCAATCTCTGATTTCACAAATGAAAAAACAAAAGAGCAAGAGACTTAAGAGACACTGGCCGAAGTTGCTCAAGGCCAAGTCCACCCCACTGCTGATCAGCTGCACTCCTGAAGGACCTAGACCTCCAGTTCCCATGATGCTGTCCTTCTAGCATCCCTGTGTGTGGGGCAGCCAGCTTCTCAGCTGGAGAGGATGCTGTGTCGCTGGCCTGTTTCAGGTTTCACTGTGAAACCCTTTTGTTTAAGAACAAGAATCTTTTCTTCCTTGGCAGGCTGCCTTCTCTTATACTACAAATAATTCTTTCTTTCAAACAAAGCTAAGCTCTCCTAAGGCTGGCAAAATCCACCCCAATCACAGTGCCGTTTCCTCTTGTAAGTTCCGTGAGGTGTTCAAGCCATTTCCGTCTTGCTGGGGGTTGTGTCGTCCTTGTAGTCCTGGTGATACAGTCAGGAGGATCATTTTATGGACAGAATCCTTTTGATTCATTTGTTTTATCCCAAAACTTAAAGAATGTTTATCCTGGCCCCTAGGTAAGTTGACAGACTTTTTCTATGACAGTCAGGTAGTAGCAACCTGGCTGGTCACAGCTCCTCAATTCTGCGATTCCCAGGCCACTATGCACAGCATACCAGCACCCCCGAATTTTCCAGCTAAAGCTCACTCACAAGACAATTTCTCTGTCCTAGTCTGTGGCACCCCCTTTGCTGTTTACCTATGGCCCAGGGACTTTAGAACTTCCCCCAAACCCTACGATGTCACCTTTCACCCTGGTTTGTGGGGTTGCATGGGGAAGGGGCTAAGACCCGTTAAAGGCCTTGCCAGAGAAAGCTGGGTGAGTTTCAGGCCTGATTGGCTAGTACCAACAGGCAATCTAAATAGAAGAACCCATAAACCCAGTGAAACCTTAGAAAGACGTGTGACATTTGCCTGAAAGAAGGAAAGGAGAGCCATTTGTGGTTGGCTTGGAGGATGCTCTTACAGCCCAGGTCCACTTGCCTGGGTCAAAGGTAAGGCTGAGCAGTGAGCAGAGTTTGGCTGGCTGTGTAGCCATACTGTAAAGGAGCACACACACCTATGTGAGTTTTTGCATCCTGGCCCTGCAGCCTCGGCCAGCTGGCACATGACACTGACCACAGCACTTTTCCCGTGCTGTTTGCCTACAGGACAAGTATGACTCCTGTTGTTTCACGTCTTGGCATCAACATTCACAAGAATATTTTGCTTGTCGGTTATTCTGTGTTTGTTAGCTCTTACATTTTCATGCCGGTTTCATTTCCGAGGTAAAACAACAGGAAGTGACGGTGTAAAAGTCAAGGCCATGGTGAGTGAAGGGATTTTCGAAACCTGGACTCATCTTGGCAGCGGGATGGGCACGCAAGAAAGTGACACAACAGAAGAAACGTACACAGGGAAGTTTAATATAAGGAATCATTGGCCACAGTTAAAGGGTAGTAGACAAGGGGACTGCAGGTTCCTAGAACTGAGAGAGAATTCTACAGAAAGGCAAGTTTGGAAAGGCCTCCAACTTCAGAAGGGAAGGTTCAGCATCGCCTGGAGCTGGGTGGTCAGCAGCAAGCTGAAATCTAATCCCCAGTGCAGATGAGAGTAGGGGGCCCAGCTGCAGAGTGTAAGGGCACAGTGCCGGAATCATGGGCACAAGGGTTCAGCACTGGAAGCCTGCACAGGAAGAGGAGGGAGGGGCCTGGGGACTAATGAAATCATGCATACCTGTGACCCTCTAGACAGCAAGCAGTCGGCACAGGCAGGGTTATAGTTGTCTGGGCAGTTGCAGGCAGGAGGCCTGTAATACCTGTGGTCTCCAGCTTCCATTGCCAAGGCCATCAGAGGCCATTGTTTATAAGGCTGGGAGGGTATAGAGTGGACACCTTTAGGGCCAGAGGCTAGGGCAGTCTTCCTTTGGTGTCTTCATGCTGCGGGACCCAGGCAGGTTCAGACCCCAGGTGACTATATCAAGCCCCTGTGGCCTGCACTGGCCCTGTACAAAGCCTTTATGGAGAAAGCCCTCACTGCATTCGCTTTAGAAGAAGCACTGGGGGATTCTGTCTGCTAGATCAGGACAGAGATGGCTTTGACCCTTCAAGGAAAGGAGTCCATAACTGCCACTGCCCTAGTTAGTTAGGATATCTGCTGGATATTTGCCCCATAAATACCATTCTCTCTAGCTTCCATTCTTTCCTTCAAATAATTCTGAAATAGTTTAGAAATGATTATTTTTGTGTGGTCTCCAAATTTACTGCCTATAATTATTTCATTACTTAAATTAATTTAGGCACAAAAGAAATGTGTGTGTGGTGTTCTGGACATTGAACCCAGGGCTTCACATATGCCAGGTGAGCATGCCCCCACTGAACTAAGTCACCAGCCCTACACATTTAACATGATTATGAATAATTCATACACACTATTCAGTGACTTTTTGCACACACTGCCATCGACAAGCTGGTTTTCCATCACGAGTCATTGCCCAGTATGATGCCCTGATCAGTGCTCTGGCCATTTTGGGATTCTTAGGATCTTCAACCTGCCCAGAGGCTCTGAGCTAGGGGCCTTTGCTATGACTCAGCCTAGAATCCCCTCTATGTATTCATCTCCAGATGATTCTTCCCGGAAGGCTCTTCTCAAACACAATACAAGCAAAGGAAACATGTTTCCTACCACCCCACCCCACACAATCACTGTCTCTCCCCCAGTCTGCACTTGAATCTTCAGCATTGGTGGGTCTCTGACTTGTTCAAATACCTCCCATGCAACAGGACACGAAACAGGGGTCTGGTTCTGTTCCTGTTATTAAATGTGGAGGGTCGCAACCTGTGCCCCACGTCAGGTCTAGCCACGCACCCTCAATAATCTAACTAAAAGAGCAAAACTGGAAGTAGAAAGCAGAAAGAGTACTCAGCGTGGCCACCCTGAGAAGAGACGAAGAATTCCAGCAAAGCTCCCAAGTCTGTCATCTCCATCCTGAAGTAAGAGCAAAGCTGAAATAGAGAGCCAACGATGTGCACAGCCGAGCACTCCTGGTTAAGGTGTGGTCCTGCCCACCACTGACCCATCCTTATCTGGGCTCCAGTATCTCTCTATAAGGTGATCTGACAAGTCGGTAGAACTGTCTGAAATCTTTGGGAGACAAGTTCCCCCTGTAGCTGGCACCTTTCCCTTCTCCCAGAATAAGATTCTTGAAGAAATTCCCATTTCTTTGGGGTCTGTTGATAGACTGAGAGTCAGATCAAAGGACATGAGTGTCTGTGTAGAGCATCTTCCTTTGTGCCCAGTGCATAACACCCCTATGCTGTGTCCTCAGGATCTGTGCCTGTGCCTTGGAGGGAAGCGCCACACCCTGATTCCTGGGCCTGCTCCAAGCATGGTTGGATAGAACCTACATGATCATGACTGAAGCTGTCCACAGGGAGAAATGAATGAAGGATCTCAGGAATAAAGAGCCAGGGACATGGCCCCAATGGCTATGCTGATGCCTATAGAAAAACACAGGGAAAGGGATGGTGCTGCTGGTATCAGCCACCTGTGAGAGTCCTTGCCATAGAGAACAGACCATCTTGTCCCATCTGGATTACATTCTTCCATCTCTGAGTATAACATGGAACATTGAGGGGATCGCTATGGAGACTGGCCTTGCCAGACCAACAGCCCAGTTCCTGAACTCCAGTGCCCACCCTCCCACTGGCTCCTCAACCCTCAAAACCCCACCTGGCATTTCAAGTACTTCCCTTGCCCCCCCCACCTACTATTTGCTGTTTGCTCCAATATAGTTCTATCTCAAAGTCACTGAAGGTGATCTCAAAGCATTGTAGGAAAGCGCTATTTGGGTCTAGCTAAAATCCATACACTGAAAATGCAATCCAATGTGATGGTTTGAGGTGGTGGGGACTGTGAGAAGGAACTAGGTTATGAGGGTGGGGCCCTCACCATCAGGATTAGTACCATTTTTGAAAGAGGCCCCAGGGCAAACCTGGCCTTCCTCTTTTCATCTATAACCAGGAACATCACCCTGCCAGTGCTCGGCTGTCAAGACCTCAGCCTCTAGCACTGTGAGCAGTAACGTTCTGAGATCCTGCAGCCCTCTTAACTTTTGTTCCTGGCCGAGAGTAGCCATGAGGAAGAAATAAATAAATAAGCAGCACGCCGTCTCATGAAGTATCAAAAGCCACAAAAGCTGCCGGGGTCACTGCTGCTCTAACCTCGAGTCTTGGGGTTCGTTCCGGATCTGCAGGCACCACAGGACGTGACTACAGCAAGACCTCCCAGCGGGCTAGAAGACAGAACACTAGTCAGACAAGCTGGGGGAATCATCCAACGGCCAAGAACATAACCTCCCCTGGGCCAAGTCTCCTGGCCGCCTCTCCTCAACCACCGCGGGCTCTGGCTGATGGGAGTTTGGAAGATATTCTTGTTTTACAGTCCAAAACATGTGAAAGAAAAAAAGCAAGAAAAGAAAAAGGCACAGAACTGACTCGGTGGCTTGCTTTTTTTCCGAGAGATTCCTCTCTAAAAGCTTACATGTGTTCCATTTTATTGTTTCACTTGCAAAATAGGGAATTTGAACCTATGGAATTATTATAATTGTACATAAAGAAACCTCAAGCCAGGGAGTGATTCCTTGACACATATTAAACTAATTTACTCATGAAAGGTCCTGACCAATGGGCTTCCAGTGTGGCCCAGAGAAAAACTGATTTTTCCCACTTCAATTTCCCTCTCATTATTCCTCTGCTTTCTTCTAAGAAAACATGTCCTGAAGATATCAATGTTATCTCTAAAATTTTATTCGTGGAGCACACTGAGCTTTGCTGTGCTTGTTTCCAACTTTCCTGAAGCGTTATAAAGATGTGACATGGCAGACTCACAAAACTGTGGCTTGAACAAAACGTGGTCCGAATTAAGCCTCAACCACAAGTTACCCCAGCGTACCACAAGTCAACTCCAGCGTAGGCCTCGGGATGTTACGGAATTTTAGAACTGTGAGATGAATGCCAGAAGGGGCTCCTAAAAGCATCATGCTCAGCCCCTTCATCTCATTCAAAGGCCATCAAATCATTCTGGAGAAATGAAGACTGGTCCTGCCCTGTGTCTACATCCTGTAGGTATGAGGTCGGGTTCTGGGTCCAGAGCTGTTCCTGGGCTTTAGCCTGGCCTGTGCAGAATGTACATGCAAGGAGTTGTGTGGCCGGGGAATGAGTTGGCCTGACAGAGAGCTGAAAGTCCTCTGGATCCTGGGTGCAGCTGAATAGCCAAGAAAGTTGGATGAGGTCTACCTGTTCTAACTTTAGGGGACACTTGGCAGCCAGTGCTTGGGGTGAAACTTCATGGGAAATGACTTCTCCCTGCCTGTGCCTGAAAATCCATGTGGTCCATCTCTACAGAATGCCCACCCTGAGAACACACACATACATACACACACTCTGTTCTCCACTCACTCAGCCTCTCTCCAAGGTTTGCGTCCTGGCTACCTGCAGTTGCGTGGGGGTAGGAACGATGGTAAATAGTACCATGGAGCTTGTTAGTGCAGACATCAGCAGACTGGCGACACATTTTACGTTTTGGTAAGTTTGCTGTGGTCAATAGACTAAGAGCGAGACGCTAATAATAGCAGCAACCAGGTAAAAGAGACTGAAACGAAAGCAAGATTCCACATCGTCTGGTCTGCTCCCTCAATCGTACGGCCAAGTAGCTGCTGGTCTTTAACATGAATTGCTAAACAGTCTTATTAATAAAAAACCCAGAGTCATATATTGGGGTTAAAGCTGAAAGATCAGAGAAACAGAACAAGCCAGCCACGTTCTTACCTCTACGAAATCCTTAGCCTCAAGAGAGAGAGACTTCCTATTTATTCACGCCTTATATACCTTTCTGGGTCCTGCCATCTTCCTTCCTTCCTAGTGCTGGGATTAAAGGCGTGTGCTACCACTGACCTCTACGTTTAATATAGTGGCTGGCTTGGTCCTCTGACCCCGAGGCAAGCTTTATTGGGGTACACAATATATCGCCACACTGGCCCCAGAGGTCTCTGGCTGTTTCTCTTTGCAGTATGGAAACAATGAAGTCATAGACCTTCAGAACCACAGTGCCTCCTCAACAACTCTGTGAAAGCATGCAGGGGTGTGAAGGAGCTAAACCGAGGCTGGGTCTATGGGAGACACTGAGGAGAGGAGAGTTGACGCCCCTGAGGTCACTGGAGTTTGCTGTGGATAAAAGGCCGCAGTGCCCAGCTGGAAACGCCCTGCTCTGGTTGTCACGAGGTGTGCACAACACCCTGCCTTTTTGGAGCCCTTGACATTCTTGGGCAATGAAAATCCAGAAGCATACGTTCACAGAGCTCCTAGGGGTGGAATCTGATCATCCGCTGGATGTCCAGCATGTGGATGGATGACCTGCCTTTCTCTCCTCTCAGCAGGAATGGATTTGTATTCTCCCTGAGAAAATTCTCTATCGGAGGGAATGTACTATTGCCGTCAGTTTGGGGGCAGCGTTGTTATTATTCTGCCTTTCCCGTCTTCCTTGGGTTCACACGCTGAGCTAGAAACAGCCCCAACACTCATCCTTCTAGAGTGCCAGACAGGTAGGGTCTCACTCTTCCTTTACAAATCTCCTTGATCATGGCTCCCGTGAGACAGAAGCAGGAGAGAACTGCCATCATTCCACACACCGGGATGTTTTTCTATCCTCTTCTCTGTGTCATCTAATTCATCACTGGTGGGTGTGTCGTATTTCATAGGCAGATTTGCAGAACTGCTGCTATGTTTTGACAAAGTCATTTCCTGGGCGATTACACCGTCAGGAGTTAGTCTAGGTCTTTGGATAGAACAGTTAACAGAAGTGATTAAAACCCCTGAGTATTCAGAGGCAAACATTGTCTCAGTGTGGAATTTATGATTTAACAACAGAAAAAATGATCCCCTTTGGCTTCTTACAGTTTAGAGAGTGAATTCTGTTTTGTTTGACATTTTACTGGTAATTATATAATTCTTGCATTCACCATCATCTGACGCCCATTCATCTAATTAGTGGCTAATAAGCCCCCTTCAATGCTGTTCCACATGTCTTTTAAATTCAACATGCAATTGGAACTCTTACTTGCTTTTGTGATCCTGTCCATATTCTCTTTATATATGTGTGTGTGTGTGTGTGTGTGTGTGTGTGTGTGTGTGTGTATATGTGTATGTGTATATATATATATATATATATATACACACACACACATATGTATGTATATATATGTTTTTTGAGACAGGGTTTCTCTGTGTAGCTTTGTGCCTTTCCTGGATCTCACTCTGTAGACCAGGCTGGCCTTGAACTCACAAAGATCCACCTGGCTCTGCCTCCCAAGTGCTGGGATTAAAGGCGGGGTGCCACCACCGCCCAGCTCTTATAATATTTAAGATAAGCCATTTGCATTTATTGATAAAGTGGATTTGCCTGAACTTGGACCCTATGTCAGTCAGGATTCAATCAAAGAAACAAAATGGTAGCAATACATACTAATAATATTTGCTATAATAGTATTTATTGCGAGGAGTTGGCAGGTACATATGTGTAGGCTGGCTCTCAAGACAAAAAAAAACTGCATGAGGGCTTCCTTAAAGGCCCAATGGAAGCTGCTGTCCATGGTGGATGGGAAGTGCTTTTGGAATGGGGGGAGTGGCTTAGCTGTGCACAGCATCAGCTCTGTGGATTGAGGTCAGGCTTGAATTGAGTACTACCATTAAGTACCACCTCCTTAACTAATGTTAAACAAGGGTAGGGGCTTCGATCTCATCTCCCGCACCCCTAACTGCAATATCCACATGAGTAAGATTGCCCCATAGTACACCCCATCTTGCTCAGACACATAAAACCAGTCCTCCATTTTCATGTTCTCTTATTTGAAAAATCCTGTTGTCTGTTCTCCTAAGGAATTGTTTCTGACCAGGTTTCACATATTGTAGGCTGGCCTTGAACTTGCTGTGTTATGGAGGTCTAACCCTCCTGCCTCCAAAAGCCTGCACCACCATACAGTCTCAGGGATGAACCCAGAGCGTTGTGCGTGCCGGACAAGCACTCTACCAACTGAGCTACATCCCCTTCCCTTGTTTTGTTTATGGATTGGTTCTCACCATGTGGCCCTGGCTGGCTTTGAACTGGCTACATAGTCCACGGTGGTCTCAAACTCATATCTTCCAGCCTCAGCCCCCGCAGTGCTGGGATTATAGGTGTGCACCATCACACCCAGCTCATGATTTCCATTTTCTGTTGTATTTTAGCAGGCAGTTTTTCTTCAGATATTTACCTTCAGTGTTAGACCTCACGCTCGCACAGAAGGCTACTTCTTGAGACAGTATGCACAAGTAGTTCAACACCGTGAGTAATGTGGAGCACGAGCCGGGTCCTCTGGCCCTGGTTACCTTCTTCTGCTCTACGCCCCAACTCTAGTCTGTGTCAGCGTTGACTAGAATTGTGCCATTACACTCAATGTGATCTTATTGCTTTTTTTTTTCAATCTCTAACTGATACATTTTGATAATTAGCTGTTGCTAAGGGGCTAATCCAAAAGCTTTACTCCGAGTGAAGTAAACCTCAGGCTTACTTTCTTAATGGCCAGGAAGACCTCTTTGCATTTTTCTAGAAATTTTTATATGTATGTATCAGTGTACACACACAGTCTCTCTCTCTCTCTCTCTCTCTCTCTCTCTCTCTCTCTCTCTCTCTCTCTCTCTCTCTCTCACACACACACACACACACACACACACACACACACACACATATCCTCAGCCTCCACAAGAAGGTCGGACCCCTATGACTGGAGTCCTGGTGGTGGTGAGCTGCCTGGTGTCGGAGTTGGGAAGGGAACTTGGTCCTCTGAAGAGCAGCTTTCACTGGCAACCCCTGAGCCTTGCCTCTAGACCCCACTTCACATTTTTTACATTCCTGAGCCTTCCCAGGCTTCTATGTCATCCTCAGAGTTAAAGCCGTCAGTGTCCATCACAGGCTCCTAAGCCCCGGGGTATCGGCCCTTGTTTTGATAGCCGAAAGGTGAACTGGCCGGATGTGAAGTCATTGATCCCCACATCTCCCTTAAGCATCATTTCTTCTGATCCTTCACAGTCCTCGTGTGTCAAAAGGTTTGGGGGCAGGGGAAATTCAGACAAATTGTTTTTATTCACCCTGATGGTGGTGTTTGAGCTAGGTTCCCTCTTTATTTTTTTTTAATTTTTATTTTTTATTTAATTTATTTATTTATTTATTTATTTATTTATTTATTTATTTATTTATTTATTTATTTATTTTTTGGTTTTTCGAGACAGGGTTTCTCTGTGTAGCTTTGCGCCTTTCCTGGGACTCACTTGGTAGTCCAGGCTGGCCTCGAACTCACAGAGATCCACCTGGCTCTGCCTCCCGAGTGCTGGGATTAAAGGCGTGCGCCACCACCACCCGGCCACCTCTTTATTTTTAAAATTGTCTAGTCCATTAGTGTTGATCGCAAAGTTGACAGTACCACATCGACTTCCTTAACAAAAGGTGGAGACTTTCAATGTGTGGATGAAGTCTTTTGTCTCAGAAAAAAAAAGTAGCTTTTTATCTTTTCCCTTTCTAACTTTAAATACTTCTATTGCCATGGTTTCCTGCATCTCTAGGGACTCAAATATGTAGTGCCTACTCAAAAACGTAGCTCTTCTAGGCTCTGCGGCCATCTTTTTCTTCAGCGCCTTTTAATCTCGCGCTTCCACCACCTTCTTTCTCCCCATCTGGTATTTCTCAGCCCTGGCCCTCAGCAGATTTGCTGGCTCTCTAGGGCAGCGGTTCTCAGCCTTCCTAATGCTGTGGCCTTTTCATATAATTCATGTTGTGGTGATCCCCAGCCATAAAATTATTTCTGTTGCTACTTCCTAACTGTAATTTTGCTTTTGTTACGAATCAGAATGTAAATATCTGACATGCAGAAGGTCTCAGGCAACCCCTGTGAAAGGGTCATCTGACCCACAAAGGGGTCAGGACCCAAAGGTTGAGAACTGCTGGCCTCAAGCCTCTGCTTCATGTTTGAGCTGTTTCCCGCTTCTCTGCTCCCGCTCTTGCTATGCAGCCACGCTGTAACACAATCCACTATGTCCGGTCGGCTCTCGGTGTCTTCCCTCCAGCCTGTGTTTCTGAGTGATGGTTTTTCTTCTCACAGTCAACCTTTTCTATGTGTTGTGTACTGCTGTTGGGTTTAATTGGGAAACAATGCTGAATATTTTTCATTTGCCTCAGACTACATGATTTTTATGCTAAGTGATGGAGTGTCAAGTTTCTCATAGTCTTTTGTTTGTTTTTTATTCTTTTGCTTTTTTTCTGTTTTCCATTTGTTTGTTTAAGACAGTTTTTTGCATGCCAGGCTGGCCTGGAACTCACTATGCAGCTCACACTGTCTTCAAACTCTCTCTGCACCTACCCCAGCTTCCTGAGCATCGGTGTTCCAGGCTCCGGTTACTCTTGACTGCTCACATTACTGTTGTGTCTCCTTTTTGACTGCCCAGCGTTGAGCTGGCTAGATCGCCTTCCATCCTGTGTACAGAATTTTCCACAACTCGGGAGGAACCCAGTGTGTGAGGATCTCAAATGAAGTTCAACCTGAAAGGCTCAGTAGCTTCCTGATGCCACCATGTTCTTCCAGGCAGTCTCTGGGAGTCCCTCTTCAGGGATTATCCTTTTCTGGGGCCTCAGGTGGTTCTGACCCAGTCCCTGTGCTGCCCAGTTTCCAGACCACCATTGCCACAGATGCAGCTGGAGATTTGCTCCTGGGGGTATTTTGCCACCTTCAGAGAGTGCACTTTGCGGGTCTGTTCTCAGGCCACCTCCTGGCCGTCTCCCTTCCCCAGCCTGTTCCCCCCGTTCCTTCCACACACCAGCCTCCCTGCTTGATTCAGGGACTCAGGCAGACTTTCAGAGATCTCTGAAGTGTGTGGAGATCGAAGCTCCCCCATCTCCCCATTGCTTCTGTAGAGTCCCAGAAGGAGAAGCCAGAGTGCTGGCGTACCCTCGGGGCTCACGTAGGAAACTTAAGGACTTTATGAATCACTAAAGTTTCTTCATTCATGTCGTACCTTCTATAACGCTCCACCAGTGTTCAAATCTGAATCTCCTTGTATGGAGAACAGTTTGGAGATGTTTTCATCATGTTTTGTAAGTAGGGTCTACCCAGGGAGCCATTCCTGTACAAGGTCAGGAGGGTAACTACAGTAAGCCATGATTATATATTAAAAACATGCCATGATTCTCAGCCTGAACAGTGGAGGTCAGCTGTACACATAGTCTGCCTCTGTTCCACTCCACTTATCTTTTTAGAGTGTATTTGATCCATTAAATTCAGCTCAGGACCGACTAGGATCTGGGACCCTCTCTTTGGAAAGCTCTCATCTAGACAAGTTCATTCTCAGTCTGTCCGACGTGTTTTGTAACCTTCGTTGTCCGTTATGGTATGCGTAGTGACCGTCCACGACCAGGTCTCCATCTTTTCTTTGCCTAAGACCGATGCTCATCCCCATCCTTGAAAACTTCTAGCTGGTGTCCTTGTCCGTCATCGACAACAGTCCAAGGCAGCAAACTGAACCACATCTGCAGACTGAGCCGAAGGGGTTGAAAGGAGGAGATTGTAAGGGAGAACAATAAAGCCGAGATTGAAAGGCTCTGCAGGCGGAGAACAAAGGCTCGACCCAGGTTGTGTTTTCCTTCGGTCTATGCAATCACCACTGGCTTCAGCAGCAGCACCCAGATGTCGCTGTGCGAAGACATCCGGCTGCAGTCCACGAACCAGCTCCCTCCACAGATGTGACCTGGAGCTAAGCCTCAAATGAGAACAGTGCTGCTTCCAAGGGAGACGTTCGACGCAGAGCTGCTGGTCACCAGCTTTTGCCAGTGACTCAGCAGTAGCCAGGGGCAGAGGTGAAGAAACGGAATGGCAGTTTAATGACTACAGTCCCAAACTCCACGTGGAATCCATTCACCCATCTACCCATTCATTTGTAAATTTGTTTGCCTTTCCTCTAAAACGCAATTTCAGTATTATATTCCCAGAGACAGGATCCGAGACTAGTTACACATTGTATGCATGCGATCCATATTTTGTTGAATAAGTGAGTAAAATAGCTCAACAGATTATTGTAAGATTCGTCTGTGAGGCATAGGCATTTTAAATAAATCTGTCTCTGGACAAGAGGATGTGGGCATTCGAGGCAATCCTGTTAACTGCAGAGTGCAGAAAAAAGGGCCCTTGGTTTGCTTGCGTAGGTGCCTGGGCCATGGCTCGCTTTTCTTCCTTGTACCTTCAGTTAAAGAGCATCTGCTGCTATTTCCTAAGTTTATATGGGGATGCAGGTCATTTCTGAGAATTGTTTTTAAATACAAGTGTAATTTTTTTTCAAATTACTTTTTAAATTGTGTGTGTGTGTGTGTGTGTGTGTGTGTGTGTGTGTGTGTGTGTGTGTGTGTATCTGCATGTGAATTCGGGTGTCTGTAGACACCAGAGGGTCCCCCATAGCTGCAGGTGCAGGTGGGTGAGAACCATCCATCCACTATGAGAAAAGCATGCTTGCTAACTGCTAAGCCATTTCTCCAGCCCCTATTTCTGATATTTTCACCATGTGTCAAACTTTAAAATTTTTTTAAATTACATTTAAAAATAAATTGTGTACGCGTGCGTACGAGAGAGCATGCGTGCGTGTGTGTGTGCGTGTGTGTGTGTGTGTGTGTGTGTGAATGACATGGAACACTATGGAGATCAGAGCACAACTAACAGGGGTTGTTCCCCTGCATCCATCATGTGTCCCAGGCACTGAACTTGTGTCTTTAGTCTTGGTATTAAGCGCCTTTCCCATGTGAAGCATCTCACTGGGCCCCTAATATGTCAAACTCTCCACTGGGCCCCTTTATTTCTGAGTTCAGTCGGCCTATTCATTCCCAGGAAACTTGAACTTCTCTCCTCCCTTCATTCACTCTTTCCCTATAATTTCTCCTCACTAACAGCTTCCCACACACGTTTGTCTCCCGGGTGAGTTAATTCCATCTTTCTGGTTTTTTTCCCCCTTCAGATATTTACTGTTCCCTTCTTCTCCACGGCTGTAACCTCTAAATTTCGCAGATATGCAAGCTGTGATGGTTTGGCTCCCTCGCCGAGTTAACCGAATTAGAAATCCCGTAGGAGCCACAGCTCTGGGTGTGTCTTTGGCATTGTTTTCAGAGATATTTAAGTTAGGAGGAAAATTCTATTCAAAACATGGGCAGCGGCATCCCATGGCCTAGAGTCCCAGACTCGTTAAAAATGGGGCAGAGGAGTCAGCCCTCTCAGCACTTGGTGTTCTCACTCTCTCTGCTTCAAGGCTGTAGACATGATAGAACTGGCTACCTCACCCTCCCATCACCAGGAACCCCCGCCATGATGGACCATATCACCTTCAACCATGAGCCCCTTTAACGTACTTCCCGTAATCCACAGCCGAGGGTCAGAGAACCCCCACTGTCCTTCATTTCACACACTTGGGTTCAGGTTGATCAAAGTTGAGGCTCTTTCCACAAGAGGAAAGTATGGTAATATCGTGTCCCCCAAAATATTGTACACCCTAATAAACTTATCTGGGGTCAGAGAACAGAACAGCCACTAGATACAGAGGCCAGAAAATGGTGGCACTCACATCTTTAAACCTAGCATTCTGAAGGCAGGGGTTCATCCAGATCTCTGTGAGTTCAAAGCCACACTGGACACAGCCAGGCATGGTGACTCACGCCTTTAATCCCAGGAAGTGATGGCAGAAAACAGAAAGGTATATAAGGCATGAGAACCAGGAACTAGAGCCTTGTTATGCTTTTAGTGGCAGTTCAGCTGAGAGGCATCCAGTCTGAGGAAACAGGATCAGCCGAGGAACTGGAGAGGTGAGGTTAGCTGTGGATTGTTGTTCTTCTCTGATCTTCCAGCATTCACCCCAATACCTGGCCTCAGGTTTGATTTTATTAATAAGACCTTTTAAGATTCGTGTCACAGGCAAGCCAGAGTGTGTGCAAGGATTCACCTTTCTCAGGGGACTCTGGTTCCCGAAAGTGGGGACCCAAAGAGGATGGAACCTGACTGGGGAAACAAACAAATACCAGTTCTGTGCTTGTCCAAGTGTGACATGGTTTCCACCTAACCACTGGCAGACGCTCGCCGTGGGAGAAAGTCTTCTGGTGGCATTTTCGACTTCTGTCTCTGAGACACCTCCTTTCACCCTTGGAGCACTCCAGAGGGATCTGCAACCATCCAGAGGGAGCGAAGATGACATGACTTTGGCAGTTTTTTTGTTTTTTTTTCTTCCGGACTCAACCTGGACCTGTGGAGCCCACATTCTTCCCACTTCCATCTGCTTCAGAACTGAGAAAGGCCCTCAAGGGCCTGGCATCTCCATTTGGCATCTCTCATATGCATACCAGCTCTGAGAAGACAGATTTATCTCTCTCAGTGGCCAGAGCACATCCCCCAGCTGCCCAGTCTTGGGGCCACAGCAGCACTGAAGAGCCGCCAGTGTGGATCCTAGGTAAGATGTGTAAATGGAGTTCAGCAAACATTTAGCGATGCAGCAGGCTTGACAGCTAAAGAAAGTCAACTCCAAGCTTGAGCTCAACATCCAGCATTCTACCCAGACAGGGCAGGAAGACGCTAACATCTGTTGCTCAAATCACGCCCAGCCCCATCCTCCCATGAAACCTCTTGTTTCCTGCTCCGTGGTGTGGGTTGATGTACTTGAGACCACCTCATTCAGTGTCTGTCTTGTCTCTGTCTCTCTCTCTGTCTCTGTCTCTCTCTCTCTCAGCTCTTATTCTTCAAATGACACTTTGAATTTTTATATAGCTATTGATATATATCAACGCATACTGTGATATTCAACATTCTAGACATACACACACACACACACACACACACACACACACACACACACAATGACATGCAAACATGCCCACATGCACACACATACATATACGTGCAAGCGTACATACACATACACACGCCCCATACCACACATAAGCTCATATGTGCTCTACACACACATCCACATGTATACACATATTTGTATTCTATTTTGCGGGCTGCGCACCAGCTAGTGTGGTGGGCTTGAACGTAGATTTCCTCCAAAGCCAGCACAGCATTGCTGCCACCATGCCACAGGTGGGGAAGCTTCACTCTGTCCATCTACAGAGAAAACAGCTGCCTCTTCCTTCCTGGGTCTGTGTGGTTTGGGTTACGTGTATGCAATGGAGTTCTGAGATAATGTGGGGAAAAAAAATCACAAATCATAAGCAGTAGTTGTTTGGAGAGGTGCATATAAACACTTCCAGAAATGTACCTAAGCATGTTTTTAACAGCTTCTAGAGAAATGGTCAATATGGTGCACCTGGAAGTCTGAACTGGCTTCTAGGATACATGGATAAATGGAAGGCTTTAGTGCCAGAGACAGGACATGTCAAGGAACAGGAGAAGAGGACAGCCCTGGGGCCATCCTGGTCCTTTCATGCTGAATGGGCAGAGCATGAAACACATGGTGCCAGCAGTTCACAGATGCTCCTACAGTGCTGAGTCCGGTCTGCGAGGATCCAAGAGCATGTACCTCCGGGCTTCCCTGAGGCAGACACAAAGCCCTGGTTTGTACCATCTGGGGATACACTTAAAGATGGTGATTTTAAAGAGGGTGAAAGTACAGAAAGAGCAGTTGCAGTCTGCCCTAGTGTTGACCAAAGACATGCCAGGTACACCCTCTCTCTGGTGTCAACTCTTTTAAATGAATGGATATGAATCCCGGAGTCTAGGTTAACTTCTTGCTTGAATAAAGCAAGTGAAGTTTCTCAGCCTTCGTTATTTATGTCAGTATTGTAGCTATAAACGTAAGTGTTTTGAACTATAAAGTAGATAGGTTGCATATCATAAAATACTGTACATGTATACACTGATGTCATATGCCTCTCACAGTGTCTTAAAGAGGGTGCTGGAGTATTAGTCAGCCAGACCACCACACTGAAATCCCACAGATGTGATGTAAACAATGAAGTTTGCATCCCGCAAGCCCAAGGGAGTTATGACAACAAGATTGGTTTCTGGCATGAGCGCTCATCTGAGCTTTTAAAGCTTCCTCCTCATCATGTGTTCAGGTGCTGCTGGAGTGGGGGAAGAAGGGAGGAAGAGAACAGATATATTTTATCATTGTTTGTATATGGGGTACGTGGACTTCAACAGGGAAAAATTACAAGGACCTAAGCATTAACTACTCTGACTCAGTACACTTATGAGTTGGGATTTTTCACATATACAGTTAATCTGTCACGAGTAGAAATGACCAACAGAGGGATGAGGAGACCAAAGGGTCTCCATCAGCTCAGAAAGACTGATGTAGCCTGGTGTTAACACACTGGGCTTAAGAGTCAGGTGATAAGAATTTTGGAAGATTAAATTCTTGTGTCCTGATCGTTGCCATCTGTAAGAAAGGAATACTGCTCTCTACTTCTTAACATTGTTGACCTAGGAGCTAGGGGTTCCACTCAGTGGAAGAGCACTTGTCTAGCATGTGCATGACCTTCAGGTTAATCCTTAGTACTAAAAGTAATAATTGTGGAATTGTTAAAGGGCACATGTACAGACTCACTTGGTAAACCATGCCAGAGGACATCATAGCACCCAGTTAATAGTTATCAATTCAGTACATGCAGTACTTTCCTCCTGGAGTTCACCATAGACACCTGATGGTCCCCCTCAGAGCATTACCCAACCCACAAAGCCTTCACCACTGCCCTTCCTTTCTGAAAGATCTCAATAGACACACTGGTACACACAACCACACACACACACACACACACACACACACACACACACAAATCCTTTGAATGAATGGGGGTGGCTCAGTGAGTAATGTGTTTGTTATGAAAGCCCAAGAACCTGAGTTAGGACCTCAGAACCTATACAAAAATCCAGATGAGATGGTGCTCATCTGTAACCCAGAGCTGGGAGATGGAGACAGGTAAACCCCAAGGTCAGCAGCTTGAAACAGGGAGCTCTCCATTTATTGAGAGAGCCTATCTCAAGAACTAATGGAGAGGACAATTGAGGGGGACATGAGGCTAACTGCTTACACACACACACACCCACAGAGAGAGAGAGAGAGAGAGAGAGAGAGAGAGAGAGAGAGAGAGAGAGAGAGAGAGAGAGAGAGAAACAGACACTCATGAATAAACTGCACACACACATGCCAATCCTGAGATTTGAAATGATGGAATGTGCTAAAGTCTTACAATAAATGGCTGTTTATCCAGTAGGTCCAGTTCTGAGTAGAATGGTATTGTGTTCCCCTTTTAGAATGTAGTAAACCTGAATGGACTATTAATTTTGGTAGCGTTTTCAAGTGAGTTCTTGAGTTGCTCTAGACTCTTGTGAGCCTCACATATAGTGAGAAGCACACAGAGACGGCCACAGGATAAAAGCCCGGTGGGATGTAACGAGCAGCAGCCTGGCGTCCGTGTGTTCACTCTCCCGAATGGATGCTGTGCAAAGAAGCACTGCTATGGTAACCAGTGAGGAGAGCGGAACACCTTGGTTACCAGGAGCTGGAGCCTCTAGCTTTGCAGAAGAATGCCAAAATACAGCTCATCCATCTGTGTCCCTGAGAGCACAAAGATAGTAAAACCTAGCACCTCATCCCCAGCTAGCACAGGTTCATGGGAAGCCTCCGAAAGAGATGACCACCCAGCCTGCACTAGAGGTCTGGAGGGTGCCCTGTGCCCAGGATCAGGCAGCACAGCCAGTACTGTGGTCACACTGAGAGGCAACATACCCAGAGAGGATTTGCACAGTGAGGCATTATGGGAGTGGTTTCCATGACTCTCCTGCCTCCCGGATGACTGACTCTTCATCGTCAAGCAGAATGCTAAGAGCAAACTTGAAAGCCTGACACATTTTTGTGAGGAAACCCCCAGCACGTTGACTTGTCTAATCTCTATCGGCATGAATCTGGGACCGAGCAGAGCCCGCCGAAGCACACATTGTCACGTAGGAAGGCTTGTCAGTCACACTAGCTGTGACTGCATAGATTTACCTCAACGAGAAAGCACCAGTCGAGTTCAGTGGAGGTTCCTTCTGTTCTGCAGCTCACTAGACAACCTCAGCTCCTCAACCACTCACCCCTTTGCCAATTCTCTTCCATCTCACAGATGCAGAGAGAGGCAGAGGCCACAGAGAGAGCATGTGAACTAGCTTGCTTTCTGTTGCTGTGATGAACACTAAGACCAAAAGCAGCTTGGGAGAAGAAAGAGTTTATTTCCTTTTATACTTCCATGTCACACTCCATCACTGAAGGAAGCCAGGGCAGACACTCCAGGCAGGAACTGAAGCAGAGACCATGGAGGAACACTGCTTACAGGCTTGATCTGTGGTCCTGCACAGACCGGTTTCTTATACAGTTCAGGACCCCCTGCCTAGGGTAGCACCACTCAGAGTGGGCTGTGCTCTCCTACATTGATTACCAGGCAAAATATGTCCCACAGACATGGCCACAGGCCAGTCCAGCTGAGGCAGCCTCTCAGTTTAGACACTTTCAGTTAACTCTAGACTATATCACATTGACAGCTGGCACTAACTAGGAAAAAAATTATCATTTCACTATTGGGTGGAAGAGCTGAGTCCAGCTCTGCTATGTGGTGAATGGATCTCTCCAAAATGCAGATTCTGGAGCTCAGTCACTAGCATGGTGGATCGGGAGAATAGACCTGTGAGAGAGGATTCAGTTAGGAGGGTCCTCCAAGAAGAATGGGATGAGGACTCTCAGTAAAGTGGATTTGTACTTTTATCTCTCCCCCCTTTATAGGGACATATCACCTGTCCCCTTGGGAGGGTATAACAAGGAGACTCCACTATGAAAGCAGAAAGCTGCCATCACTGACATCTGTATCTGACAGTGCCCAGTTCTTGGACTTACCGTCCTCTACCACTGTAACACAATACATGTGTCCCCTTTAGAAATTACCTGGTCTCAGATAGTCTGTTTCTGACCTCAAGCTGGTTTCAACGGGAATGGAAATGAGCCTGAGTTCAAGATACCCACACATGGGTGTGATGTTTATTCCACGCTCCATGGAAGCTGTTTGGCAGAAGAAGAATGCTACGTGATTTTCCCCCCTCACTTTTAGGGTGGTAACAAGCTCCCACATGGTGAAGCTCTCCCTTCCCTATCCCAGAACCACACCTAGGATGCTCAAGGCCCTGACCATCACCAACTTAGAGCACACATGTCCTGACTCTGGACCATCTCCTAACAACTCTCCATGTCCAACACAAACACTAAGGAAAGTGACCCACTGGTGTGCACACCCCTGATCTAGGACGCCCAGTCATACATGGAACACAGCCACAGGGCACCCTGTGTGCACCTGTCCCTTTGTCTGTTCTCGGCTCTGATTGCTCTTGGTTCTTCAAATACAGTCTGTTGGAAATGTATATTTCCACCAGCTGCTCATACGAAAGTTTTTAGGATTTCCCCCACTGTGGTCTAAACACTTGGTGATTTTAATTATTTCTCTGATATTATTTCTTTGGAACAATACAAAGAAAAGCCAATCACTTCTTAGCACCTCATAGGCTGAGATCAACGTAAGAGTTTTGAAAACCTGTGGTTAAGCCTCTCTGTCATGTGGTTAGTTCTGCTTGTGCTTCTGGACTGCTCTGACTGAGCTGCATAATGAAACGAGCCATGGCCAGATGCAGGCAGCATGGCCTCAGGTACCACATCTGTGGATGTGTCTGCCTCTGTGAAAGACTCCAAGCTACTGTGTGCTAGCTAGCTCCCACATACCAGGGTCATCTTTTTTATACATGATGTCACACTGTCATAGACCTGAGATGCCATTTTCTCAGCACATTCCAGTCTCAGTGACCTGAGATGAACCTCTCAGGGAGGCCTGATCTTTAACCTCCATCCTGGGTCCAGCTTAATATGCAGCATTTTTGGGAGCACTTAGCGCGTCCAATCTTGACAGACAGCTACTTTTATCACAATAAAAGGCATATACTGGGGCTGGAGAGATGGCTAAGAACACTGGATTATCTTCCAGAGGACCCACCCAGCACCTGCATGTGGCTCACAACCATCTGTAACTCCAGTTCCAGGTGATTGGAAGCCCTCCTCCAGCTACTACAGGTACTATACATGCAAGTGGTGCACAGTCATACACACAGGCAAAAAGACCCCCCCCCCATCCACATAAAGTAGCAAAAACAAATAAGAAAAAAAAAGGTATATAGTCATGTGTAGGCTGTCCACTGAGACTGATGCAAAAATTTACCATGAACCAGAGGTTTGAAAGAAAAGGCATGCTTATTGTTTGAGACAGGTTCTCACTGCATAGACTTGGCTGATCTGGAACTCCCTGTGTGGACCAGGCTGGCCTTGAACTCCCAGAGATCCACCTGCCTCTGCCTCCTGAGTGCCGGGATTAAAAGTGTGCATCCCCACACCTGGCAAACGTGTTTTTATTAGTGCACATTAGTTATACAGAATAACAGGTCACATGGTAAAATTTCCATGCATATATAGACTATAATTGGATCGTCTCTGTCACACTACTGCCCTAATTATCCCACTCTCTCTGTTCCCCTTGGTCCCTTCCCTCTTCTCTCATAGTCCCACTATTAACTTCATGATACTAGGAGGATGCGTTCTACATTAAATGTATGCTTAAAAAATAGTACAGGTCTCTGAGACTTCACTTAAGAGGGTACTTTCCAAATTCATCCATTTTCCTGCACTACATGATTCCATTTGCCTTCATGTCTTAAACCCTGCTGTGAATATACACTACATCTTTATCTCTTTTCCCGCTGACAGACACTGAGGCTGGTTCTCTATCTTGGCTGTTGTGAACAGGACTACTGTAAGCATGAACACACAGGCCTTGTGAACAGGGCTACTATAAGCATGGATGCACAGGCCTGGTGAACAGGACTATCATAGCACGAACACACAGGCCTTGTGAACAGGACCACCATAAGCATGGACTCATAGGCCTTTGCATCACGCGTGGACTTGGATTCTTTTCACTGGGTGCCTGTGAGTGTTACAACGCAGTCATACGATGGTTCTATTTTTAGTTTTTGAGGAACCTCCGCGCTGTGCTGTTTTCCACAGTGGTTGTGCCGGTTTATATCCCCACTGAAATCGTGTGTGAAGGTTCCCTCTTCTCTGCATCCTCACCACGTTAACCGTTGTGGATACTATTGGTGATAGCTACACTAATGGGCGTGAGACACGGTCTCAACACAGTTTTGACTCCTGACAAAGGCACCCAGTATATATATATATATATATATATATATATATATATATATATATATTGAATTTTAAAAAGAAGCAGCAAAAGAACAGTCCTTTAACTAATAGTGTTGGGAAACCTGAATAGCCACATGTGGGAGATTGAAACTAGATCTCATGGTGGGCAAAAATCAGTTAAAAATGGGTCAAAGGTCTTCATTTTAAGACCCGAGTCTTTGAAACTACTGGAGAAAAATACAGGGGAAATGCTTCAGGATATGGACATAAGGGCTTTTTTTTTTTTAAAGGCAGCAAAAGCTCAAGGAATAAGAACAAATACCAGACAGATTTGGGAGGCTTGTGTGGCAAAGGACACAGCTCCAGAGTGGAGGAACAGTGTAGTAAATGGGAGGAAATTATTGCCGGCTATTCATTTCACAGGGGATTAATACCCACAATACATAAAGAATTCAAAAGTTTAAACACCAAAAGAGCAATTATCCTAACCAATTCATGGACAAATAAACTAAAAGATGTTCTGTCAAGGTTTGGAAAACAGAAGTCCTGATCCAGATGCCAGTTAGTTGAATTCTTGTGCCTCTTGCTCCAGAAAACATGATCTTCAGACTGTCTTGTTTTAGATGTCTTAAAGCTAATTCTTCCTTGCTAATTGAGACATTCAGATTGCTTCCTGCTTAGATGGGATATGGCCACCACGAAGGCTCCTGCTTGGCTGCCTGCTGATTTGAAATGAGTTTGAGATGAATGGGTCCTCAGGGCTCTAATTAACCAATAGATTACCCCATTAATAGGGTCTTAGTTGAGTGGACTCTTGGGAGCCTGAGTTGGCTTGAGGAAGTGGATCACTGGGCTGTGCCTTTGAAAGGCACCGTGTCCTTAACTCCATCTTTCTTTCTGCTCCTGTCTTCCATGGGGTAAGTAAGCTTCCTCCTCTCTGCTCCCCACCACCATGTTCCAACCTTCCATGCCCGAGTCCGGAGAAGGGAGCATGCAGTGAACACTGAGAAACCCTGAGCCGAAATGAATCTTTCCTCACTTAAGTTTTCTTTTTCTTTTGTCACAGGGACGAAAAGTAGTGAACACATTCAGGGTTGACTCGGTTTGTAGTTTGTGTTTTCCTAGACACATAATCAATTGCTGGCATTCGGGAAGTGTCAGAGCTACAGTGATTTCTCACAGCCGGTTTGCCATCTTTAGGTTTCCATCCCTTTCCTTCCTTCCCTCGTTAGGTAGACTTCAGGCCAGAGGTCCCTTCCTTTACTCCTTGGCCTTTTTCTTTGTTGACATGTCTACATCTTCTCTTGTTAAAATACTGTGTTTGGATGTCAGCAGAATTAGTAAACACGGGATGACTTCCTTCTCCCATGGTATCTGGTCCCTTCTAGTACATTTCACCGTGGGAAGTAGATCCCTTGTGAATGGGCATTTTCTCCTTTTGAACATGGAGCCCCTAGCCCAACCCAGCCCACGAGTCACAGTATCATTTATCTCTGCTTTTTACCCTGTCACCTCCCTAATTCCACCAGACACACTGCCAACGTCTCCGTTTAATAATTTCTACTAACAACCCAGAACTCGATTAGCATAATAAGCATTTCCCATCTGCCCTAAGCAAGATCTTCGCCATCAGTCTGAAAACTAACTACTGTACGGGAAAAAAAAAAAAAGTGGGGAATAATTAGAATTGAAGCATGCGAGCTACTCAACATGGCGCTCTCCCCATCCACTGGGTATAATTAGTAGGTTATATAAACATCATTAATGTCATCGCTACACAAACTAGAACATGCATGCAGAGGGAGGGCATGCTGGTGTGTGGTAAGAAGTCCTCCAGTGCAGGTTTACCAGGAACGGCTGAGCGAGGCAGTGGCCATCTGACAGAAGCCAAGTCTGTCAGCCCGAGCATGCTGCTCAATCCTTTCCCCCATGTTAGCTTTTAGCTCTTTTCTAAGAAAGACTGACAGCCAATGAGGGAGGGCTGCCGCTAGGTGGCTGTTCAGCATGTTCACTTGGACGTCCCAAAGAAATCACAGATTCAACTTCAAAAGCAAGATCATCATTGCACAAATCTGGTGTTTGTGATGTTCTCTATCCCTAGATGTTCCCCAATGCAGACACCCTCGGGCCACATTTCACCTCTACCTCCATCTCATACAGGTTTACTCAGCAAAGCTCTTTCAATCTTACCTCTGAATCACCACCACCCCACCCCATCCCACCCTGGCCCCATTTCCATCACTAACTTTTCTAACCTGCCCAAAATAAAGCAACAACAAACCCCAGTTTAGAGACTCTGGCTGGGACAGGTGTGGGCTTACTTTCAGCCTTGGCCAGAGAAGTTCTTCATCCGTAGACAGAAGACAGTGGACAGGTGTGTAAGTGACAAGTGTCTGAAAAGTAAGAGGTTCAGTGCCCACACCTAAACATCTGTATTAATCCCGCCACCACCAAGGCTCAGGGAAAAAAGCAGAAGAGGAGATAGAAAGAACGTAAGAGCCAGGGAATGAGGAAGAGTATTGTGACACGGTATGGCCATGGACCTGATCTCACAGCAGTTGTGGCTACCTGCACAAGATCTACACAAGGTCAAGCCAGCCATAAGGCTGGAGATGGACCATAGGTGGTCTCCAGGTCCCATCCCTTACTGAGGAGCTATGGGCAATCCACCATTGCTAGGGGAAACAGAGTCATTTTTAATGAGAACGTGTCATGGCTACTGATAGGTTTCCCATGTTCCAGCAGATGGATGGCCCCATAAATGTGCACACATGGATAGCACTAACTGGACTTAGTGCATTATTTTAAAAAAAAAGAAGACGTGCAGGTGGAGGGTATTGGGGATATGTGAGGAGTTATAGCGGAAATGTGAGATACTTCACTGTATACATGTACGAAACTCTCAAAAAAGAAGAAAAAAATAAAAACTGGTTCAATTTAACCTATGTGCCATCTTCTGTGCAAAACTTCTAACGAGCCTCCCATTCCTACTCTCATCTCCTCCACTCCATTTTTTTTTCACACCAGAGCTGGAGTAAAAGGTTCATTTTCAGGCTGGAAAGTTCAGATCCACGGTAGAATATTTGCTCAGCATGTACAAGGCTCTGGCTTCAGAATCACAAAATAACTGGCCAAACATAAAAAATACATGCATCTAAATGCACACGTGATCACACTGAGGAGGCCAACAGCCCCTTGGGAAGGCTGAGGGTGTCAGCATGATGCTCCGGCACTTCCTTGGCTTCTATGAGTTGACTCTTAGAGACATCCTCCTATCTTCTGTTCTCAACTCATTGATTTCTTCTGGTTTTTTTTCTTCCTTGATCATTAGCCCCTCTCTTCCCTGGTCCCACCCCTCCTCTGAAATGATATCCACAGAGGCTCACAATGTGTCAATCACTGCCCTGTGAGCACCTTAGTCCAAACATGATGCCACCTGAATCTCATTTGCTGTCTTTCTCATTAACTCACCAAGGACTCGCCATCTTACCTAAGTGTATGATGTGTGAACGTTCCATTAACACATCTTTTTCTTAAGGATTTCCTCAGGAGTGGAACTGTATCTGCTTATGGTTCCCACCAAACTCAAACCTAATAGCCGGTGTCCTATTATAGCAAGCATTTGCTGAATAAATGAGTTCTGCTCCTGTGTTCAATGATTTTGAGAAGGAAATTTATGGTGCTTTGTTGTCACTGGCCCACGGTATATATAACTTCACATACATGTGATACTGAAATCAGATTGCAGCGAATATGGTGAGGAATGGGGACTGATAGGCATTTATGTGCCTACTAAAATAGGTGCTGGGAGATGGCAGAACATAATGATATTTAAAGACACCCGGCATACTCATCAAATCAGGGACCCAGGGGCTTAACTTAGAAAGGCAGCTGCCACGGGACAAAGGGATGCATTCAAGGTGAGAGCAGCTCCCGGGAGGGCGCTTCCAGTGTTTTTAAGGCACCAAGGGACACTTTGAAGATCTCTGTGTGTCACTGTGCTTCCTCTTGTTTTTATCCGACCTGACTGTTAGGGAGGATGGTATGACAGAGAATTCCAAGGACAGATTTCCTCTTCAAATCCTAAAGTCTGAGGACTGTGAAATGTAAACAAAATCCAAGCGAGGTGATGTCATTTGGCATGGCAGGGGTCAGAACAAATGCGGGCAGGATTTCGAAATACAGAAAAAGGAAATCACAGTAATAGAAATACAGAAACAAAACAAAAATTATGCCGGGTACGCAGCTAGGTTAACACAGGCAAAAGAAGGAATTAAGACACACCACTAAATTGTTAAACAAATTTGAAAATTGTAAACATGTAATGTATCTAACCAAAAAAAAATGTTTTGATATTTTCCACAGACAGAACAATACATTTTAAGTAAGAAAGTATCTTTAAAATGGTTTTTGTGCTGGGGTTCAAGGTTCCCTCAGTGGTAACCCCACATCCTCACTCCCTACTACCCCCCACTGTGGAGAGAATGCTCATTAAATTAGCAGTTTTTGAGTCATGCCAGGGTCAGCTTTAGAGGCAGTGACCAAGAAGTCTGAACTGTCTAATCAACTAATATTTGAATGTAAAATATAAATAAATCCCTAACAACTTATTCACATATGTAAAAGGGGGATTCCCCAAAGACTCACAAAACAGCTTGGCAGACACCTACCACATAGGGCTCAAAGGTCTGCACTACCCTGAAGAAGGATTGGAAATGCAGAGCACTCAAATTAATGAAAGAAATGTCCTATACTCCATGTCACAGAGATGATGTGCTATCCATATAGAAGCAGGCCTGCACTGGACTTCTTGTTCACCCTGAGTGATAATGACACAAAACTCACTGTTAGATTTTCAATGATTTGAGAGGAATTGAATGAGAGATGGGTGAAGGCTACACAGACATCAGGAAGGGAGGGAGCTGACTGTAAAAGATACTGTTAAAGGGATACCTGACGATCCTTGACATGGGATCCAGATGAAGGTAGGGCTTGATGTCCTGGAATGTGTTGACACAACTTATGTTCAGAGTAGTGATCTTTGCCTCATATTGTGTGTGTTGTGTGCGCGCGCGCGCGCGCGTGTGTGTGTGTGTGTGTGTGTGTGTGTGTGTGGGTCCATGTATATGCAGTACAGAATGCCTGTGGAAGTCGGGAGACAATCTGTGGGAGTCTGTTCTCTTCTTCTATCATGAGACCTGTAGATTGAACTCAGGCCATCAAGCTTGGCAGTAGCCACTACCTAACATGTATGTTAATAGGCTTGACAGAATTCTCACCAGCACAGAAATAGTTTTATGGTTGTGATTTCTAGCTTATGATCCTTACTTCACCACCCCACCAGGAAGACTAGAGTTGTAATGTCCTATTTTAACTTCCCGTGAACCATTTAGCGGGAGACTTTTTCTCAGGTGAGTTGAAATTTGTAGATCCATAGGTCTCACTCTGCTTATGAATCAAATAGCACTGAATTTTGAAAACTGAGAGAGAATATTTCTATCTCCTCCTCCAGCATGATAGAATAAATGTCTGTGTCCCTTCCTGACACATGTGTTAAAGTCTTTACCTCCAATTGGATGGTGTTAGGATAACAGACCATTGGGAAATAATCAGGTCACACGATAGATGTCACATGAACAAGATCAATGCCTTTACAAATGACCACTCCACATCCTGTTGATGACAAACAAGGATGTAGTGAATAAGCCATCTGCAAACCCAAAAGAGGGTCTTTACCTGAATCCAACATTTACCTGAAGGCTCTGTGATTTTAGACTTCCCTAGCTCCAGAATTATAAGAAAGGAACTTCTGTTGTTTATAAGCCATCTTGTCTCTGGTACTTTGTTACAGCATCCCCAGGTAAGACAACAGATAATATTAAAATCTTTATTATGGTCTGTGGCTGAAAACAGCCATGTGGGTCTAGGTTACTGTTTCTCCAATATCGTCTGTGGACCATCTGTGGCAGTTACCTGCATAGCAGGAATGGGAAATTCTTGACTCCCTTCCCAGACAGAAGGAAGCAGAATCCATCCAGGTGGGTCCAGAAGTCTACATTGCTAACCAGACTCCCCTGCTGATTTTACATATTAAGCTTTGGTAATTTTATGTACGGCTGAGAACTATTAGCATATCAGGAAATTGATGTTTAGATTGTAAACTGCTATTGACATATGGATGTGGATTCTGATGATGAATTCTATACCTTAAAAACAGAATTAGTAACTGCTGCCCTTCTCCAAAGACCACCTCAACTGTTGAGTGCATTGCTAATTGGGCAAGAAACCTACTCTGTTATAACAGGCCTATGTAGCGCCAGGGGATTTGTTGTGTAGGATTCTTTTTAAAAATCATCTTTTTTTAAAAGGTCAGTAGGATGAGGTAAAGATCATACAAGGCAGTTTAGGGTGGGTGCAGCCAGCAAGTGGAGAAGGGGAAGGAAGTCTTGAAGAGTCAGCTGTTTGGGTAAAAAAGATTAGTTTCGTGGCATTCTGAATAGTTTCATGTCAACTTGATACAATTGAGAGTTATCTGAAGGAAGGAAACCTTAGTTGAGAAAAATGCCTCCATAATACTCAGCTGTAGGGCATTTTCTTAATTAATTATTGATGGGGGAGGGCCCAGCCCACTGTGGTGGTGCTATCCCTGGGCTGGTGGCCAGTAAGCAGCACCCTCCATGGTCTCTGCATCAGCTCCTACCTCCAGGTTCCTGCCTTGATTGAGTTCCTGTTCTAACTTCCATCAGTGATGGACTGTGATATGGAAATATAAGCCAAATAAACCCTTTCCTTTCCAAGTTGCCCTGGTCCTGGTGTTTCATCACAGCAATGGTAACCCTCACTAAGGCAGGTATATAGCTAAGCAATTTTAGCCAAGGAAAAGTTGGTGAGGCTTGCCTGGTTGCTCTATTCTCCAGAGAAATCGATTTTAAGGAATTGTCTGACACAAACCCTAAAATGACTTGCAATTTCAGCTTCCTGGGCAAATGCGTCCTGGAATGGAAAAATTAAGTTTGTTTAGAAAGTCAAAGAACATAGTCCTGTTAACAATGAGTAGATGGGACATCAGGCTATGTGGCTGAGGTGCTTAAGGTCAGGGTCCCTTGTGTTCTATTAACTCCAAGAGCATTGATTAGTCTTATGTCAATGTCAGTAGATAGCGATACATAGTGGAATTCCCATGATGAAAGTAGACTTGACCCATGCATTCAGAGATGTTTTTCCAATAGGGATTAGGCAGAAAGACATACAGGAGATGACAGGGCACTTCTGTGTGACTCTTTGCTCTACTACTTCTGTGGTTATGGGATAGAGCAAGCACCTATATTGTGTGTCCAGTTGCCCCCATAGGGAATGCTGGAGATCAATTTTTGAGATGTGCTGCTGGTGAAGGATTTATTGGATCATGTCACTAATGTAGTTTCCATTTTCTATGCTGATATATTCCTTTGAATAACAATGTCACCTGAATCTGTCATGTCATCTGAATCTTGCATGCCAACATCTATGAATATGGATGGACAACGGCTGAGGAACAACAGCTAACTAGACAGCTAGGTTCAGAGTGGGTCTTGTGAACAGAGTAATATTTAGTTCTGACTGCTTTCATTAATACATCCACCAATATCAATGAGCTATTAAATCTCAAAGACCTGGTCTATACTGCCCGTGTCTAGATTTCTAATCATGCAAGGACAGAGTGGAGGGTAAGAAGAGATAAGAAAGAGCTTTGGTCTGCATCTTTCTCCACCACCAGGACAGGAGGAGACAAACACTAGGAATCAGAGAACTACCACTGAGCCCAGTTTTGCCTCAGGGAGGAAAGACTTTCTCCTTGCATGCGAACTTGATCTTCCTCTGTCACAGAGATGGCCCCCAGGGCAGCAGCGGGCTCAGGGAGAGGCAAATATGGTTGCCTTCTGCTTTTTTCTACTGTAGATGCTCCCTACTGGCAACTGAGCTCTCATAAGGGTTTGTTGGTCCAAGACTCAGCAGCTAATTAAGTGCATCATTGTTGAGAGGATCAAATGCCAATTGGTACAGTCTGGGAAAACTCAGAGCAGAGCCCTGTATGTCCATGTCTCTAGCATGTTGTAGCCTTCATGTTTTCTCATTGTTTGTGTGGACAGTAGAGTAATAAGCATGCAAAGAAGTCTGTGGTATGCTGATTTAGTTTCCCTCAGGGACAGACCCATGAGCATAAAGATGGCTAGAGACATGGCGAAGAGAGTCTGGCCCCCAATAACAGATGCTTGACCCAGGCAGAGGCTTCAACATTATTACCAGGATTGAGTTTCTTTAAACTGGGAACCCTTGGGACACTGCCATCATGGACAGTTGACACAAGTCTTCATAGACTGAACTTCTTAGAATGAAATTTATTACTGTGTTTTCACTGTGCTTACATAGCAGACAAGAAGTGTGCTGGCAGACAGGAGTGGCATTCTGCCCTTGGACTGGATTATACATGCAATCCATTTGCTACTTCATCCCAGTGGTCTTCTCTGAACCACCATTCGTCATGTGATTATGCTGTAGGAGTGCCCTTTGGATCACCCTGGAGGACAGGCACTAATACTTCAAGCTTTCCCAAGTGAGGAGCCTTCCATGCATCCCGCTTCTACTCTCCAGCAGCAAACAATGAGGTTCTATCTAAATCTAGCTGAACTTGTCACACCAAGGTATTGACTTAGAAAGTATAAACAAATAAAGGTCAAACTTGCACACTCAAACCCTTTTCCTCCAAAGCAACCAAATAGGCTGACAAAGGTCCCACTCACCCCCACTGGGATGGACACACAGAGGTCATGCTTAGAAAGAGGCAATGCTAACGTTACCAGAGAGCCTCATACTGATTCTGTGTCATGCACTGAAGCTTCAGCCATTTTCCATGGTCTACAATGTTCAGTCCCTTTACCCTGTATATAATTGAAGCAAGCATGTTCTGTGCACAGCTGCATATATGTCCTCCCCTCTCATAAGCCCCACAATAATCCTCAGGTGAGTGCACATATTGATTTTATGGATTGGGCTGACTGGGTCACTGGATGTCCACAGATTTACACAAGCTTCATTATGGATGTGTCTGTGAGGATCACTCTGGGTGAGATTAAGGTTTGGGCTGATAGAAAGGAAAAAGCAGATGGCATCCTTCATTCAGAGCAAAGAAGCCATGTAAGAAGGACTCCTCCCCTCCTCAAGGTCTGAGGTGAGACGTAGCCTTTCCATGTTGGCTTAGTTACTGTTCTAACACTATGAAGAGATACCATAACCAAGGCAACTCTTATAAAGGCAAGCATTTAACTGGGGGCTGGCTTAGAGTTTTAGAGGGTTGGTCTGTGATCATCAAGGTGGGAAGCAGGTAGGCATGGCACTGGGCAGTAGTGGAGAACTTTAATCTACAGGCAAGATGGTGGGGAACAGGGGGTGAGGTGGGGGACACTGGACCTGGCATGGGCTTTTGAAACCTAAAAGCCTACCCCCAGTTATGCACTTCCTCCAATGAGGCCACAGCTACTTCAACAAAGCCACTTTTATGAGAATTTTGTCACTCTTGTTGAAATTTCCAACAATGAATACTCCAATATTTTTCACAGGAGCAAGCAAAAACTTAGTGATGCCATGAAAAGAAAGTGGAAAAGAAAGGTTCATAAAGGCCTTCCAGAGAAGACTAGAAGAAAAATCCTTTGAACATATGCAGTATTAATAATAAGAACAATACTTTACTGTAGGTCTGTGTGCCTTGTGTGTTGTGTGGACTGTAAACATACAATTTCATCCTGGCCAAGGTTTGCTATGTATAGTAATTCAGCTCAAATTTCATAATGATACATAAATTATTATGAGTACCCATGTGGGTTTTTTTTTTTATTGCTCTGTGTGTGTGTGTGTGTGTTCATGAGTGAATGTCCGAAGACACCTTGTGAGAGTCAGTTCTCTCCTTCCACCATATTGGTTCCTGAAACTGAACTCAGATCATCAGCCTTGGCAACTGATCCATGTCACTGGCCCATGAGCAGCCATCTTTTACAAAGGAAAAAAATATGAAGGCTGTACAGTTGGATGACTGTAGAGGCCACTATTAAATTCTTGATTTCTATGGACCAACTTTTATTACTTCTTTGAGAATTTTATAGAATTCATTTTCATTATATTTCACCTAACTCCTTCCAGATCCACTTTTATTCATTAACCCTAAACTGTGAGGCCTTAAAAAAATATGCTTTGATTCTAATTTGTGCCACCTTTAAATTCCTGGTTGTGAGGCTTCTACTGGAGCAAAGCCAGCCTACCAGGAGCCACACCCTTAAAGAAAATTGACTCTCTCTCCTAAAATCCATAAACTGCCCATGTCTTCTCAGTTAGGGGTGGGGGCTCATGAACCCCTTCCCACTCCATGTTAGAATGTTGACTGGCTTGATCTTGTACAGATCATAAGCAAATAACCACCACTCCTGTGAGTTTGTGAGTGCATCGGGGACCCCGGCGTTTCTATTAACCACCTCCAATCTCCATCTCTGGCTAAAAGCTACCTTCCAGGCAGGTCTAATCCAGTTTTCTGTTCTCATCCCGACTCCTTGCCTGCCTCTCAGCAACTGTGAACATCCTCATTATTCATGGAGCCTGGCTTTGGAATAAGCTAAAATATCTCAATTTCTTCTGGTATATACCACATCTTTCTACTTAAAGGACCTGAAGCCAAGTCCCTTTCATTCAGCTGGGATGTCCTACAGAGGACACAGTACTGAAGTGGTAATATTGAAACAACCTCACAGCCACAGGGACAGGAGTGTGGAGGGAGGGGTTTGACAAAAGGGAGGAGTTAGGAAGCTTTCAGCGCGTCTCATCCTAAAGCAAGCTTTCTACATCTCAACGGCACAGCTGTTAGCGTGATGATTTACATGTGTCAACACTAAACAAATTATATACTTAAAAATCAATTAATTTTATTGCATGTCAATTATGCCTCACTTGGAGAATACTTACAACCCCTCATCTTTGGTCCCTAACACCCTCTGAGGATCTAAAAGCAGAAGTCTGTTTCCCTCAAGTCTACCGCTGGAAGCAGAGGGCATTGCCAAATCAGATAACCCTAAAGGTTTAATCAACTTCGTTGAGTAAGAAGCAGGCAAGGTGCAGCCTGATGATGTGAACAGTTCCCAAGGATGGAAAACACTGAAGCCCTGGATATTGGCAACTATGGCTGCTTTCATATCGTAGGTCAGCAGCCCAGGGGCACCCCTAGACAGAGGCTGTGGCTTAGGGGAGCCAAGGGATGCAGGTTGTCCCTGGACCTGGCAAAGATACCGGGGTGGGGGGGGTTGAAGGTAAATAAACTATGGACTCCACCGTCTTCTCTTCCTCCTCCCCCCAAGATCACACTGGTGCCTCTCAGTACCCAAGTCCAATATAAAACCCTGTGAGTCAGGGTCCTGGGGTGCAGCGGATGGAGGCAGCACAATGATCTAGGAGGCCAACAGACGGAGTCCAGCGTGGCCATCTACTCACTGCTTTGGGTTTGAGGGACCAGTAGTTCTCTACATGTCTGATTTGCTCTAATTTTACATTTGAAGAACCAGGGAAACAGGATGTGGCTTCCCGGAAAGAGTCTGCTCACGGTCTGAAGAGGTGATCCATGGACAAGCTCTTAGCTAGGATCCTGATCCCTTCATCTGTCTGCTTGGGAGTGACTCTTCCCGGAAGATACAGAGTAAGTGGTTGTGTGAGTGAGTACATGATTGAATAAGTGAGTGTGTAAGTGGGTGAGTAAGTGAGTGAGTGGGTGGGTGGATGAGTGAACAAATGAATGACTGAAAATGAGGGAGCGAATGAGTGAGGGAGTGAGGGAGTTGTGACAGTCACTTTTTAAAAAGACAAAAGCAAAAACAAATAAACAATAGATAGATGATAGATATATAGACAGACAGACAGATTAAAAAAACAGAGAAAAATGGCACGCGGGACCCAGCTACTGAAGACTAGTGGTTCTCTGTAACAGCCAGAAATGGTGGCACCGCTCTCCGAAGCTCCCCCTGTGACTCTACCCCACCTTTTCTCCTCTGTTGCTGTGGTTGCCTTCTGCTCAGTCACTGAGCGTCTGCTGCCTGCCTCCATCTAGACCACTCTCCACATGGCAGTCAGTGGAATCCTTCTGGAAATCCACTCACACCACTTCTGTCCCCAAAGCTTCTCACCTTTCTGTTGCAGAAATATATCCTTACAACAGCGGCAACTTGGTACCATCCCTGCCCATCCCAGGTGAGTGCTCCATCACCCGAGCCTACACCCTTCTCCTTGCTATCCTTTCTCCACCCTCTGGGGTATTTGAGGAACACTCATGACTTCTTCTTTTGCTATTTGCTCCAACATCAAGGCAAGATGGCTCTTACCTACCTCTTCCAGAGTTTTTCTCAAATGTCATAGGAACCAGTGTCCTGGAGGGTTAGTTGCTAAATTAAGTGAAATCACGATCCTTTTCTACAGGAAAATACTTAGACATCCTATACACACACTTGTGAATTTCAGGGAGCCTCAGAAGTGTGCCAGCTCAGGTGTGATGGTCAATACTGTCACCTTAACAGTGCCTAGAACAACTCTGGGGATGTCTATGAGGGAGTTCCTAGATGTGTTCATTGGAGTGAGAAGATCCACCCTCAGTGTGAGCGGCACCATTCCATAGGCTGTCATCCCAGACTGAATAAAAAGGAGAAGATGAACTGAACACCAGCGTGCATCTCTCTCTGCTCCAGGATGCTGACATAGCGACCAACTGCCTCGGGCTCCTGACACCTGCTCCACCACAGTAGACTCTACCTGTAAACCACAAGCCTGAACCAACCTTTCATTCCTTACATGGCTCATGTCCGATATCTTTGTCACAGCAGCAAGCAACTTAACCAATACTTCATGAATCCCTTAGTCAGGACAGTAAAACCTTGTAAAAAAAAATCATAAAGATATCTATACTACACACACACACACACACACACACACACACACGTCTGTATGTTCATCTCTCACCTTATAATGAAAGTGAACATGAATGGGAAAAATCTGACGCACCCTACAGAAACTCTATCCAAGGACCCATTGAGAAATACATGATTCAATAGCAACCTCCCGACTGGGTCATGTTCCTCAACATAAATCCATCTCGGTTCCAGAGAAACTTCCTTTAGAGTGGGTCTCTCAGGCTGAGTGAATACTGAAAGCCATAGGGAAAGCTATTACCTGAGGCTAATAGAGTTTGCGGAGAAGCAGGCACCGCTGCTAATATCCTCATTCTGGCCTCTGAGATAAGAGCCCTTTCTGGGCAGAGCTTTGTTAGAAGTGAAATTTCTCATCCCTGCCACAGATAAGCTGTCCCTGGCTGCTGAAAGCAATCCCAAGCTTCCCCTTAACAAGTTATGAATGGAGCCCTGCATGTCACAGCCTCTGGGGAGCTTGTCACCTCTTTCCTGGCTCTTGGTTTCCCGTTTCTGAATCTTCCCTGGGTCCTGATGCTTCAGTGGTAATGACTTGTCCCCCTGCCCTCCCTGTGCCACACTGTGAACTGGGTATTTCTCTTAAAGGCGCTCCATGCATGGCTATCAAGACTGGGGTCCTCTGCCTGTACTCACACAGGAGGATCCATGTGTCTTCACACGCAGAGGTCTGCGCAACACTTCCACCTGGACACGTGTGAACTATGGAGGACACCTGGGCCGGAAATAGCAGTTATGAATGACAGCATGAAATCAGTGCTGCAGAGCACACAGTTTACCTAATGACACAATCAAAACCATGTGCTTCTCCACGGGGTACCGCAAACCCACGCTGTCTGAGAATCGCTCACCAGAGCAAGCCCATCGGAACAAAACTCTGCCCTTCTTTTTATTCCTGCAAATCATTCTCTCTGGCCCTGTGCTCAAGGACTCTCAGGCCGTCTCTTCCCCCCATCTCATCTCCTTCAGAGGCATCTATGCCTCACTTCACAGCGAAGGTCTAGCCTGGCTTCCTGATTCCTAGGGGGTAAGGGAGCAGCTGTAGCATGGACTCATGACCACAAGCAAGGACACTGTCGTTTCCTCCATCTTTGCCAGCAGGGAGCTTTAATAAACCAGCCTCAGTACTACAGCCTCTTCAGTCATGCTGCATTTTGCTTTATCGTTATCAACCATAGCATTAGATGGAGACACTCAAGGTCAGAGACTATTTCCATCTTTTTACCCACGGGGCCCACCTTCTCAGGGCAGCAGCACATCAATAAGACTTTACTCTTAAGACACGCTTGTACTCAGTCTAGGAAGTGGACTGATTTTGGTGAGGAAACAAATCTAAAAGCCTGGTTTCCTTCTCTAATTGGTTATGTTCTAGGTAATTATTTGCAATCATTAAGAGGCTCAGTCAGCAACTTTAGAAGTCTAGTACTGTCTGCGGGGAACCTCCCGGGTCTGGGAACCAGGGATGAGGGGGAGGCTCTTCGAGCTCTGCTCCCCTCTGTCCCACACACTCCTCTGCCTGTATTATGCTGATGCTGAATGCTGCAAGGTCTACGCAGGAAGCAGAGCACCCCTGTCTAGTCACCCAAACCCGCCTCAGCTGCTGGCTTCTACTTTTCTCTCTGGCCACTTTGGATGGGGCCAAGGAACCTCCCTACAGGAAGAAAGTACATCCTGGAGGTTATTCAGAAGGGCTTGGCATGTTCATACAAGAGAAAACTTGGTACATTTGGGGATCTCCAAATAGCCTAAAATGGTCAGAATTACATGCAAATAGCCTAATATGGCCAGATTATATAATTAAGGCCAAGGATGGAACAAGGAGATCTCAAGTGCAAAAGGCATATTAGGAAGAATCCAGTGGCATGAACTAAGGGATCCTTTGGTATACACAGCTTTCCCTTCCCTGGGTCATAGATATCTTGTTTCCATGTGCCCTGTTTCTCGCCCAGGTTCCTACCATAAATACTTCTTCATCTTCTAAACTCCGGAAAAGTTTCATCAGCAAGGCTGGTGCCATCAAGGCTTCTGCTTTGCTCCTAGCCTACCAAAAAGTTCCATCACTAGCCGATGACACGTCCCAAGTGTCCCTTGACAGATGAGCTTTGATTATACCAGCCACATCAATAGAGAGAGAGCAGGGTAACTAAGTCTTATGCAGTTTGGATATTTGTGATTACTCCCCTCCATAAAAAACACTCCAGCTTATACAGGAAAAGGGCAACCTTCTATGCAGCATGGGGGGGGGCAGAGAGGAGGGAGGTGGACATGGTAAAGGTGGGGTAGGGGAGGGGCACAAAGGAGAGATGGCATGGAGATAAGGCATGAAGGAGAAAAATAGAAAAAGGTAGGTAGAGGTGGGGTGGGAGAGAGGGACAAAAGAGAGGTGCAGAAGGTAGGTAGAAAGCCGACATAATTTTCTTCTGAGATTCAACAATAAAATTTTGTCATTAAAAACTGCCAAGCACAAAAGCACGGAAAGTCTTGCTGCTGTTTTTTAACTAAGTCATAGATGTTACTCAAAAGATACAATATTTAAAAAAAAAACAACATAAATGTTATTGAGGAGATATTCAGATTATTAAAATCCAAATTTAAATATTTAAATACTGACTTCTTTCTGGGCTGGGGGAATGACTTGACCAGTAAACTGCTTGCCATGTGGTCAGGAAGACCTGAGTCTAATCCCACATTTAAAAAACAAGCAAAACAGCCCGGTGGTAGTGGTGGTGCCTGTCTTCAATCCCAGCACTCAGGAGACAGAGGCAGTCAGATCTTAAGTTCAAGGCCAGCCTGGTCTACAGAGTGAGTTCCAGGACAGGCAGGGCTATTACACAGAGAAACCTTGTCTTGAAAAACCAAGCAAGAAAACAAAACAAAAACCCGAAGCAAAACAAGAAGCTACCTTTGGTATCATGTATTTATTATTATGCCTGTGCTGCAGAGGCAGACACAACGGGATTACTGGGATAATGGTCTAACCAGCCCAGTTCCAAGCCAATGGAAGACACTGTCAAAATATAGGGAATGGATAGCACCTAAGGAGTAACACCCAAAGTTGACTTCTGGACTTTATGGACTCATGTACGTATACACACACACACACACACACACACACACACACACACACACACACACACACACCTGCATACACACATGTGCCTGCACATGAATATAACATACACAATATTGAGAATCTCCATTCAAATCTTCTTGTGTATCTTAGTGGGCATATCCTGGTGTTATCTAACACTGTTTTTGTGCTGTTAGTTAGAGCTATACATTTTATAGACATCATTGTTTTGCTGAGACAACTCCTGTTATTTATGTATTTCATGTTTCATTTTCAAACTTATTAATGGAGCTTTTGTCTTCAGTAAGAGCCTTTTGTCCTCCTCTTTATAAATTTGGTATTGTTTTCTTAATTATTTGGGTTAAAAGCTTTATTAATTATCATTTTGTCTTAATAATAAAAACAAGATCATAACTCGAGCTTGTAAACTATGCAGGATTCTCAAGTGTTCCTGCATAATGTCCTCGGTGTGCTTCTCCACAGTGAAAGATGCTTTAAACACTCTCTCTCATTTGGGAGCTACATAAAGATCATTTCCATATTTTACAGTTTCTAATGATGAAGATATCACTTCACCCTTTTGTCATTTTTGCTAGATTAACTGACTGGTGTCTGAACTGTTCTTGTCTATCAGCTCTTGGCTGACAAGTATATTGTTTTAATTTCAGGTGTAATTTCTAAGAGTATTCTCTGTGGACTTTTTTTTTGATATCTGCTCTTCTATCCATACTTTTCTGTGTTGTCTTTCTGTGGATACCACACCAAATCACCATAGACTTATCGGCTTAAAACAAGAACCATCGATCAATGCACAGTGTGTCAGAGGTCTGGGGCACAATCCATCCACGTCCTCTGCTTGGTCCCACAAGCCACAGTCTGGGTCTGGGTGCCATCTGAGGCTCCCTGTGCTTGCCAACTTTACTAGATGTCAAAAGAAAGAGTCACCCATCTTGACTTGTATGTTAAGGCAGCAGGCAAACCCTACGAAGTACTCTAACCCCTTTACCCCCACTTCGAGTAATTAAAAAACACAACCAACTTGACAACTTACACCTTTTCTTCAGAATACCTTCCCCTTTGCTATCCCTGTAATCTAATCTCAGGAATGATACACCATCCCATCCACAAACCCAAACACACTCTGGCTGAGGGATTCACTGACTTTTCCCATGTCTATTGCAACAGGTCTTAGGTCTTTTCACCTGGGCTTTGAAGTGCACTTATCGATTCTTCCAGGGGTATAGACTTCATACATCTCCCTCAGCACTGATTAAGAGACCAAAGATTGTAGCACGAATCTTAAAGGGGCTTATTAATAAAATCAAATCCGGGCAGGTATTGGGGTGAATGCTGGAAGATCAGAGAAGCAGAACAGGCCACAGCTACCTCACCTTGCCAATTCTGCAGCTGGTCCTGTTTCCTCAGACTGGAAGCTTCTGAGGTCTCATCTGAATGAATCTTAGCTGAACTGCTACTCAAAAGCCTAAAAGCTTAACCAGCCAAATGCTTCTAGTTTCTGGTCTTCATGCCTTTTATACCTTTCTGCTTTCTGCCATCACTCCCTGGGATTAAAGACTCACTTTTTGGGATTAAAGGCGTGAGTCACCATGCTTGGCTGTATCTTTGAACACACAGAGATCCAGGCAGATCTCTGCCTCTGGAATGCTAAGATTAAAGGCGCGTGCTACCACTGCCTATCCTCTATGTTGAATATTGTGGCTGTTCTGTCTCTGACCCCAGATAAGTTTATTAGCATGCACAATATTTCGGGGAACACAATACCACCACAGAAGATTGCTGTCTCCCAGCCTAGGTTGACATCCTCGATCTTTTCAAAGCCTTCCCAATCACCACCAAGCTCAGTCTTCCTCAGATGCACAGCATGGAGAGGAACGCTTCAGGCTTCATCTTACTATTTCCCCATCTCCCCTGACCACTGACATCTACCCAAAGAGCCTTTGCTGCTCACAGCTTCACAACCTGGCCATGTGTGAACACAAGGTCCTCTTTGGTGTGTGTGGTCACACCAGTGGGTTGTCATTGCTATGTGTTGAGAAGGGAGCTTGTGTTCACATCCTAGAACCATAAAACACAAAAAAACAACAACAAAGTTCAAGAACAGGGCCAACCTCCAGGAGCTCACGCCCCAGGCGAGTCTCTTTGGTTGCGTTTTGTGTTCCACTGGTACCTTGCATTAAGTTGATAGGTGTAAACACATATGGTAACCGTGGAAATGAGCCAACTATCCAAATGGCTCCACGAGGCTAAGCCCTTCTCACTGATGCTGAGGAGCCATTGTTAGTACTCAAGCCCAGAGCAGTCCCTAGCCATGTAAATTGTCTTCCGATAAAGGGCAGGAATGTATGTAGAAAATCTTAGACAGTTTGATGATCATTTTGAGTACAAAAGGAACCTCAAAAACAACTTCTGACTTTTCTTCCCAATCATGGCAGATTTGGTCACTCGGATTTAACAACTCATCATAAAATAAAACACATGGAAAGGCTTCAAACAATAGTTGTCTTCTCCTTCTTAAACCTAATTGAAAACAGCGGAAAATTATAAGAAAATTTAAAAATTAAAAAATTATCAGGCCAAGGTTATGAATAAAGAGACACAAGGGGTTATGATCAAGGTTGAGAGCCATTTTCCTTCGGTCAAAGTTGACAAGAGTCACTAAAAAGGTCACGGGTAGGACGGTGTCATTGACCAGCTCTGAGGAACAGTGTGACCAGACTGGGTGACAGAGGAACAGCACCCCTTTGCCTGCTCAGAAGAGTGGTGGGACCAGGCTGAATATCAAGACCAGATATGAAGAGATACCTGTCCGAATTCCAGTGAGGTGTCCCAAAAGTAAGGAAGTACACATACGTCCTCTATGTAGGAAAAGAAGAGTCTATTAGTCTAAAATAATTTACACAAACAATATCCCAAATCAGCAGAAAAGGACAGACCAAGTACAGAATGCCAAAGCATCCAGATATTAGAGCAATCAGACACATATTTCAAAATGATTAGAATCATCATGTTCGAGAATGCTAAAGCAAACAAACACACACAAAAAGGACTAAGGATGCTGGGAGGAAACTAAAATACCATGAAAGTGACATGGCCAATTTTTAATAAAAGAAACAAATAGAAAATATTCAAATTAAAAATATTATTACGAAAATTACAAACTCAATGAGTGTGATTAACAGTTGATTAGTCACACAGAAGAGAGAATGAGTCAACATAGAAAAGAAGAAACAAATTGAGCAAAATAAAATTTGGATGAGTCCAGGATGTAGGAATTCCCCAGAGACAAAAGAGAGCATATGACCAAAATCAATATTTGGAAACATAATTAAAAAAAAAACTAACAAAAGACTTTAAGCAAGATTGAAGGATCTCTGAGAACTCAGGCAGAGCACATGAAATGAACAAAGACTATGTCCGCTGGTGGTCTAACCCACAGCAAAACCATAGAGAAGAAAGCCGTCCACTGGTGGTCTAACCTACAGCAAAGACATAGAGAAGAAAGCCAAGGAGAAACTCTCCAAGGAAAAGGGAAAAGATGGCTTAGAAAACTGACAAGTCAAGAAAGGAAAAGAAGCAATGGACTGACGGCCTTAAATACTTAAAAAAAGACTTGCACCCTGGAGGTCTCCATCGTGCAGAACCGCTCTTCCACAATGAAGCAGGACTGAACAGCTAGAGACACAGCAACCATGGACCAGTGAAAACTCTGAAATTGCTTTCCACACAAAAGAAAATCATCCTGAATGTTTCACAAAGGCACAAAAAGACACAGAGATTAAAACTGTATAGATAAGTCTCTCTGTACAGATAAAAAAAAAAAAGTCAAAACAATGAAAGGAACATATTTTTTGGAAGAGACAGTTTGTTTTGTATAAGGCCACCATACTCTGACTTCCATCACAAAGACAGAACAAGAAAATAATAGGTTGGCGTGCTATCTCATATTGTTGCGATAATCCTAAACAATCACCTGAAGAGTCAGGTGATGTTGAAAATTGATACTATGATAATATGCTATGGTGCTGCCAAGTCCTCTTTATTCAAAATGCAGGGTGGCTTTAATACAGAAAATACACTGTGATGGTTCATCATAAACTAGCCTAGAAGCAAAAGGATCCCCTTAAGAAATAGGATAAATGGCAGAATCCGACATCAGAGAGGAATGGGGAGAGAGAGCTATTAATGATATTCTTACTCAGTAATTGGTGTTGTTTGACCTGAGGGAAATTCTAATCAACTTTTTAATGTGACTTCTCATTTAAATTAAAAGGAAAGAAAAATGTTGCTCTATTATCGAGAAACAAAACACCCCTTCTGAGGCAATATCATTACTTATTTAAGAATTCCAAGAGTCACAGATGAAGTGTTTAAACAAATCAACAAGCTTGATAAAATATTGGACATGAAGAGGAGACAAGATCAGTTTTATCTGTGGGTATGAGCAACCAGTAAAACACACACACACACACACACACACACACACACACACACACACACACACACACAATGTATAAGAGCGAGCTGTAGTTTATCAAGTTTTCAATTAACACCTGGGAATAAAGTAAAATTATATATGATCCCTTCAGACAGTGAGTATAAAAAATTTTCAAGATACTATTAAGTTCATGAAGATATATAGCATGCTTGTGGATTATTAAACAAGTTATTTTTAAAAAGGTTAAAAAAAAGGGGTGTGTGTGTGTGTATGAGTGTGGATGTGTGTGTGAGTGTGTGTGTGTGTATATGTATGTATGTTTATATGTATATGTGTGAGAGAGAGAGAGAGTGTGTGTGTGTGTGTGTGTGTGTAGAGGGGGGGGAGAATCAAAGAGTAAGCCTGAGGATCCACCAACAAATGAATGGAACAAGAATATCTGGTACATATAGACAATGGCTTATTTTTTAGTGACAGAAAAAATGAAATCATGACATTTTCAGGAAGTGGCATGCAGAAAGAGGATGAGTAAGAAGTATAAAGTTATATGAATGAAAATGTCATCACGAGACCCATATCTTTTTATGATAAGTTAAAATATCAATAAAAATCAAACACCTCTGGCAGTGTGGTTGACCCAGAAGCAGCATCAGTCAGAAAGGGCTACATGGGATGTTGCTCTCAGCTGCTGTCAGGTCTGTATTTACAGTACTTAACAGGGATGCACCGACACATGAACAGAAAAAATTCAAGATGCATACAGGATGAACCTGGTGTAGATGCATGCTTGGTTACACCGAAGTGGGCCCACAGAGTGGAGGATCAAGGCAGCCTGGGACAACATCTATGAACAAGTGAAGTGTAATTCTATTTCAGTCCATCACACACACACACACACACACACACACACACACACACACACACACACACACACAGAGTCAATGGGAAAAGAAGACAGTCCTCTAATGGACAGGCTGGGAAAATGTCTTCCTGTCCTCGAGAGGGAAAGCAATGTCCTGGCAGCAGTAAAAGCTACAACCAAAGAGAGAGAGATGGTAAGTTGGTCTACATTAAAATCAAATTTGGTCTTGCGAAAGTCTCTCACAAGAGTCAGGAGAGGTGTTGCTGCCAACGCACAACTACCAAAGGACTTCTATCCTTCGAGCGCAGAGAATGATCATGGATCAGCAAGAGAAAGACCTTGACAGTTTGCCTTGGGGACATGGCAGCTTTGGGAATTCCTACCTATGTGCCTTCTTATCCTGGTGTCTTACCACAGGCTTTGAAGGTCTAGCATGATCCCGAGGGGGTTCTGGGTGATCTTGGTCATCTATGGCAAGAAGTCAAGATTTCCGGCTTAGCTGCCTTGACAGAATGGGTGGGGTGAGGGCTGAGAAGGCCCACTACTGGGAAGGGAAACAGTGGAAAGTGTTTTTACTGGCTACACCACATGATTTTCTAGGAATATGACTCTCTGTTCCAGTTAGGTTTCTGTCAACCTAACACAAGCCAGAGCATCTAGGAGGAGAGAATTTCATTTGAGAAAGTGTCTCCATCTTGATTCATGATCATTAAACAGGCAAGTAAGATCCTCTCTGGTGGGCCAGATCTAACCTAACTCCAAAGGCTGGTGGCTCTGTGGCCCTGAGTCACCTGTGCATCATAGCTTATCTCTACCCATATTTAGCTTCCAAATTGCCTTCCAGTCAATTAGTCTCGTATTGGCTTACCCATTAGTTAACAGATTGGTTTGAATAGAACCTCTGGTCCAGACTTATTCTATATTTACTTGAGAATAATGGCGAACATTCTGAAAAATGCATATGCACCTCCTCTGCTCAGGCTAAAGAAAACTTGGAAGTTGCCCTCACCACCTCCATACTTTAGGAGTAGTTCTTCCACCACTGAAAGGAATAGCCTTCATGGTTCCACCTCTGTTCCTGGAGGCTTTCCACATACGAGGGAGGGAGTCGAAGGGGGTTGGGATCTTATTAGTTCTTGGTTTCCTGTGCATGTTTGCAAACCATCCTGTAGCATGAACAAGGGGCCCTAATCTTCTTCCTGCTGGGGCTCTTTCCTTATCTATACCCAAAAAACTGCCTTTCTACTTGATGGGTGGATGGCATTTCCATCTCTCTGCTTGCTGAAAAATCACACATTCCTGGGTGACTTCAGTATCCCAGAGGGTCACTTGTGTTGTATTCAAGGCACAATAAGCTCCACATTCAGTCTGTAATGAAGTTGTCAGTCATCAGTTAGACAATGGCCTTTGGCTCCCTCCCTCTCACACCGTCTATAGTTAGTAGGTTCTTACTAAATACACCAAGACACAATCAAGGCAAATAAAGTACACTGTCATGAGCTTCTCATGGCAGCCAAAGTCCCCGATTTAACCTGACCTTGATGCAACTCGCAACACAAGCTCTGAGCCGCAATCGCTGTCTGCAGCAGAAACAGCCCAGTGTCTAGAGACAGTTCATCACCCAAGGGAGTTGTCCCTACCGTGGCAGGTTTAGGTGGGCGGGTGCACGTCCGTGTACCTCAACCTTGTTAACCTGGGGCCGGGGAGGGAGAAAAATGAGCTCTGTGCAGGCGGTTTGGTCTATTTCTTCAAACATGCCGAATGGTAATTAGCTTTGATTTTTACATCTATTCATAATGATAGCGGAGGGCAAGGCACAACAGGAAGGGGCTGCGAGCTTTCCACTTAGCAATTAATTCTATTATTAAATGCTAAGAAAAAAATAAGTGCCTGCCAGCTGTAGCTTTATTGTGTTTTCCCAGAAATAATAATGAGAAGGCTCAGAAAGTATATGATTTCTTCTTCTTTTTCTCTCCCACCCTGGAGAAGAAGACAGTCCATGGCTAGATGCTCCTTCTGAGTGAAAATGGAAGAACTCCTTCCCCTTGGATGGGTGTTGGAAGGAAGAAATGGGTTGGGGAGCAGTTTAGTTGGCGGAATGCCCACCTATATTCGAGAAGCCTGGGTTTGATCCCCAGTACCACAGAAACAGAGCATGATGCATGCAGGCCCATGTCCATAATCACAGAGGTAGAGGGGACTGCAAAGAGAAGTTCAAGGTCATCTTCAGCCATTGTGGGTTTCAGGACAGCCTGGGCTACATGAGGTCCTATCTCAAAAGAAATGAAGTAAAGAAAAAGAAGGGAGAGGAAGGAAGGAAAATAAATGTTTTTAAATTTAATTTGGCAGGGGGGAAGCCTTTTGCTTCCTTTTGGTTAGTTTCAAACATATATACAATGTGTTAAGATTATATTTATTTTTAAAAAGTGTAACATATACCCTGATCCAGACTCTATCCTAAGTAACATGAAGATTTAAATCTAGGATGCTTAATTTAATGATACCCTTTGTAGACATATGCATGCCTGAATATAAACTGTAAGAGGACACATGAATTGCACTTTGGGAGGAGAGAAAAGGGCAGCTGGAAAGTACTAGTGTTTGGATTTGGGCAGATATGTCAATCATCAGTCAGATGATAGTCATTGGCTGTCTCCTCTAGTCCTTCCCCTGGCTGGTTCTCCATGAATAGCTGGTGAAACCGATCCGGCCTGGGTTTGGTCTTCGGTATTGCCACCAACACATGATGCAGGAGGCTCATGAGACTTCTCAGCCTATTCCACAGGGAAGCAGTCTGTGTCCTTCCTCAGCTTAGAGGTGAATATTAGTGTCATCAATACTGTGTACCAAGTCAGATCTGGACACCCATCCTCAATAAGACAATTAAAAGAGCCAAATTAAAAATGAAAAACAGAGAAAGATTTAATCAATGTGGCTACATGGAGAAGAGAGACAAAGAGATCCAGCAAATCCCCCAAATCTATCATCAGGGTCCTGAACTGAGATCAAAGTTTAAATAGATCACCAAAGATATGCACATCCACATCCAGTCCCCCTGTGGCTGGCATTTTTTCCTTCTCCCACTATGAGATTCCTAGGGAGATTCTCATTTCTTTGGGATCTATTGTTTTAATAGTCTGATAGATTGGGACACACAATTATCTCTTCAATTCTTCTAGACCAGAGTGTGAGCAAGTACTCAGAGTTCATGCAAATTTAGGCCCTCATTCTCAGGGATTTTCATGAACACTGCTTCTGTTTGTCTGGAACAAGGAAAAAATATCAACACATTGACACTGGGGTTGGCCTTAAGACTGATTCAAACCTAAAATCTCACATTCACTAGCTGTGGTTACATGATCATCCAAACCTCAGTTCTCCTATCTGGAAAACTGGTGCAGTAATGGCTCTCTCGTGAAGATATTAGCAAAACTAAATATTGTATAGAAAGGTGTATTGCTCACTCTACATTTCCAATAGTTCTTTATTCTTTTGAAGTTTCATGTTGCCGTCATGTTTTTGAAACCAGGATTGTGATGAAACAAACTGAACTTCTTTATGTTGCTTCTTTCTTATTTGGGAGATGTGATATACTGTGTACCGCAATAAAGCTTGCCTGAGGATTTGAGAGCCAGCCACTGGATTAGACACAGAGGTCAGGCTGTGGTGAAACACACCTTTAATCTTATCACTTGGGAGGCAGAGATTCTTCTGAATCTCTGGAGTTCAAGGCCACAGTGGGCTACATGAGAGAAACAGAGCCAGGCAGTGGTGGCCCACACCTTTAATCCCAGCACTTGAGATCTCATGCCTTTGCTTGGGAAGCACACACGCCTTTAATCCTGGGAACTAATATGGCAGGGCAGAGAAAGGTATGTAAGGCGTGAGGAAACAGGAACTCATTCTCTGTAGACTGAAGAGTTCACAGAAGAAAGAACTACTAGTTGGCTGTTAGGCTTCTCTGATCTTTCAGCTTTCACCCCAAGATCTGGCTCTGTGTCTTTTATTAAAAGATCATTTAAGATTCATGTTACAGGGAGACTGGCTCCATAGATGACACCCCAAAACCATCATTGGGGGAGAAGCTTGGGCAGCCACACAAGTCAGCAATTGAAAGCACTCTTTGAGAGGACTAAGGTCCATTTCCAGCACTTGTACCAGGAACATACAGATGCCTGCTGCACAAATCCTAATTGGTCTTATAATAAAAACTCAGAGCTAGAGATCAGGGTAAATGCTGAGAGATCAGAGGAAACAAGCCACAGCCACTTCTCACCTTGCCAACTCCTCAGCCCAAAGGGGAAGATCCTGTCTTCATGAGTCCTCATACTGAATGCCTGAGTCTTCAGCCGAAAGGACTGAGTTCCTCTCTCCTCCCACCTTATATTCCCTTCTCCGCCCAGCCATATCATTTCCTGTCTCGACCTCCCTAGCACTGAAATTTATGGCGTGTGTGTTTCCCAAATACTGGGAGCAAAGGCATGAGATCCCAAGTGCTGGGATTAAAGGTATGTGTCCCACTGCCTGGTCACTATGGTTAATCCAGTGGGTAGCTCTGGCCTTTGATTGTCAGGCAAATTTTGTTTGAGTACAAATGAAGCATCACCACACACGCCTTTAACTCCAACTCCGGTCCAAAGCCTCTGAAAGGATGACGGGGCGAATACCTTTGTCCAGTCCATTAGACATGGCTTGGCAATTGGTCACCGATTCCTTAACAAGAATACTTGTCGTGGAGTCAGGAGAGACCAAGCCAGGTAGAAACCAACTGGAATGAAAATGAAAGGCTGGGGATAAGCTCCAAGAATGGACAGAAGTCTCAAAGAACTCTGCCTCAGGAACTGATGGCAAATAAGGTGGTGTTCAGAGAGACATGTGGGGTTAAAATTCTTTTCTTCACGATGAAAACTATTAAAACTGGTCTACTGATGAGTATGGTCAACAGAACAGGAAGTGATGATGATGATACAGTAGGGAAGGTGTAGATTCTGGAGCAAAGGCAGAAGTAGTGGAATCAGAAGAAAGTTAACGTGCAGGCTAAGAAGCTACTCAGTCTTAGATCGGGTGTTGGGTGATCAAGTATGTGGCTGCATCCACAGACACCTGGATGGTTGCATGATTGCATGCACAGGTGTATGAATGACTGGATGTGCACATTAATGAATGCATGCACAGATGCATGGATGGATGGATGGATACATGCATGACTGCTTGGATAATGCATAGATGCATGGATGTATGTGTGTCTGGATGCCTCTATGAACAGAGAACTCTATGAAGAAATGACTTGACAGATGGATGAATGCTTGCATGTATGGATGCATGCATGAATGCTGGATATATGTGTGGTGGTAGATATATGTATAGATACATATATGGATGCATGCATGAATGCTGGATATATGTGTGGTGGTGGATATATGTATGGATACATACATGGATGCATGCATGAATGCTGGATAGATGTGTGGTGAGTGACTATATGTATAGATACATATATGGATACATGCATAGACAACTACCATTTCACTAACTCTCAAAAAAGTGTGTTACAATTTGTCTCAGTGAATGGAACAGCTTTTTATAAAATGCCAAGTTATCAAACTACAATTTCAAATGAAGAACTTAGGAAAAAAGAATCTTCTTAGAGGGTTTCTAAAATGGGATGTGATATGTTTCTCAAGGCGTCCACTTCATCTCTCCTGACGGAGACTAGAAAATATAGGTGAGAAAGAAAAAAAGTGATGGAAATGGAGCTGTAAACACAATAAAGCTCCAAGAGAAAAGAAGGATGAACCAAGACGCCAGGGCTAGGTGCTAGTTTTCTTGTTGATGTGAAAGGGAAATTGTACAACCAGATACAGTGCCGACACATCTCCCAACTACAGCTTTGAAAAAAAATCATAGTGAGAAATTGATCAAATTAGCATTTTATGATAATTTCCAAAGAGGAGAAAAATTGTGTTACGTGGTTTTGAGGAATAAATTTGAAGGTTGTTTATTGAGTCTGAAGAAGATTTGTGTTTCAGAATAAGTTCAATTCCATGGAAAAGTTGGGAAATAAAATTTCTCTTCAGTTAGATCTACAGCAGGAGGAAACTGAAGGGAATTTCCCAAGCTGTTAATAAATTTTGAAGAAATAAAATCAAACTCAAGAAGATGAACTTGAAACCCCAGGTTGAGAACAGGAGACCCTCCTATAAATTCAGCATGCGTTTGGATCCCAACTCTATGACTTGTTCATTAGAGGATCTTGGATTACTTTTCAAACTATAGGCTATTTATCTGCAAAACAGGGCAAACACTATCAATGAAAGTTTACAGAATTCACACAAATAAGGCACCTGCATAACAGTTGTCAGAAATTGCTTCACTGACTTATTTAAAAAAATTCAATCTCTTTCCCACTCCACCCTTACTCCCTCCCCGCCCCCCCCCCACACATAGTATTCTTTCTTCTTTTTCAGATTCCAATTTTGACAGCAGAAGTTTAAAAAAAGGAAAAAAAGAACCTTCTATTGGAGCTGCCTGACTTCCAGAAGCAGCCCACCCTTGTGATGACTTACTATTATAATGCTTTACGCCGTGATTGCAGAAATCACTCTGTAATAATCCCCACCATGTGTTCAAGACCTGGAGTTGACTTGCATTGACCTCTCCCAGCTTCCAAGTCCCTACCCCACATCTGGGCAACCTATTAAGAACCATCACCTTCCATCAGCACCTGCCAAGAGCATTGCGGAAGTCTGCCAGCACCTGTCCACAGGGGGCCTCCGCCCACAGTAAATCCCAACCCCCCTCTGCTTCTCACTCTTGTTTCATTCTCTAGCAGAACCTTGGCAAAGTGTCTTGCCATGTGCATGAGAACACAGCATGTTCCCATGTGTCCTCTAATACTGGTGTGTGATTTTTACCAACATCTGTAGAATGTCTGAAGAAGGCTGCCCATAGAACTGTGAGGCAGATGCTAGACAACCCCTGCCACAAAAACATTCCAATATGTTAATATCATACTAATATATTAATATAATTTATATATCAATGCACTACGTATGTATTTATATATTATTGTGTATTAATATATTGATATAACATTACTATTAAACAAGATGGCAAGTCAGTCACTGAGTTAAAAAACTTAAAAATATAATGATTCCCTTTTAAGACTTTTTTAATAAAAAAATGTCAATGATTTCCCCCTTTTGGCAAACCTACAAGTTTTAGGGTTAGGATGGCAAATCTTTCATTTAAATAAAAAAGGGTGACTGGGAAATTTAGAGTTAAGATAGATGACAGATTTGAGAGGTCCCTTTGTCAGCCACTGGAAGAACATCAACTTGCCCATGTGAACTGTGGCAGCGACCTGAACATCACAGTCGTTTGTTTACAGTTCACCTGTAAAGATGCTGAAGCTTCCATCGCTCACTTGACACAGCCCACCATAATTTAAAAGTAATTTTACTATTTTCAGACGTTCATCTTTTAATGGCTCCCGTAGATCTTTGAACTTGACTGTGAGAGGCTGTGACGTGGGAAAGAGCAGGGAATGGACAGCTGAATTTCCATTCAGGAGAGGAGCGGAAGTGGACGATCTTTGGGTTTATCTTGAGGGTATGGGCTTGCGGCTAGCTGTGCTCAAAGTGCCCTGGCCACTGTCTGTTCAGCTTCTGTGCTCCCTGAACCAACACAAGTGCAGCTCCACCACGAGAGTGTGAGCGGGTCTGCACACTTATGGCTGAGATTAGAAAGTGAAGACAGATTTAGGTCCAAGATTGTCCCGGGCAGTTCTGATTTCTCCTCCATCTCAGTTTGTCCTCAAGAGCCCAGTTTCCCCACTCCCCCGCCCGGTTCACGCTTCCAACTCTCCTTCTCAAGTGCCAACTGCAACACCAGGTTCTGTAGACTAGCAGCTCCCATGATCACCTGGGGTGCTAAGTCTACACCTGTAGCTATTTCTATCCACATCAAGCACCATACGGTCTAAGAAATCTGATGCCACTCAGTGATTCTGCTTCTCTTATTAGATTGTAAATGATCAAGAACTGATCACAGGCCAGAGGAATTCCATACAGGTGGGAGACAGAGGGGGATAGAAGAGGTAAGACACTGATCATATCTACAAAGCCACAATTAACTCGTGTGATTTCTGTGTTCACCCTAAAATACATCCATGAAAATAGGACAGTCTTGCTGTGGATGCATTTGCAGTAAGCCCAACTGAGAGGCAAACTGAAGTGTTTGAGTCACAAGAAATCGAAAGATGCCCCAATCACAAGCCCCCTGGCGCTACATTGAGCTCAGTGTTAGTTTTGCCTAGAATACCTTTATACTGAAACTCTCTATGATCAAAACTTGCCTGGCCTTCAAGGATGAGTAAGCGACCCCTCTTTCAGGGAACTGACCAGGCCTTTGAGCTGGCACACGGTGTTAAGACCCGCAAGCCGGACGATCCGAGTTTGATTCCCAGGAGAGTGGAAGAGGGGACTGACTCCTACAGGCCGTCCTCGGACCTCCATGTGCGTGCTGTGGCATTCCTCCCTCAGAAAACAAGCAAGCAAACGTTCATCCAAATATATACTATCACACCACTGGTCCAAAGAGAATGTCCTCTCCTCTAGGCAGCTAGAGAAAAGCACAGTTCCCCAGCCCCAGTCTTCTGATCCCTTGAGCCCATTTTTAAAGAGGAAAAAGTTCACTTTCAACCCATTCACTTAACAGGGCACATGTTTATGTCAGCACCCTGTGAAGCATGGGAGATACACCCAGGGACAGGGGAGAGAAGCCTTGCCCCCATTGTGGTCTGTAGGAGTCCAGCTTCCACCTTTCACAGGGTTCTCGGGGCGGGGGAAGAGAGAGGAATGAGGAAGTATTAGAAAGAAAGAGAGGAGATGATAAGAAAGAGACACAGGATAGCTTCTGGAGGGCCCTGGGTCAATAACCAGTCATCTCAAGATTTATTCCAAAGGGCCTTTGTACAATGCCAAGGGGTGAGGCAAAACACCTCCCCGGATCAAGATCAAAGCACAATGTACAGCCAAGTGTAGACCCTTCAAAAAACACCTGGTAACCACGCCCCTGGCCAAATCATCCGTTATGCAGCCCTGCTGGATAAAGTAAGCCCAGACTTTCTGGCCTTGAGTAATTTGGGCCCCCACCCCCCATGCCTGTGGTAGTTACTAAACAAGCTTTGATTTTTACCCTTAATTGAAATGACAGCTCGAATGTTTTGCCCTTTATGACTCAGGACTGTAATCAGAATGCTTAACAAACTTTGGGATGACATGTGCAAAGCTTGGCTGTAGATGTTGAGAGGTGCACACAGTTGTCCACTGGACCTGCTCTCCCCACACGGGGTGGTCTACTCACAAGTATGGAAGGCAATGCATGACAAAAGAGCACAAAAAAATGTCCTCCGAATGCTTCTCTGAGCTTTCTCCACTCTTTCCCTGAGGACTGAAAATTGTTTAATATGCTCTTTCTGGCCAAGCACCTGTCAAATTCCTATTTTTACTTGATTTTAATTAGGAGCAAGAACTAATGCCCTTTTAATTAATTGCATATCTTCTCTCCCTATGCCTCTGCTGCTTCCTTCTCTTCCAGACCACTCCAGAGCAGGCCTTCTGTGGGACTGAGGAGTCTATTAGTCTGAGACCAGGGCATAATAAACACAGAATTTTACCAACACATAGACATTCAAATATATTCGCATGTTCTTAATTAGTAATGACTAATTCGGTGAGAGTTGGCTATCTTGAACACTGCAGTTTGTGCAGCAAATGCCCAGCGTCTCCTCCAACAGCTTTCTTCTCCAATATGAATTGTTTAAACAAACAAGCGTGGCCTCCCTTTATACAAACATTTCTTTGCAACGGGGAGTGAATCCGTCACACACCGCAGCAGGCATGTGGGGTGCTGGGTCAGGTCCATCCTTACTGGACGTGGATCAGGTTTAATTCCGATTGTCAGCTTGGCTGGATTAAAAAAATGCCCAGACATAGAACGAGGCAAAACTTTGGGTGTGCCTTTGAGCTCATTCTCAGTGAGAATTGACTAGGTGGGGAAAGCACCCCACACACACCCCAAATGTAGGCAGACACCTCCCACAGACTAGAGTGGAGGACTGAACAAAACTTGACAGAGAAATCTGCTGAGTACTCAACATTTCCCTTTGCTTTCTGATCTGCTCAGAGGCCGCCCCACCACCGCCACCCCTTTTGTGCCGGGAGGGACTCTATCCTTGAACCCATGAGCTCAAATCAGCCCTTTCCTCTTCATGTCTCCTTGTCATGTGTCCTATCCGCTCACAGCGAAGAGAAAACTAACACGTGTGTGTCAGCCAATGCTGTTTGCCAGGTTCTGTAATTCTGTCCCCCTCACTGATCACAAATTACCTGCCACTCCTTAATTCTTCTGTCCTCTTGGTGACTGTAAAAATGTTTGTCTCCCTTCTAGACTTAAGATTTTCAAACTTTATAATGCAATACTCAGATAACCTTCTAAAATACAACCTGCCCCCCTCAAGTTTTTCTGTCTGTTTTATAAGGCCTCTGTGAGTGACAGTGACCCTACTATTCTTAAGACAGACCACTGTCCTCAAGTGCAGGGTGATCTGTCACCCAAGCCCCCTGTAGGGCTGACACATCTGATCCTCTGGTTTCTGGGAGAGAGGACGGGCTGACAGATCAATAAAGGAAGAGGCCTGCTGTTTTGGTCAACTTCACATACTCACTAAACAAATCTCAAGGATAATGAACTTTTAGGAAGGAAAAGTAAGGGCTAGAGAGAAGAGTCAGCCAATAAGGCACATGCTGCATGAGTATGAAGACCCGGGTTCAATCCCCAACACCTGCATTAAGCTGCACGTGGTGGTAGACACTTGAATCCCAGCACTGGGGAGGCAGAAACCAAAGAATCGCCAGGGTCCACTGGTCAAATCAGTGCGTTCCAAGCTCACTAGGAGACCCTGTCTGAAAAAAACGAAATGATTGAAGAAGTGAATGAGCAATTCACAACTTCACCCTCTGGCTTCGAGCATTCCCAAGTAAGTGTCTGACTGTCGGTTTTTCCTTCCTTTCCTAGGTCATAAACTTCAAGACAGACTTGTTTTCAACCGTGGATTGTTCCTGCACAGGCCAGTGCTTATCCAGAGCCACCTAAGTCAAGTGACTAACGGTTAAGTCAGCCTCCTTGCAGACATGTTCAAGCTCTCAGAAGATGGATGGCACGACACGGGTGACAGCTAAGCACCTGCTGCCTCCAGGCAAGATGAGAAATTGGCTTCACTACGGTCTCTGAGGGATACGTAAATGCCCAAATAAAGGAAGTCAGTGGGGCCAAGCTTCAGTCTTAACTCAGTGGGACTGGGAGTCATTCCTCTGTCTTCTTAAAAGCCAGAATGATGAGCGGTTAGTTGGTTTCTCTATGAAGTGGTTAATTGATTCCATTATTGATGTTAATGATGTCAAATGTTGTGTTCCATGTTATATAGGATGCAGGTAAACCAAATCAAGGGCCTGAGCGCATGAGCTAACGGAATTGTAAAGGAGGCTAAGTAACAAGGACGTTGGAGGGCTACAAAGTTGGTCCATCGGTCACACATGCGACAAAGTCTAGTCCAGGTCTTGGAAGGTGTGGGATTCTGCCTGAGATTCTCCCACAGGTAAACGCTGGGCTAAGTCCTGCATTAAACGCTGGTGGGTCTGAGAGTAACTTGGCTTCTGTAAGACTGATTAAAGGGCCAAGGTCAAGAGTCTGGTTAACAGGAGCAGCCCAGGTGGTGGGGGACAGAGAACTGGCACAAAAGGGGGTGCTTGATGAAGAGCCTGGACAAGACTCAAAGTTTCGCTAATGGGAGGAGTCAGCACCCATGTGGCAAAGACACCTGCAGATGTTCTACTGTGGCCACAGTGAGCTGAGGCATTAGCCAGCCTGGAAGCTTTCCATGAGCCATACCATGTTTACCAAAACACTAAAGTCTCTAGGAGTCTTGTACCGCACCCCCCGCAAACCACTTCAAGTTTATTATGAATATGTTAAATTTAAGAATTGTAAATCCCTGGAGTGAAGACATAGAGGTAAGAAAGTAGAGGTACAGGCCTTTTTTTCCCCTGGAGAGAAAGAGAGAGAGGTGTGTGAGGACTTAGGGTGTGTGTATGTATTTAAGAACAGCCATGGCGGCTTTGAAGGTTGGGAAAGTCATGACGGGGAGCAGGCAGGCTGTCAGGACAGAATGTAATTGATTTCAGAGACCATTTTATGAAGTATCAATGAACGACTTCAGGCTTCTGTTTAAGACTAATGTTTGGTCTTCCTAATGTGGCAGAGTAATTACTTTAGTAACACAATGAAACTTCTAGAAGAGGGAAAATCATCTAACAATGCCCTCCTCGAGTGCAGAATTTGAAAACACCATTGCCAGACAGAATACAAATGTGTCTGTGCCTTATTATTCTCTAATCGTCCTGACTTCACACAGAGAGAAGGGAAGTATGTTTGTGGCACTGTGGGTAAACACAAAAGGAGGTGCCGCAGATCCCTGTTCCCACAAAGGTCTCAGGCCTTCCCCTTCCCTGCAAGCTTGCGAAGATCACGCAGTAAGGACAAACTTGAAGAAGGTGGCCACTGACCCGGCTGGTCAGCGGGACAGTGTGGTCAGGAACACAGCCTGGAGTCAAGACAGGTATCCAATGATGGAATGAGCAATTCCTTGTGCTCCCTCTTTCTCTGGGATTGTCTTAGCCACCACCACCATGTTAGGGCTGGGGAACAGTAAGGTCTGTGTTTTGAACCTTCCTTCAAAATGTATGTGTGTCTGTCTGTCTGTCTGTCTGTCACAAGTATGTGGATACTCACAGAAGCCACAAGAGGGGGTAGAGTTACAAGCAACCCACTGGAGCTAGAGTTACAAGCAATTACGAGTCACTCAACATAGGTGCTAGAACCCCAAACTCAGGTTCTCTGGAAGAGTGGCAAGCCATCTCTCCAGCCCCACAGATCCTTTTAAAAAGAGGAACATCTGTAGTTCAGCCTGTAGAAGGGTCCTATCTAGGGTGGGAAGAGTTTGGAGGCTGAAATGGTATTGCTGGCTTCCTGAGCCTCCCCCTTAGCCACAGTCTCCAAGATGTTTAGGTTCTGATATTCTCTTACAATGTAAAACCAGACAGTCCACAGGCTGTGCACAGTCAGTCCACAGGCGGCAGCCTCTCTAGGAAGGAGATTCAGAGAACAAGGGAAGCAGCCAGAGGTTCCCATCTGCCCTCGAGCATCAGGGCAGAAGCAAGGCTGTCCTTCAAAGACACTTGAAAGATGACCTGAAATTGCTCTACCTCCACCTGAGTTCCTTGGCAACTGGTCTCCAAGACTGAAGAAAAAGTAAGCCCAACTCTTAAGAGCATAGGGTGCCAGGTTTGCCCCAGAGCTGACACAGAAAGGTCTACTCTGGAACGCGAGGCGGCAGGGGCAACATGTTAATTCCTAAAGCTCTTTTCATAGCTGTGCCGAGAGAAAATGCTTTGCAGTGGAAGAGAGCCTCACGCATGAGTGGGTGTGGGGACTCTCCTCTACTGTCAGCAAAAGTCAACACATCACAGAGACCCCTGTACACCAATGGCTATGGCAGCTGTAAGCACAAGAGCTAAGATTCAGAACCAACATGACAGAGGAATGGGTAAGGGAAATTATACACACACACACACAAATTTTTTCAACCATAAAAAATGAAGTTATGTCATTTATGGGGAAATTGAAGCAACTGAAAATTATCCTATTTAAAAACTGATCCAGTCTAAGAAAAAACACATTGTATATTTTCTCTCCTTTGTGCTTTTAGATTTTATATAGTCACTTATAATTATGTAAGTATATAGTAAATGAAAGTAGAAATGAAATCACCTCAGGGAATAAAGGAGACTAATGGTGGGGAGGGGTGAGAAAAGGGATATTCTCAACATGCAATATAATATTTTTTTACATAAATACAATATTCTTACAATGCTTTACGTAAAAAAGAATTTGAAAATAATAAATACAGGGCAAGAATGTTCCTGTTGCCATTCCTTTCTCAGCCTCGCTCAGTCTTCCCCAGGTACAGGGAGAGGCTTGCCCACTGGTCTGTATGACAGAAGGCCCTGGGGCTGAGCTGCAGAGCTGCCTCCTGACTGGAGCCTGAGACAGGACCCCAGGGCTATGGAGAAGCAGCTAACAACTGTGGAGTTGGGCAGCCTCTGCAGTTTCTCTGAGCAAACATTCCTGGTTGTGAACAAAACAATGCTGTGTTGGTCACTTTTAATCAATGTTGTTTGTTTGAAAGAAACCCTGAAATAGTTTAGCTATGATAGTTCTTGGCAGTCAGTGGATGTGTGGCTCTCCAAAGTATTTGGTTAATTAAAAATCTTTTCTTTATTTCCTCTGAATAACTTGGGTCACCAAGAGGAGAGATTGGGCCACTCCAATTCCATCTAGCATCACATTGTTCCTGCTTGTGCGAGGCCATTTAGACCCAGTGTGCCAACCCATCTTCAGGGACATGGATGTTCAAAAATCAGAGACAGACGTGCACAAAGGCAAAGTTAGCTTAGGAAAGAAGATGAATGATCTAAATCCACACACTAATTATTAAATACAAAACAGGGCAATGAATCTAACTTAAGCTAACCCAGTTCAAAGGCAGCCTCAATGGCTAGACCATGACAGCTTTCTTTAATTCTATAGGGTAAGGGGATAGAAGTGATGACAGCACCTTGAACATCAATGACCCCCAAGCATCCCTGAAAGATCAGAAGGACCATTCGAGCTCAGAATTCCATGTGGATTTTGATTCCAGTGGTTTGTGTGTGTGTGTGTGTGTGTGTGTGTGTGTGTGTGTGTGTGTTTCACTGGTCATAAAAATCAGAAAATAAAGTAATTGTATTTGGTTTATACAAATGGGATTTTAGTCCTCTTATTTTTGAGCATCACAACAAGTTGAGTCATGTTTTCATTCACAAACTTACAAGATGAGACTGTCAGGTTCATGACTCTCCTAGTCTATCAGCTCCATTACTAACACTGGCCCTCTATCTGTTAAGGAAATAGCATACTATTAGAAAAGAGAGTTATCAACCTCTACATTATATAATTCTTGACCACAAGAGGTTCACAACTTTGTCAGATTCAATATTCCCATATGGACCAATGGCTTCTCTAAATAGACTGCCTACTCATATCAAGTGCCTAAACATATCAATTGTTTTGGTGTCTCTTTAAGAATCAGGGCAATGAACATCAGCTAGATGCTACAGCAGCACTAAGCCAGCCTGGTATAACATAACATTTTATTTACTTTCATATGACACTTCCTGTGTTATGTGTTTCTTCTCCTTCTACAACTATGGCATCCAAAAACCCAAGACACTAATGCTCAGGGATGGGAGAAATGAGGGCCTGCAGGAAGTGAAGTCTCAGGACTGACAGACATTACTTCCTCTTAAGTTCTGCTAGCTATACCTCAGCCATAAACATAGATATAATTGTGCAGATGCTGGGAATGATCATGTTCCTGGGATCCCAGGAGGCAGCACACTGTAGAGGACATTGACAAGATCACTGGTGACTACACATCTGCCCTTTCTCCTCTTCAAGTTTCCTATCTACTGCACATTTGCATTTGCTTGAGATGTTCCCGGGTCTCTTCATCAGCTACTGCTTCAAAATTCTACTATCGTTACAGTTGTGGAGAAACCTGCCTTAGCCTGGGGCACGCTTCCATCATCTCTACCCTTTATTTCCAGAATTTGTTTAGCACTGAGTATGTTATGAACCAGCTTTTCAACTTCTCCAAACCTGGGACTAAGAATTGACTTCTGATGACGTTGAACCGATAGATGGATTTGAACAGAATCAGTTTGTTGCGAGCCTTAACTTCTCCCAAGACTGACAACATGGAAAACGACATAGGACATTTGGAAATGTCTCTTTGCAGGAAGGGAATGACATCCTTGGCTTAAAAAAAAAATGTATCAGAATCTGCCTTTTCAGAACTCTAGTAGTTAACCAGAATTTAGAAGCAATCTAACTAGCATTTCATCAAGAGATGTGAAGAGTCTCCATAATAAGAGGCAGCCTTATGGCTTCTTACCTGCCCAGAGCTTCCTTCCTCCTCCCACAAAGCCAGAGCCTCAAATGCCATTTCACAGCCGCAGTAAAAGTAAGCTCCCTATTAAAAAAAGAAAGAGTTGGGGTGAGCTTATTCAGAACCCCATGACCTTAATATGCATCTTTCAGAACCCCATGACCTTAATACAAATCCTTCAGAACTCCATGACCTTAATATGCCTCCTTCAGAACCCCATGATGTAGTCGGAATTTTCTTTGGGCCACCAACCAGCTCCCAAGTAACAAATAAAGACACAGAGACTTATTAATTGTGAATGCTCAGCCTCGGCTTAGGCTTGTTCCACTAGCTCTTTTAATTTAATTTAACCTGTTTCTGTTCATCTACATTTTGCTTCGGGGCTTTTTACCTTTCATTCTGTATGTTCTACTTTGCTGTTTCCTCTCCGCTCCTGGCTGGCCCCTGGCATTTCCCTGCTGTCTCCTTTTCTCTCTCTCCCCAATCTAAGTTCTTCCTCCTTATTCTCCCTGCCCAGAAACTCCACCTATCTCTTCCTTCTCTATTGGCCAGTCAGCTTTTTATTAGACCAATTAGGTGTCTTATATTTTTGGTTGTGAGCCTAGCCTTTAACGGCTGAGCCATCTCTCCAGCCCCAATTAGGTGTCTTAGGCAGGCATAATAAAACAGCAACAGCAACCCATCTTTACATAATTAAACAAATGCGACACATCTTTACCTAGTTAAACAAATATTCCACACACCATGCATGACTTGAACATGAAATCTTCAGAACTTCATGACCTGACCCTGCATCCATCAGAACTTGTGATCTGACCCTGCATCCCTTAGAACCCAATGACCTGAACATTCATCCTTCAGAACCCCATGACCTGAACCTACATCCTTCACAATCCCAGGACGTAAACCTGGATCCTTCAGAACCCCATGACCTGAGATCCTTCAGAACCCCATGACCTGAACCTGCATCCTTCAGAACTCCATGACCTGAACCTGCATCCTTCACAACTCCATGACCTGAACCTGCATCTTTCAGAACCCTATGACCTGAACCTGCATCCTTCACAATCCCATGACATGAACCTGCATCTTTCAGAAACCCATGATCGAAGCATTCATTTCTCAGAACCTTATGACCTGGTATCTACCCTCCTTGACTGGATAATCTATAGTTTGAACTTCATGACCTGACCATACATCCATTAGAACTTCACAACCTGACCATACAAGTATTCTCAATTAGGTCCATAGCTCATTTACCTTAGAGATCAAAAGGTAAACTTAAATAGCTAAGAAGTAACTCATCTAGACCAAGAACCTTTGTGCAGCACTCTCTTACCCTTCCCCCTCCCTTCATCCCCTCTTCATGTGTTATTATGTGTATCCAATTGGTACTGACCATACATATACACACACAAAGGTCTTCCTCCAGAAAGTCACACTAATTTCATACACTGGGGCAGGGAGTTTTGTTTGTTTGTTTCCTTTTTAACAGTTGTTGGTATGTTGGTATCTCCCACATTTGCAGTCCATTTGTTTATCAGCAGCTGGTCGTTGATATGTAGGGTCATTATTGTCCAGAGTCTAGCAACTTTTTGAACATGGCTGATATAGGTGCTGAAAGGATTTCTAATTGGCTCATGCATGTGATTACTTCAGTGTTTCTTGTGTCCTAGATCTCACTGGACAAAATGAGTAATATACAGCGAACTTGGAAATTTTGCATTCTACTTTATCCAGTCCCCCACGTGTGTGTTTGTGGGGGGTGTGTGTGTGTGTGTTTGTGTGTGTGTGTTTGTGTGTGTGTGTTTGTGTGTGTATGTGTGTGTGTGTATGTATGTGTGTATGTATGTGTGTGAGTGAGTGTATGTGTGTGTAGATAATGTAAGCAATGTATGTGAACATCAAAGAACAGACAATCTTCGCTGCAAGGCAAGGCCTTATTTTGCTTTCTATTGCTGTGCTAAAACAACATGACCAAAACTGACATTATAAAATGTAATAGCAAGAAAATTTCAAGGCATTTAATTCCATCCACCCTCCACATGTCAAAAACGGAAGCTACAAAATGGTATTTATCAGACCCAAAGTATCAAAATGTGAACACATTTTTTCTAAAATCATACAGGATATTATTTTGTCTCTTTATCCACACAATCTCCAACACACCATTTCTCTGATGATCAAAACACATCATTTAAGTGAACACTGGCCTAAAGTTTCACATCTTTAAAAGAGATTAAAAGTAAATGCAGGTACCAGCCATCGATCCCTATGCTGCCTGCTCCTTATACTGATACTCTGTGTAGTGGACTATTTCTTACTATGTAATGAAATTTTAATTGAAGCGTTAAAACTCCAATCACAGATTACAAGGGAAACATGAAGAGTCACTTGATATGTGTGTGTGTATACACACATACATGTATGTATATGTATATATTCAAACATAGATATACATGCATACACATACACACACACACACACACACACACACACACACACACACACACACATCATGAGAGAGAGAGACAACTCAACCACTGTCTTAGGGTTTCTATTGATGCAATGAAACACCATGACCAAAAAGCAAGTTGGGAAGAAAAGGGTTTGTTTGGCTTACACTTCCATATCACTGTTCATCAATGAAGGAAGTCAGGGACATGATCTCTCACAGGGCAGGAACCTGGAGGCAGGAGCTGATGCAGAGGCCATGGAGGAGTGCTGCTTACTGGCTTGTGTCCCCATGGCTTGCTCAGCCTGCTTTCTTATAGAACCCAGGACCACCAGCCCAGGGATGGTACTACCTACAAGGGACTGGGCCCTCCCCACTAGATCACTAAATGAGAAAATGCCTTACAGCTGGATCTCATGGAGGCATTTCCTCAGCTGAGGCTCCTTCTCAGATGCTTCTAGCTTGTGTCAAGTTGACATACAAAACCAGCCAGTACAACTGACCCCTTGTCAACTTGACACACAACATATCACTATTAAGCCATAACCCTTCCTTTCTTATTCATCCTCAAAATCTTAGTAATGTTAAAAGTCCCACAGTCTTTACAAATTCAAACACATTAAAATTTTAGTTCCTTTAAAATAGCCCATCTCTTAAAAAAAAAAATCCAGTCTTTTAACATTCAAGTCTCTACTGTGGGCTCCAGAAAAATACTTCTTACTTCAAGAGGGAAAAATCAGCTCATAGCCACAATCAAACCAAAACAAAACAAAATTCCAACCATCTAGTATCTGGGATCCACTCACGATTTTCTGGGCTGCTCCAAAGGACTTGGGTCACTTCTCCAGCCTCGCCCTCTGCAGCACACACAGCTTGTCTTCTAGGCTCCAGCTGGCTCCACTCCACAGCTGCTGCTGTTCTTGGTGGTCATCCCATGGTCCTGCCATTTCCAAAATGCTGGGGACTCTGCTGCAACTGGGCTGCACTTTCACCAGTAGCCTCTCATAGGCTCTCTTCATGGTGCCAAGCCTCAACTTCTTTGCATGACCCCTTCAGACCTGGGCCTTCAACTGCCATTGAGGCTGCACCTTCACCAATGTCCTCTCCTGGCCTCTCACAGTGCCAAGCCTCAGCTGCTCTCCATGCCCTTCATGTCTTCACAACCAGTACCACCTGGGTGATGCTTACACATTACCAAGCCCGGCTGCCAGGACAAGGTACAACCTTGGCCGCCTCTGGAACACGGCTTCTGGATGTTCTCAGGAAACACTTCCCACGAGATTTCACCAGGGATGCTGGTCTCTTCTTAATCATGCCAATTTCTTCGCCCCAGCTGACCAGCATCAAGTATCCCACGTAGCAAAGTTTTGCTTTAGTAGCTCTGGTATCTTGTTCATCACAGCTGATTCTTCAGCCCCAGCTAACCAGAACCACGGGATCTGAATTCAAAATAACAAATCGCAAAATGACAGAGTCTTTAAACTTCCCTCTGAAAGGTCACACAGGCCAGGCTTCCATCCTCTGCAGTGTTCTCAATGTTATCTTCCAAGTTCCCACAGAACATCCCACTGAGGTCTCAACACTCAATGGCTTTTCTAGCCCAAAGTTCCAAAGTCCTTCCACAATCCTCTCCCAATCTTGGTCAGGTCTGTCACAGCAATCCGCCACTACACTGATACCAACTTGTCTTAGGGTTTCTATTGCTGTGACAAAACACCATGACCAAAAAGCAAGTTGGGGAGGAAAGGGTTTATTTGGCTTACACTTCAGCATTGTTGTTCATCACGGAAGTAAGTCAGGACAGGAAGTCACACAGGGCAGGAACCTGGAGACAGGAGCTAATGCAGTGACCATAGAGGGAAGCTGCTTACTGGCTCGCTTGCTATGGCTTATTGAGCTTGTTTTATTACAGAAGCCAGGACCACCAGACTACGGATGGCACCACCCACCATGGGCTGGGCCCTCCACCCATTAATCACTAAATGAGAAAATGCCTTACACCTGGATCTCATGGAGGCATTTCCTCAGCTGAGGCTCCTTCCTATGATGACTCTAGCTTGTGTCAAGTTAACACACAAAACCAGCCAGTACAACCACTCAACTCAATACACTTTAAAATGGGGGGGGGGGGCAATATGGAGGGCAATAATTACAGAAATGCATATTCAAAGCTGTTTTGTGGTACAAAGTAAATTTTCATGCATGCATGCACATTTGTCTGTAACCTCTATACACTATGACTCATCAAAACCAAAATTGATAAGATCATGTATCAGTTCCCAAGGATACTGCCTTGTCTAACAGAGTGCCAAGAAATTAGGCTTTCCAGTTGATCCTCCTATGACCAGGGGTTTCCATCATATGAAATCTTACAAAAAGGAAAATGGAACTGAAAGCAAAAGTCGACTGGAATTCAGTCACTAGTGTTACCTAAAATAGAACAAAATTTTTCTATCAATAATGGATTATTATAAATGTAACAACCATAGAGTAAATCCTAAAACCAATTATGTGTTCGTATCTGTATATGAGAATGTGCAGTTGAGTGCAGGTTCCCAGGAGGCCAGAAGAGGGCGTCAGATTCCCTGGGGCTGCAGCTACGGGTGGGTGTAAGCTGCCTGATATATGTGCTGGAGATCAAACAGCAACCCCATGATTTTAAATGTTAAAACAATAGCGAACTACAAAACAACATTTTCCTATGATTTCAGTCACATAAAAGTCTTTTTAGATGGACAAAGGAAGGGCCAGACAAAATAAGAAAAATATATATACGTATATGATGCATGTGTGTGGTGAAATCACAAACATTTAGCCCTCAAGAGTACTGTCTGACAATGCCGTATCTTTTCAGTATATGAATAAATGTACTCAACAGTAGACAGTCATAGATTTTTACTTGGAGCTGAGCAAGGGATTTGAAAGGCTGAGAGATGAAGGGTGAAACCAGTAGGAGTCAGGCATCAAGCTCCAAACTATAATACAGATGGCTTCATGGCTGAAGAACAGGAGTCGCCAGGATTACCCACAAGCCCACCTGGTGGCTTTTACAGGCATTGAGCCAGCATCCTGCATGCTCATCAGAGCCACACAATATTCAGTATGAAACAGAAAAACAAAACAAAACAAAACAAAAACGCCCAATCATAAGTTTCTACGGACTACTTAATGTATCTACTGCCTAGTCACTGCAACATACATACGGCTTTAAATACCCAGAATGCAGACATGAGTGGAGACAATGCCAAAAGGATCAGAAGGTCTCCTGTGAGGGCTGGGTGAGGTGATTTGCATTTGACAAGCTGAACCAAACCACAGGAAGCTAGCTCCACCTCACCCACTCTTCCTTCCTTTTGCTCCAGCCCATCCATCCTTCTTCTCTCACCACCCCGGCCCCCTCCCAGTAAACTCCAAGCCATGTGACTGTTTTCAACATCTGCTTCCTTTCTTCTCTTTCATAGAAAGCACGCATGAATAATCAGACCGCTGCTGTTAATTGTAAAAATCATTAGTACACTTCCAGGTGCTGTTTACTATATATGCATTGTAATTTTCTACCCTAAAACCAGCAACTCCCCCGCATCATTGTCTGCCCTGGGCATGAGCACTCTGCAGCTTGGAGGCTGTCAAAGGCAGTTGCAGCCCCACTTACAGGGACTGAAAGGGGTCGATCCACACCTGCAGCGTTTGAGGCAATAATTCCTAATATTAACCAGACCTCATGAGGAGCAGGCCCTTGTGCCAGCCTCCTCATGATCCGACACTTAGAATCCACGTGAACTCTTTGGAAATAAGCTAAGACTGGCCAGCCCCCTCCCTGAGCTCATTCTTCCCTCTTCCATCATGCGCCCTATTGTCCAAGGGCTCTGGAATGAGACTCGCAAAGACTAGAAAACCAACCCAGACGCCATGCCAGTCTACTGCCTAAGCCAGAGAGGCCTGCATCTTTTACACCTCATAGGCAGAGCAATCTGGAGAACCCTAGAAAGTCCTAAGTGAAGGGAAAGGATGTTTTCTGGGGCCGCACCTGAGAAAGATCGGAGTTCAGAGGAAGTAACTCAACTAAAGCCACACAAACACTGCCTATTGCTTTGGTTACACAAAATACATCACAGCTTCCATCTGTTTCCTTGAAAGTACCTGTGGTTTTCCTCAAGAAATTCAAGCTGGAAGGAAACAAAGCTTGCATTTACATTTCCCAGGTATTGCAGGCATCCTGGTGCACCTGCTGCTCCGCTGTGGGCTTCAATACTGTCTGTCCCAGTTAGCTTTAACTCTCACCACCTAGAGACATCTGAGAGGAGAGCGTAGAGTCAGACTGAGCAGTGGCCACCTCTGTGGGGCACTGTCTTTACTGTCAATCAGTGTAAGAGGGCCCAGCAGACTGTGGGAGGCACAGTCCCTGGACAGTTGGTTCTGAGCTATGTACAAGCCGGTGAGTAAGCCCGCATATTCCTCTGTGGTTTCTGCTTCAACTTCCTGGTTGAATTCTTACCCCGACTTCTCTTCGTTATGGACTGTGATCTGGAAGTGTAAGCAAATAAGCCCCTTCTTTTCTAAGTTGCTTTTGGTTATGGTGCTTGTTGCAGCCACACAATAAACCTCAAGCTGGTGCCTTCTCTGTTCTTGTAGGAATATCATTGACAACCTTCCAGGTCCTGTTCAGAAATGCCCCTGGGTCTCCAAGGCTATTTTTCTTGGACATCGAATGTGCTGTGCTTTGTGAGTTTGCACCAAGTCATTTCTGTCCATCATCACCCATTCACACACCTATATCCAGGCTTCCTGACATGCCTCTAGAAAGACAGCTTTGAATACACAAGTGAATGAATTAAACTCGACTGGGATTATTTATAGCACCTATAGCTTTCACAAATGTTAGAGCTAAGAAATTCAAAGCCCAAATTAATGTTGCTGGGCGACAGTGTATTGGTTACTGTTCTGTTGTTGTGATAAAACACAACAATCAAGCCAGTCTATAGAAAAGGAGTTTAACCTGGTTTATGGTTCCAGAGAGTTTGAGTCCATAACAGTGGGGACAGATCGAAGGAGGTGGAAGGCATGGTGGCTGGCTGGAACGGCAATCGGAGGGTTCACATCGTATGGCACTAAGCATAGATAGCAACTGGAAATGACAAAGCCTACCTCCAGGGACTTACTCTCCGTAGAGCCACACCTCCTCAGCCTTCTCAGACAACAGCGCCATCTGAGGACCAAGTGTTCAAATGAACAGGGTCATGGGGGGCATTTCCCACTTAAACCACCACAAATGGTAGGTGCAGGTGGGTCCACAGGGAAAAGAATGTGAGCTGAGTAGGAGGAGGTGATTTTTCCACACTCTCCATAAAGCTCACACCTACCTTTCTATTTTAGTGCAACATGTTGTTGTTGTTGTTGTTGTTGTTGTTGTTGTTTTTAAATGGCGGTAGTCTTAATCAGCAACTGCAACTCCACCACGACCAATAGCGGTTACCCCCAAGGGCTGAGGTCTGGGAGGATTCTGTTCTCTCAGGCACCGACTCTTTCAAAGCCACTAAGGAGAATTATCTAAATCTCTATCCCTCTAAAGAACTCAAGATTCACAGGTTGAAGTGGAATTCTGCTTGCTCAGAGAGACTGAATAGCAAGTAGCGAAGCTTCTCCCTTTCCTTCAGCTTCCAAAATACCCAGCGACCTTCTCTCAGTCGCCACTTAAAAATCCGCGGTCTACCTGGTTCCTCCCCGCCACTTCCTGTCAGCTAGTTGCTGACTCAGCCTCCTGACAGCAGGTTAATTTTATTTACTCAAACAAACGTAGCACGTCTTTGCAACATTAAACAAAGTTCTCCACAGTGAAAACAAATGTAACACATCTTAATATTCTACAACAGCAACACAGTGACAACTAGGCAATGGCCTCTGCTGTAGTTTGAATGAGACACTTCCTTACAGGAAGTCATGTATTTCAACACTGGCCTGCTGGAGACACGTATTTCAACACTGGCCTGCTGGAGACATGTATTTCAACACTGGCCTGCTGGAGACACTGTTTGGGAAGGTTATGGAACCAGTAGGAGGTGGAGCCTTGCTGAAGGAAGTATGTGGGGGGTAGGGCGGGCTTTGAGCTTTGAAAGCTGGCCTCCATTTGATGTTTTCACTCTGGCTTCTTCATTTGTTCTTGTACTCGGCCAGCTTCCTGTTCCTGACTCCATGCCTCCTCTGCCTACTGCCATGCTGCCCACCACGGTGGACTCTGTCCACCTGGAACTCTAAACCAACCCTGTAGTAGAATATTATTTTCAGGTGTGTTACTTTTGTCTATGTTGCATTTGTTTAACTGTGAAGCTGTGTGACTGTGCCTGTGTAAAACACCTGAGGGTCTAATAAAGAACTGAACAGCCAATAGCAAGGCAGGAGAAAGGAGAGGCGGGGCTGGCAGGCAGAGAGTATAAATAGGAGGAGAAATCTGGGAAGAGGGATTGGAGAGCTAGGGGCCAGAGAAGAAGGACTCCAGGGGCCAGCCACCCAGATACACAGCAAGCCACGGAGTAAGAGTAAGATTTACAGAAGTTAGAGAATGGGAAAAGCCGAGAGGCAAAAGGTAGTCAGAATAAGTTAAGAAAAGCTGGTAAGACACTAAGCCAAGCTAAGGCTGGGCATTCATGAGTAAGAATAAGCCTCTGTGTGTGTATTTATTTGGGAGCTGGGTGGTGGGCCCCCCAAAAGAATAAAAACAACCAACAACACAATCCCTTCTCCCTGAAAAGTAAAACAATACAAGTTTAAAGTAAAAATGTGTAAGAACAATGTTATGAAAAATGTTTCATAACATTGGAGTAGGCATACCTTAAAAGAGATATCAAAAGTTGCTAACCCTAACAGACAAAATGGCTAATAGGGTGATTAAAGTTAATATCCTGTAAATATTTATAACATTTTTATTAGTTACTTTTGGTTGCCGTGATAAAACGCCATGACCGAAAGCAACTTAAAGAAGGGAAGCCTCCTTTGGCTTTCAGTTGCAGGGGCTAGCATCAATGATTGACATAAGAGGCATGGCTTTGAGAGCAGGAAGGTCAAAGGTCACATCTCAACCAAGCACACAGGAAGAGGACAGCAAACCGGAAGTGGCAGGAAGATATTAAATCCTCAAGGCCCGCCCCCAGTGACAGACTTCTTTCAACGTGATGTACTTCCTAATGATTCAATGGCCCTCTTAAACAGTGCCACCCATTGGTGACCAAAATATTGGAGCCTATAAATCAATAACACAGACATCCCCAAATAAGAGAAAGATTTGAGTAGGTGTCACAAAAAAAAATACGTAGTCAAAAACATGTTAAAATCACCCCATTTCATTAACCGTCAGACAAATACAGTTACAAACTGTCATTAAAAAAAATATAAAAACTATGTAATTTCAAAGAGAGAACACCAAGACCTGTGGTTGACACACGTCTGAAGCTCATACCCTTGAAAGAGAGTAAATCGCAGCAACCATCTTCAGGGTTAGGTGGAAAATATTGTAAAATTGGCATTTTCTGCTAAAAATAAGCATATGTAGCATATATCCTAATTATTTCACCCCTATACACTTATATAACATATATATTTCACAAATATCTATGTACAATAATTTTTGCCTGCATGTGTGTCTGTACATTGCATGCATGTCTGATGCTTGTAGAGGCCAGAGGAAGTCATTAGATCTCCCAGAACTAGAGTTACAGATGGTTGTGAGCTGCATGTGGGTGCTGGGAATCGAACCCAGGTCCTCTGGAAGAATAGTAAGTGTGCTTTCCTTTAATTAAAAGTGTACATTACAAAAGGCATTCCAACTTGGGACACCTAGAGTGGTTCCAGTTTTTCTGACTGCAGAATAGTTCATGGACTTTAAGTTTCAGGGCCAGAATCATAAAAGAAGATTTTTGACATGACACATATAAAGGAAACAGTATCTTATTCATTAAAAGAATGACCTTGCGCTGACCTGGTGGTTGGTCAGGCACAGAATGGAACATGGCCAGACTGTGTAAGATAACCTACCTGTTCTCATCAGAGTTAGAAGTGATTGGCAGAATTTGTGGGACTCTGGAAACCCCACTTTCCACTTCACAGTTGGGTTCATGAAGAACCGGGTTTATTTTCCATAAATCCCACTAAGCTGGAAAATGCTGGCTCACCACAGCTCGGACAGTGTCACTCACTGCATTCAAGTTGAAAACTCTGTCTTCCCCCAGAGCACCACCTAACAATGTCTCCATGAATGTCTACACTAAAGATGGCCTATTGAACATTGTTCTGTGGTTAACTGTAACAATTCCCATCCACCTATGGAGCCCATGAGAAACAGGATATACATATCTTAACCAAATCCTCAAGTCTTGTTTCTTAAGAAGAACTCACAAACGTGACTGGAGGAAATGGGGTCAGGACTTGCCTGTGGGACTGGCAGCTGCTACCTAATTTCCCTTTGTACAGAGATGTCATCCCTACCAGCACCTGCTAAGTCAGAAACTGGATACCTGGAGCCACAGAAAACACTGTTCTCTCAGTGAAAACAAAAGGTCCTATTCATCCTTTCCGTAAGAGCTGTAGAAAGCAGTTGAGTGAATGCCTGTTCTAAACACCCACCCCAAGTAGCACATGGGATGCAAGACCAGGAAGACGTCCTTCTTGGCCTGGGCCTCCTCTGACCCTCAGTAGAGGAGGCTGATGGCATGAGGAGGCTGGACCTTAAGGGGGTCAGAGAGCTGTGCCTTGATCCCATGGGTCTCTCTGCTAATCCTCTCAGTGGCATCTGAGCAGCCACCTCCACCCTGTTTCCTGCTTTGGCTTTTCACCAAGCTCTACTGCCCCAGCTCCAGCTCCCACACCAAGGACTGTAGGGCCCAAGGACACACCTCACCCCTGCTCCTGTTCCTACAGAGAGACCCATCATTCCCTTCTCTCCTCCCGCTGTGGAGGTGCAAGAGGACCCCCCTCCTTGTAAGTAAAATTCTTCCTCTGTGCCTTCAGTCTTCTCCGTCTCCCCTTCCTGGATCTTTCTAGCAGTTTACGAAAAGCCGTGTCTCCAGTTCCCACACATATTCATCCCATCATGCATCAGTCTTAAAGCTGCGTTACTCTCTGAATGGGCCCCTCCTCAAGAGTCACCCCAATATCTGCCAGCTTCTCACCCACGCTGATCCCAGCGCAGGTGTTCAGGACACCTTCACTAGCCTTGGTCCCTCCCTGAAGCAGCAATGATCAAGCTTGTGTTCTCCATTTTGTCCTAGCTACTTCCACACAGGAGTCTTATTTCCTCACTGGCTAATTCTCTTTGCCACAATGACCTGGGGGATGACTCCGTCCCTCCACCATCTCCCTTTCCCTAAGCTTCAGAGTCCTGTTGCTGTCCAAGCTCTTCTCCAACCTGCTGACTGGGCTGCTTCCTTTGCCCGGCTTGGCTGCTTCCTTTACCTGAATGGTTCACAATCCCTACACACCGCCCCTCAGCCAGGACACTCAGATAACCCAAATCTGTATTTATTTCTCTAAGACCTTTGCATTCTATACTTGGCTCTTTGCTGGATATTTTTAGGTGAGTATCCAGCCCCGGTGGATCAATGCAAACCACACCTGTGAGGATAAAAGAGTGACATCCAAGGTACATTTGTACCCCCTATGATGAGCCTAAAACAAGAGGTCAAGAAATTCTTACGAAGGAGCTGGAAAGACAGATCTTGCTGTCAATGGCACTTAATAAAAGTTAAGAGCACTGGCTGCTCTTGCAGAGGACCCTGATTCGGTTCCAGCCCCCACATGGCAGCTCACAACCATCTCTAATTCCAGTTCCAGGGAATCAGACACCATCGGCTGGCCTCTGTGAGTACCAGGCATGTGCTGCACAGATACGTATGCTGGCAAAATACCAAAGCACATAAAATTACATAAGTAAATATAAGAAAAATGCTTCCTGAATTAATGAACAAGGAGATGGTTGGGTGGATAGATAAAAGAATGACTGAAGAGGGAATAGAACTCAGAAATACCCAGATAACATCTTTTCCAGGGCCAAGCCACCACTGTGACTTTGTCCAGCTTACATAGGAGAGGGTGTCATGACATGCTAGTCACGTGCACAGAGGACTGACTTATCCAGGAGTCTATGCCTGTCACTTAGTATATAGATACTTTCTAAGAATTTTATTATTTGCTTTTCCCCTACTTTTAATGAACCCTCTGGCTTTGGAAAGGCTCATATTTTGTACAATATTGCTGAAGAGACCAGGGTAGCTCTGAAAAGGCCATCCCAGCCTAATCCCCATGGCTGGTGGGTCCCCAACCTGACCGCTCTCACAACCCTTTCTCCCTTTAACAGCACACTGAAGAGTTGCTGTGTGCCATGTGGTGGCTTCTCTGGGTGACGATGAAGAATCTGCTGTATTATGTAGTTTTTAAATAGCGTGTTTAAGGCACACTTTCTGTTTATAGTCTCAAGATACACTGTTACCACCTTTGTTTACCTCCTATTCCTCTCTTAATTAACTGACAAAATATTAGCATACATTTTTTTTATCCCGGGAGTATTAATTATACATAATTTATATCATAAGCATTTATTTCGTATCAGTGGGATGAATAAAACATTTACCTGCTTATAGCTACTTGAGGTTAACATTTTTATACAAAAGCCCCACCTGAGACTTCCAATCAAATTATAAGATTTTTAATTTTCTATTCCTTAATGATACCGTAACCAGTCATCGTAGTGTTTTATTCCACTCTTGGTTAAACAATCATTTAGCAGGATGCCGTGCTGGCAGTATTAATTAACCAATGAGACATGCTTTGCTGCACAATGAGGTGCAGAGAAACAGAATTCTGAAATTTGGTGTCAGGAGAGCGCAATTGCTTCCCAGGATGTGAATGACAAACACAGGTCGGGTGAAGAGATCGGGACCCCTAGACCTTCAGATTCCTAGCCTCTGAGTCCGGAAGGGATCCCAGAGTTCAAAGAATACACCCTTTTCTAACTGTAAAGGTGAGGACTCTTAGACCCTGAGAAAGCAAACACCTGACATCACCCATCCCATGAGCAAGTAAGGACCAGTGCTCGAGATACATATTACAATCACATTCGGTCCATTCCAGGATGTTCCCACAATCACCGTGATGAGTTTCCTTAAAACACTGAGTGCCCTTTATTCCAAATGGTTGGGAACAGTAGAGTTTCAGATTTCAGAATTTTGTAGCTTATGAATAGAAGTTGGACACCTCAAAATCATAAACCCAAATGCCCCAAGCTCTGTGAGGTGTGTGTGTGTGTGTGTGTGTGTGTGTGTGTGTGTGTGTGTAAACCAGACTGTAGTGTAGTAAAGCCCTAAGTTTTCCTGGATGGGCTGGTTTCCATATTATAAAAATAACTATTTAATGCTCTGAAACAGTTCTTACATTGATAGAAGAGTTTTAGTAATGTTAAGCCCTGATTCCAGCCACACCTGCCACTCCCTTCAGTGCTTATGTCTTACTGTGACAGGGTGACTGCTCAATACCACTGATTTGGGTCTCTTGCAATCTAAGAATATTTCTTTCTCACAAACTACAGTCAACAAAAACTGGTAGCAAAGTTAATTACAATACAAATGGATACATTTTATGGGCAAAATATTTTGTTACTTAGAGGGAAAAAGCAGATAATTTGTGATGAAAAAGAAATAAAGAGATAGAGATAGAGATAGATCTGTACAGAGAGAAGGAGGGAGGGAGAGAGAGAGGGGGAGGGAGAGAAAGGGGTGGGAGAGGGAGAGAGAGGGGTGGGAGAGAGAGAGAGGGGTGGGAGAGGGAGGGAGAGAGAGGGAGGGAGAGAGAGGGGTGGGAGAGGGAGAGAGGGGGTGGGAGAGGGAGGGAGAGAGAGGAATGGCTGAGGGAGAGAAAGGAAGGAAGAGAGAGAGAGAGAGAGAGAGAGAGAAAATTCAGCTGTAACAGGTTTGGTTAAGAAGTGTGTAGCACGAATCTTAAAGAGTCTTATTAATAAAATCAAACCTGAGGCCAGTTATTGGGGTGAATGCTGGTAGATCAGATGCAGAACAAGCTACAGCTACCTCACCTTGCCAATTCCTCAGCTGGTCCTGTTTCCTCAGGCTGGAAGCCTCTGAGTCCTCATCCCAAAGGCTCTCAGCTGAACTGCTGCTCGAAAGCCTGAAGCTTAACCAGCTAAAAGCTTCTAGTTTCTGGTCCTCACGCCTTATATATCTTTCCTTTCTACCATCACTCCCTGGGATTAAAGGCTCACTTTCTGGGATTAAAGGCCTGTGTCACCATGCCTGGCTGTTTCCAATGTGGCCTTGAATTCACAGAGATCCAGAGGGATTTCTGTCTCTGGAATGCTAGGATTAAAGGTGTGAGTGCCACCATTTTCTAGCCTTTGTATCTAGTGGCTGTTCTGTCTCTGACCCCAGATAAGTTTAGTAGGGTGCACAATATTTTGGGGAACACAATACCACCACAGAAGTGTCTAGAGAAGGGAGACTAGCCAGAGGCCCTCAGTGCCTCCTACACGACAAATCTCCTGCTGGGCATTTCTCCCAGGTAAAGTTGCCCATGTCTTCCACTACTTCTGAGAAATGGTGCAGTTTGTTCTCAACTTAGCGATGCGTCCAGAATTTACCAAGTTCGGCTCATTTGCCAGTGTTACTTCTGTAAGGAGAGGCGGTGACATGGTGTTCACCGAAGCCTCTTCCTGTAAAAGTCAGGCTGTTTCCTCACTGATCTCACTGACGACCACAGAGATCCAGGTGAAGGGCTGTCTTCCTTTGCTGGCTGTGGCCGTCTCTGCTCTGGAAGTTCAGAGGTTGTTCCTTTCACCTGTCTTTCCACCAACTTGTCTGGGAAGAACAAAGTCTCCATCTCTTGAGGAAATCTTTTTGAATCACCAACAAATCTATGTGAAGAGAGAACAGTACAAAAGCTGGGAACTAACGATGGGAGCATCTTTGCTTAATTCTTCTCTTGGTGAGGAAATAGTCGCAAAGGTTAAAAAACAAACCATGAAACAAAGTGTGGGGCCTCCCAGAGGTGAAGTAGATGAAGCCACCTGGCTTAACCAAAACAACCCTCCAAGATGCCTGTCTGTGCAAACCCAGCTACACAAGACAAGCAACCCTCTCCCTGCCCAAAACGCTGCTGTCCCCTCCCACAGTTAAGTGACAGATGGTGCGTTTGTGAGATCACTATTCTGTGAGCAGGCTGACGTGCTGGAGTTCTCCAAGGTCCTTCCTGACCTCTCTTTTTATTCCACGTTGTCCTCACACAATCTCTCATCTGTGCTCATGACTTCTCATTTCATGGACACTCCCATAACTTCTTGGCTTTCATCCCCAGCCAACAGCAACTCAGAGAACTATTCTGAGTCTAGGTTTAATAGGAAGCCACAAAACCACCTAAAGCTCATGAGCATCAAACCAAACCCATGGTATCTCCTCTGTAAGATTAGCTCAGTAAAGGGTATCCTCCATTCACTTGCTCAAGACAAAGCCTGTCTCCTCTCCCATAGACAGCACACCACTGTCAATCGTGAATACAGCCAAGTGTTTCTATTTCTACTGGTCATTTTCATGAGCTTGGCTGCTTCCAGCACTTCATGGATCTCTGCAGCTGCCCTCTAATTCTTGCCTAGTTCTGCCCCCTCAAATCTACTTTCTCCACTATGACCAGAGTGATCCTCGCAAGATGCAAATCTGGTGATGTCTTATATATCCATTAGACTAACAGGGGAATCTCTAGCTCTGGCAGTCATAAAGGCTTGCATAAAGACTTTTAAAGAAAGCCCGTGAAGCCAGGCAATAGGCTGCAGGGTCAGATTTCTGCCAAAGGGTCCTGAGAGGCCTATGTGTGAAGCTGTGAATGTGAAACCTAGTTTGCAATGGAAAATCCAGGATGTTAAGGATGTCAGAATTGTGAAAAGTCTCCAAGGAAGGCTTCAGGCAGCAAGTGGAGCTGACCTGAGAGAAGTTGTATTCATTACTTTTCTATTGCGGTGATTAAACACCATGGCCATATCAAAGGGCTGTCCAGCTTTGCAGCAAGCTACATCCTTCTCTCATAGGCTGTTTCCAACATAATCCACAGCTTCATGCAATGGTCTCTCAGAGCCTTCATTCAAGAACTGCCCTGCCATACATTACCTGGACCTGGTGGCTCTCCTTAACTGTAGAGGAAGATTCTGCAACCCCTTCATACATGTATCCTTTGTGTATCTAAAGACAGCACCACATGGACAACACTGCCAAGTTTGGTTGCCTACTTGGGATAGTGGTTGGTCCCCTTGTATCACATTTATACCAGCTTTAATTTGCTGTTTCTCTTTAGGAGTAGAAAATTTCTTAGACCTTTCCTTTCACAAGATGGGAGCTTAACTGGGTAGGGTCTTATTCTATGGGCAAACTTCCCTTTAGTCCAATGCAGATTTGGCCTCTCAATCTCCTAATATCTTTCAGTTCAAGCCTTGGATACAACTTTAAATTTCCTGATGCTCTTTGTCTCCCCAAATTGTACATTTTGTATTTCTTCCTCTCACATTGTTCTTTTTCATTGTAGATCCACATAATAGTGATTACCAATAACCATGCGGTAGACTCAATATGAGGCTGTCCTGAACTCTCATCCACCAATGAAATTAGTCCACTACTTGTAAATTTAGCTTCAGACAAATTCTTAGGAAACAGGTAGAAAGCAGCCACATTATTTGCCAAAATACCACAGGAATGGTGTAGTGGGTAGGCGTTCCAGCTTTGATCTGGAAATACCACCCCCATTGAAGTTTCTGGAACTGTCATGCCTACAAGGCAGAGCGGAGAGAGGAACCCTGAAGACCCAGGATCTGGATGGGCTGGCTCTCTTGGTTCCTGGACCCTGGACGCTGGAGGTAGACTGAGCGGAGTTCTCCAGAGAACACCGCTGGACACCTTTCCCAGATCCTGTAACCTATCTTTTCACTTGTAAGTTACCCCACAAAATAAACCTCCCATTTAACTATGTGGAGTTGCCTTAATATTTTAACCAATATAATGGTCTCTAGCAAAGTTGCTAATATTTTTCCCCCCTGAAATTCCTTGAGCTAGGCTTCGGTAGTCTATGTTGCTTTCAGTAGTACTGTCTTCCATGCCCCTTCTAGGATGGCCCAATGGCCTCTGCTCACAGTGTTCAATTACCTTTGAACCCAAAGTTCTACAGCCTTCCACATTCCTCCCCAGACCAATGTGGTCAGGTCTGTCACAGAAATAGCCCTCTTCCTGGTACCAACTTCTGTATTAGTTACTTTTCTATTGCTGTGATAAAACACCATTATGAAGGCAGTGAAAGAAAGCATTTACTCGGGATTACAGTTCAAGATGATGGCAGAGCCAAGGCCTGGTGGCAGCAACAGCTGAGAGGTCACATCTTTCTCCACAAAGAGGAAGTAGAGTGTGTGTGTGTGTGTGTGTGTGTATGTGTATATCTACTGGGGAGGGCAGGAGGATTATGAAACCTCAAGCCCACTCTCAGTGACATACTTTCTCCACCAAGGCCATACCTCATAATCCTCCTCAAACAGTCCCCAAATGTAGACCAAGACTCAAAATGCCTGAGTCTTATGGAGGACTTCTCACTCACAGCACTACAGAAGTCACATGTGCTGAAAGTCATGGACCAAAACAGTGGCACTACCTGAGTTCCATTGGAGCTCATCCTACGGTTGCTGTGCAGCCCAAGATACAAAGTTACAGCATCTGAGGTTTGCACGGCTGAATCTGAGTCCTGATTTGGTCTGGTCTTTCCTTACTACCCATTTGCCTCTCCCTTTTGAAACGAGAATGGAATATTTACTCTCTGTCATCATACTTTGGAAGTACGCAACTTTCATTTTTAATCTTACACAGTTCATGGGTAAGAGTTTGGCATAGTCCTCAAAAAACTGTGTGTTTGAACAGTTTGGGAACTCTTGAGGCCATAGAGCTTATGGAAGTGGGACTCCATATATTTTGGTTTATGTGATGGCCTTGAGCTTTCGGGGACTAAGATGGCCTGTACTATAGATTGAATCTGGAAATGTCCCCCATAAGCTTGTGTTTTGGATACTCATTTCCCAGTTGATAGTTATTTGGGATGTGGGACTGCCTTTAGAAGGTGAGACCATCTGATAGAAGTAGATCACTTGGGGTAGAACTTTGAAGACTATTGCCTAACCCCTGGTCCTCGCTACTCTCTACATCCTGGGTTGCTCAGCCACACACTTCCACTACTATAAATTCCACCAAGCCTTCCCTGCCATGATGGGCAGAGTCCCTCTCACACCTTGAGTCTTGTTACAGTGAGGAAAAAAATAACTAACATAGAAGCCATTCCTCTGGACAATTGTAAGCCTGAAGCGAATCCTTCTCCAGTTTCATAGATAAAAACAGCTGGGCTTTTGCTCACCAACCCCACCTCAGCCCTGTGACAACATCTTTGGTGTTCATTGCAAAGCTTACTCTATCAGGCACAGCTCTGACATCATCCCTTTAATTCCCTGCAGTGACTTGCTTAGGGCCACCAGGTCCTGCTCCACCCACTCGCTCGGTCCTGCTAATGGAACTCACCAGATTTACCCTTCTATCACATATAAAACCAAGTTCTTACTGAGTTTAGCTTTGTTGCATTTTCTCATTTCCCCCTTAAGTTCCTAAGTGTCTTCCTTTCGTTACCAGCATACAATGGGTACCTGGGATTTGTGTCTGTGGGTGCATCACGAAAAGCTCAAAAAAAAAAGTTTTTGAGAACTGGCCCATGAGCTCTGTGGGGACGTGGAAGCGATGTCACTGTTACAGTTGTTTCTCTGGTGCCTTGCTCAGTGCCTGGCTATTTATATTCTCAGTAGACAGTAGTTCAGTAACAGACACTCCCCTAGAGATTTTAAGAACACACTCAGGGGTTCAGTGTTGAATTTTTAAGAGCTCACTGGAATGAAGGAACAACACAAGGCCCTCCAGTTTGGAGATTAGCAGTCTCAACTCCCGTTCTCTAGACAAATAGTCAACTTCTCTATTCCCCTCGAACTACACATGGAATGGCCCTTCAGCAATATTAAAAAGCAATCTCCAAGCTCATTTCTAAATGGGAAACGAAAGAGCCAAAGGAAAGAGCAAATAACCATCCTGGCCAGATGGCTGCTGAATGTTTAGACTGGCCTTAGAGCCCCCTTGGACCAGCATTTCAACCGAGAGCAAGTTTCATTATGTCACTTTGGCCTCTTTGAAGGCCATTAGCACCATATTATAATTAGCACTAGCCATCTAACATGTGTTCTTATGAGCAAGGCAAATCCACCCGAGGAGATAAAGGTGTATTAATGAAATTACAGTCGGAATTCGGCTTCAGAAAGAGCCATGAGAAGTGCTTTAGAATTGACTTTAATCTGATTCCATGTGTACTTCTGCACACTTTAGGGCCCGCTCATCCGGAGAACCAAACACAGAAGCTGTTGCCCCTTATACAAAAGAAGCCAAAAGAACTCCCACACAACGGTTTAACCACACGTTCATACTCTGTGCTGGTTCTTAATCACGACGTCACTGTCCTGTGAAAGCTGGAAGAAGGGCTGGAGCCCAAACTGGCAGTTGCACCCAGAACTTCCTTATGGTAAACGTCTGAGAACAAAGTGTAATATGTGGCTCAGTCTGAATGGGGAGAAAACAAAGTGGAGTTCCTGGAAGTATATGGAAAACAACTGAGAAGAGCATGGCGATTTTGGAAGCAAACTGCCTATGACTCTGTGACTACTCGGTGTGGGTAAGCCCACACTGCTGCCCTTTCTCATTTGTTAGGTGGAGGCAACCATAGCACTTGCTTATGAGAACTCTATGAGAAACCAATGAGTCCATGACTATCATACATGGGGAAGGCCATGGTATGTTTACTCTACCGTGAGCACCAGCTCTACCGTGTATGGGATGACTGGTCCCTTGAGGAGCCAACCTCTGAATAAGTGGTAGAGACACTGAGTTAGAACACCATAGTCCTTACCCCAGCTCTCGCTCAATGGGTGAAAGGCATTGGTCACATGCTCCTTCCCTTTGGACAGTGTCATGTGAACACGAGGGACCCAAAGAACTACTCCCAAGTGAGCACTGAGGACTGTCTGCTCCTTCAGACTCACCCATGGGATGCTGCCAGCTGGGAGACGGTGGAGCCTCCTAACCCAGGCTTCTTGGGCAAGAAGGTAGAGCAGTGCCTGAGCTGCTTCCCAAGGGTGTTGGCAAGCGAGAGTAGAAAACACCACTGTGTGTAAGCACTGAGAACCTCAGCTCGTTACTGCTGTCGTACAGCCCGTCTAGAGCTGAATGATACAAAGTGTGTGACATCTCCAATAGGTGGCAAATGGCAAACCAAAAAAAGTATGAAAAAACTGTCTCTGTGTGCTGTGTGTGTGTGTGTGTGTGTGTGTGTGTGTGTGTGTGTGTGTGCAGATGGGCACGTGTGTGCATGCTTAGGCCAGAGATCAATGGGAGGTGTCTTCCTACTGTCATCTTAGATTTTCAAACAGTGTTCCTTACTGAACCTGGAGACGCCTCAGAGATTTTCCTCTGTCCATATTCCCAGCACGGGGATTACAGGCACATGCCACTGAGCCCAGATGGACAGAAAGTGTCTTCCTCAATCATGATCTTACTGAACTGGGAGCGAGTCCATTTGGCTAGTCTGGCTGGCCAGCGAGCCACAGGGATCCAGATGTCTCTGCCTCCCTGGCTCTGTGTTTACAGACACGAACCACCACACTTGGCTTTACTGTGGAGGCTGAGGCTGGAGCTCTGATTCTTACACTTGTACAGCAAATACTTTATCCACTGATCTATCTCCCCAGCCCCCAAACTTAGCCTTTTATATGAGTTACTATTTATGATCTCCAGGGACAAAAAAAAAAAAACACTACTTAAATTCCATATAATATTTATTGTGGAATTAATTACAAGAGACTCTGTTAAAATATCAGTTGAAGAAAAAACAATGTTCAAGCCTCCTGTTGACTGCATTGCTGGTAGGCTTTGCCTTTGATTTCTCCCAATTACTTGTCATTACTATTTCTCAATAGTGAAATATTTGTTCGCAATAATATATTGATGTATTGTATTTCCTTTAACTTGGCACACTCTCATTTTCCCATCCACACACTACTTTGTCTACCCCAGTTAAACTTCCGAGACCAGCCAGGAGCACGTTTTCAGGATGGTATGGCTATAGAGTAACTCGAATTCTCAAATTGATTTGTAAACTTTTATGCCAATGCAGGAATGAAAAAGAATCCCAAAGCTAAGTCCAAAAGAGTTATGATTATTTTAAACCGTGCAAGCAAATAATACATTATATAATGCAAACACAACAATCCTAAAAGGCAACTGTTAGAAGGTAAGTTTTCTGGTGAGGAGGGAGATGTTCTTAAGTCAGAAAAAGTATGTGCACAGTTAGCTACCAGTACTGAGTATGTGTGTCAATAAGATGAATCACCTTCAGCCCTAGAAAACCAGCTCCACTACATTCCTCAAGTGTGGTGTGAAAACTTGAACTCTGCTCTTTGACACTGAGAAGGACTGGGAAACACTTGCTCCTCTCTAAGAATTCAGTCACACAATAAGCTTTCTTCTGCATGCTGGGAATTGAACCCAGGGTGCCATGCATGCTCCAGCTCTAAGCTCTGAGCCCCAGCTCAGCCAACACACCTTTGCTTCCGGCTGACATCTGAGGCTCTGTGCACAGTCAGCCCTTCTGGATGTGTCTGCTTACATCTGTGGCATTTCCCTGCCAGGATGGAATGGAAAACAGCCAAATTCACTATGATGCTCACACTTAGCTTTTGACGTCGAGAAACATCCAGAAGTATCATGAATTAAGTCTTCCTGCTGCCTTGGCACGATGTTCAGAAAGTTTTCTGCTACCTGGTGCAAGTTCATAAACCAGGTTGACCAGAAGGCATGTTTTAGGTAGTTAGCTGATAGTATGCATTTTTGTCAAAGGACTCCCTCCCAGTTCAGGTGCAACTGTCTGATGAACAGTTATAGAAATTGTTTCTATGAGACACCACATTAAAACCATCTGCACAAATTCTCTCTTTTAAGTCTCGCTATAATCCCTGTCACACAGCAAAGAACAGGCAAAATACTGACTCCTGCCTACGGGGTCCTTTGATGTTCCATCATGGGGAGGGGAGGCATTCACAAGGCCCACCCATCCCTGAGGAGATGGGTTGCTGGGTGAGGTAAAGGAAGTCATATTTCTCGGTTGTGTAGTTCCTGGAAAATTATCCTGGTTCAAGTAATTAACCTCCAACCATGTGCATGCAAACAGCAATAATTTAATACAGCACCCCCCACCCCAAAGCATCGGTAAGAAGAAGGGTGTGTGTGTGTGTGTGTGTGTGTGTGTGTGTGTGTGTGTGTGTGTGTGTCTACACACACATGTGCATGTTGCACGTCTCCACCAGAAGCCAGGATGTAGCAGTCACGTGGGAATCCTGATGTCATTCACTGTGGTTCTTTCCCAACAGAGAAGGGCTCTTCCTCTTCTCTGCTTCCACACTGCACACCCTCCACAGGCCGTGGATCACGCCCTCCACAGGTTCTGTCCCCATTGTAATGTTTTCTCTAGAGCCATCCACAGACCCATGGCAATGGCAGATACACAGTGCCTTTAAAAGATTCCTTGAGGTTGAGAACAGAAATGTCCCGTGCCTTGCTGTGACAGTCCATCTTGTCGTGTTGGCAGTATCTAGACTTATCCAGCGGACAAACCTCTGGTCATAGCTGTGAGAAAGTCTCTGGAGTAGACACTGATCCCTGGCTACAAACATCATGTGACCAGCCACCTCACACTCCTGTCTCTGTTCCTTCCCCCACCGAGATGCTCTGTGGCCTCTTGAACTGTGAGCTAAGATCAACCCTTCCATCCTCCATTTGCTTTTGTTGGGTATTTTGTTCTGGTAACTGTTCAGGTAATGGATTCAAAAGACTTCCCAGAAAATACCTTATTCAGATTTGTCTTATATGTTTGTATTGCAATACCTCTTCACACGTCACTGGAAGTCTCAAGTCTGGCCTTGGTCAACGATCAAAATACTTTGTGCTCTCTGTGTGTGTTTGAACTGGCCCCTGAGCCATCTATATTCAGAACCTAGGTTCCTGCCATCATTTCAGGGTCCTTCTGTCTTTCCTGCAGCGTGAGCAGGAACCACAGCCAGCCCCAGACAGCCCAGCTCTCCGTTCAGCAGCAGCCTGGTGCACTGACCTGCTGTTTAATTGTGCCATGTGGTCCTTAAAAGGCTTTTTTCTTCTTCTCTTTTGAACAGTCAAGATGAAATTGGCTTCTGGTCAGTAACTTTGTTTTCTTCCTCCCTCCCTCGAGGTAGAGTCGCCAAAAAGGATTTTTGTTTTGTTCCATTTTGCCTGCAAAGCTATGGGTAGCCAAATATGACTACAAATTATCTACATTGTTTTTATAAAGAAAAATATATTTATTTTCCTAGTACTTGGAAACATCGCTTGCTGGGGGCCAGGGAACTGATGCCGTTTGCTGATTCCTGTCCCACCCTAACCCTAATTGGAGAGGAGCTGAACACAGCAGAGGATGTTTGTGGCTAAATTGGGGTATTATGAAAATAGTTCACAAAGCAAGTGGAAAGCTATATATAAAAATGATATTTACTTCTCATTTTAAATGAAGCTCAAGACAAAAGGCATATAGGTAAACACAGCTGCAACATTTTAGGCATGTAATCAAATGCAAAAAAAATAATATTGGAAAACTATGTTAATTATTGTAATTAAATTGTGAACAGTATTGATAGAAAAATGTCTTTAAAATATATAAAATCAAAATGGATCTTATCGCACTATCGGAGTTTGATGTGTTGTGGATGAGCGACCTGAGTGTGGGGGTCTTCTAGTTATTTCCCAATGGTCCAGCAAGGAAGCAAAGGACGATCGAATGTGACATCTGTCAGCCAATGCCATAGTCTCTAGCTGAAGGTTTGGGAAAATACATGTACCTAAGCCATCTCTTAAAAGTTTGGGGGGACCGATGAGAGGATGGCAGATGTCACAGGGTGAGGAGGAAATGCTTTCACGGGTGGATGTGTTGAACACTTGGCCCTCAGCTGCTGTTCTATTCTGAAAGGTGCTAAAAACCCAGAAGGAAAAAGTGGGCCACTGTGAGTGTCATTAGAGGTTAGAACTTGCCTTGTCCCTTTCTTGCTTTCATTTTTTTATTCTTTCTTGTTTTTAACGATTTATTTATTTATTCGTATTTTATGTGCTTTTGTGTTCCGCCTGCATGTATGTCTGTGTGACAGTGTCAGATCCTCTGGAACTGGAGTTACAGACAATTGTGAGCTGCCATGTGGGTGCTGGGAATTGAACCCCGGGTCCTCGGGAAAAGCAGCTGGTGCTCTTAACCACTGAGCCATCTCTCCAGCCCTGCCTGATTCCTTTCTGTGTGTCCATTTCTGCCCTCTGGCTGCTGTGAGGTGAGAGGTCTCCTCTGTCATAGACTCTGGAGGTCACGGTTCTCTGCTTACCTCAGGCCTAAAATGATGGAGCCAACACCAGACTGAAGCCCTGAGGCTGTAACCTGTCCTCCTTCACACCATCCCTCTCAGATAAGTGTCATAGCACTGAAAGCCTGACTCACAATGTGGACTTTGAGGCACATGTTCTATAGATGAATCATGACCCAGGTGCCTAGGCCAGTGTGAGCTGAGTCCTCATGATCCTTCACATGTCATGAGCCAAGGGGCTCAGGAAGTGTAAGTCTGAGAGGCTGTGAGGAATATGCAGTAGAACCCGTGACGTTTCTCCTGTGTTGTGACATCATTTGATGAGTGAGAACTTCTCATGCTCCCTTCTCAGAGCTTGGGTGTTTCAGAGCTTGGGTGTTTGAGGAAGGACTGAGAAGGTATCTCCATTATGAATTTGGCCACATTCCCAGAGTTAGAAGAATGCCTACGCCTGACCTCCCTGGTGTCCCTCTGCTCAGACACTTTCATCTCAGGAGTGGCTCTTAGAGTAACAGCCCGACCCTCCCTCTGCTCCCCTTCCAGCGTCCTTAAGGGAGCAGAAAATGAATCGCCACCAAGACGCTTCCTGGTTCCTCTCTCCTTATTTTGTACCACCCAGGAAGAACTGCCACTTCCTGTTTCCTAGCACCTTGACTCCCAGCAGCACAGGGGTGGGGCTGTTGCTGAGTCTCCCCCATCTGCTGCCTGTGGAGGTGTCAGAGGCTCGGGGCTGCTGCATGCGGAGCACTGCATGCGGAGCACACCACCCCCGCAAACCTCCAGCTCCTGTTCTCGGTTTTCACTGTGGTCTTATCTCTCGCTCAATGAGCAATTCTTTCACTCGCTGGATCATTGACTAGAGTTTCAGAAATGTCCTTTTCTCATTTCTGGAAAGAGAAATCGGTGAGCGTTTTCATTCCTCAGAGCTGAGTTACCACTGAATCATTTCTCTCTGATTTAGTCAGTGTGTGTGTGTGTGTGTGTGTGTGTGTGTGTGTGTGTGTGTGTGTGTGTGTCTGGTGGGGAACACCACGGACTTTAGCTTTACTTCAATGTTTCATCTGAACCCCCAGTTTTTTGTTTTGTTTTGTATTAAAGGAAGATGGACACTTTTTTCAATGACACTAAACTGGAAATAAGCAAATAACTTGCCACCAGCTGAGTATGTCTGGTCCCTTGTAGGACACCTTTCCCCAACTGGTCTGCAGGTCTTGGTGAGAACATTCCCTCCTTCTGCAGCTCTGTTTATCCTGAGATGGCAAAACTCCTCTTGAATGAAGTCTTCATCTAAATCTAAATCAGTGTCTTTGTTGACATGCTGTTATGCCTTATTCCACCCCCTGCTACCTGAAAGTCAGGTCGTTGCAAATGCTCGGTGCCCACATGGAGACCTATGACTCCACAGCCAGACAGAAAACTACGTACCCTAGGAACTGAGCCGGAGCTACTAGGACGTCATCGTATGGCACCAAAGGCTGGTCACAAGAAGAGAGGGACTCAAGCACAGAAGAAACTGTGAAGTGGTAAGAGCTGGTCTCCCAACATTTCAGACAGATTTGGACAATTATAATTAACACTCTTATCACAATGGCAAAATTCTTGGCGGAAGCAACATAAGAGAGATGCATCTTGGCTCAGACTATCAGGTGATAGTCTCCACCAAGGGGCAGCTCTGTCCACGGTTTAAGGAGTCTGTAGCATGGCTTGTCCACACCTTGGAAATCAGAAAGGAAAGAGTTCTGATAGGACCAGAAGTGGGTAGAGGCCTCAAGGCCCACCTGTCTGCTAGACAAGCCACGGTCTCAAAGGTTCCCGAACCTCCCACTACGCTACCAGCAGCAAGTGAGTACGTGCTCAGACGCATGAACTGTTTCACATTTTAATTGTAACACATTGGTTAAGAAGCATCCAGAAGAAAGCTGACTCATTAACGTTTTCCCTAATAGGCTGAGAAATCATATCCTTATCAGATAATGAATATATTCAGACCGCAAGAAAAAAAAAAAAAGAAACAGGCACCTTCAAGAGTAGGTTTTAGAATCACTAATTGGGACTTTTGCGCATCAAAGTATGATGTCAGAACCACCGCTACAGGGGGCTGGCTGAAGGTTATCATTGTTTTAGAAAAATCTTTAAAATACAATGGTTAAAAACATTCAAGGGCTCATTTAACCATATTTTAGTAGACAGCTTTCAAACACACTGAAGCATGCATATAACTAAAACCTTTTGATTTGGTAAAAAAAATAAAATAATGATAGTTCACACCTAAGTTATTGCCACAAGAATAGTTTCTTTGATTAGATTAAGTAAGTTTATTTCTTTGAAACGAATGACAAAAGAAAATTCTAGATCCATCCGAGGAATATAGATATTTTTCTTCTTGCATTTCTTCCTTCCTCTTCTTCCTTCCCCCACCTTACTTATAATTTGATTAAAATTTTTAATTAACTGACGTCCTCTTACCCCCAAATCCCCATCTGTGTGGTAAGATTTGATTAGATATTAAAATAATTAAAATGTGCCAATGAAAAACTTCAGAAGGTGAAGGGAGCTCGCGGGCCCCCAGTACTTCCTTCTACTTCTCAGACAACCCCATTTCCAGTTGTTTTATTCAGTGAAGCATTAACAATACATGGTTTCCATGACCATGCTCTGAAAGTCAGAGGAAGCAAAGACAAGCCAAACGCCCCTGAGTCCCCCAGTCAGTGACCGGAAGAATTTTAAACACATTTCGACTCATACATGCCTCCATGAATTGATTATTTGACATTGAACGGGGTCAGAGTAGCATGACCTGTTCTTTCAGAGGAGGTAGAAGGAAAAATAAATAAATAAACCAGGTAAGAGGTCTTGTGAAGTTGTAGGGAGCACAGAGGTCTTAATACTCACAGGCCTGCACTAGGGGACCCTGGAATGTCAGCACCCAGGATTGTTCCTTCAAGGGAAGAAATGCAAAACCTGTTTTCCACCCAGAAGGCTGGAGGAAGTGTTCTCTGGCCCCGAGATCTTTGTGACCGAAGACTTTCTGCACCGAACACTCCTCCAGAGCCGTTCTCGTAAATGTGTTTTCCTCAGTTAATCTACAGAGCCTATCTTCACGAACTTTATAAAGAGTTTCGGGGTGGTCATGTCTGATCTGCAGTTAGCTTACCTGGTTGTTTGAAGAGATGGAGGCACGCTTTGTTGTACATGTGGGATGGGCTTAATCATCCCAAGAATTATTTTCACCAGATTGTGCTGTGCCTGAAATAAACAACTCAGGGTCAGACTCTCCAAGTTTGAACCAACAAGGGCTACTGAGTCCTGTTGCCCCAAACTGCCTTCTTACCTCCCTCAGCTTGTCACTCTGCTGCCCCAAGAAGGTCACAGAGACACCACCCCACCTCCGGCCCATCCTTACCCCAAACAAAGTGCAGTGGACAGACTTAGCCAATAAAAACAGGCTTTGAATTGACCTTTGAACTGTTCGTCATGAAAGAAAAACACTGACTGAGAGCTGTGAACACCAAGGAGGATCCTGCTAAGCTCACGCAAGTATTTCTTCCACAACCTGATTTGACTCTTCCCAACAGTTCCTGGGTTCACAGCACATCTTCACGCAACTCCTCGGTCTGTCTGTCCCCTGCACTGCAGCCTGGGTGCTGTAGGAGCGATAACTAATCCACACCATTCTCAGTCCATCAAAAACCAAGTTCAAATTAGTACCGTGAGCCAGTGTACTGAACAGCAACCCGTACTCAGAGGACAGCTCTTGATGCTGATTGTTCAGACACATGATGCTGTCGTCTTTCGTGCAGAAACTGGTGTCTTCTGTTCTTCAGGATTATATGACCCTTCTTGACGAACCTCTTAAGATTATTTACATCCCCGGACGAGAACAGCATCTGCAGCTTCCTCACGGTATGGATCTCTGCGCCAGTTTGCCGTCATTTCTGAGATTTCATCTGACAGCATCTATCCTCAGTGGCTTTATTTTTAGAGCTTTTTGTCATTTATTGTGTTTGTTGTGTGTCCACGTGTGCGTGCATGTGTGTGTGTGTGTGTCTACATGTGTGAGCATGAACATGTGCGCCGGTGTGTTTCTGCACATGTGTATCTGCACATGTACATGTGAGTCAGCGAGAGGAGGCCAGGGTACGTCAGTTGGCTACCCTGATCTACTCTCTGTCTTTTCCGCTTGAGGCAGGGTCTCTAACTGAGCCTGGAGGTCAGGAACCACAGGCCCCAGTGACCCTCCTGTCTCACAGCCCTGGGATTACAAGCATGCACAGCCATGCCTAGCCTTCTACATGGGTGCTGGGTATTAGAACCCAGCTCCTCACGCTCACACAACAAGTGCTCTTACCTCCTAAGCCACATCCCCAGCTGCCCTAGAAAGGCTTTTTGACAAGAAACATACCTGAGCAGAGAGAAATAGGCCCTGTATCATGTTTACTTGTGGCCCCCTGCCTTACCAGAAGGAACAGCAAGGCACTTGGGTTTGAGATAATCTCTGTGGTAATGGATGAGTTATATGTTTTTATTATGAAAATGGACTCTTATCTTGGCGCTTAAAATTGTGTTTTTTCATTCTGGAAACTTAAAATGCTTCTGATCAGTGAAAGTACACTCAAAGCCAGTTTGGGCTGAACAGTAGGGATTGGCATACAGTGGTGAAGCCTCAGGGAAGCCCTGGGGCCATTTTTTTTTTTAATCCTTCCATTTGGATTTCTACATCTTTTATGCTTAGCTCTCGGTATATTCTGGCTCATTAGCTTACTCTCCAACTTTGTTGAATGAACAAAGAACTCCGTTCAAAGAACTCCAAGAGGTGATTCTCTTGGCTGAATAAAGATCTACTCTTTACCCAATTTTATGTTTGCATTTCGATGCTTTGGGGTTCACCCAGACACAGACTAAAAATGGGTACTAGCAGCTACCAGGAGAACTGAAAATAAGTACCTGTGCATCTCTATGCCGCCTTCCTGACAACCTCTTATACGTTCTGGCCGCGATCAGGTTTTGGTAGACTCTTCAGAGTGCTGTAGGCCTGGGATGGCAGCTAAAGTGTGGGAAAGTAGCAAAAACGCTTGCTGCTGCACAGTCCTGAAGAGTTGACTCTCCCCTGAATCTACTTGTGCGTTATGTAATTCTGGTGCTTGGAAGACAGACGTGGGGCACCTTGGGGCTTTCTGGCCAACCAATCTAGCAGAATCAGCAAGCTCCAGTCCAATGAGAGATGCTGTCTCAAAAAAAAAGGTAAACATATTTTTAATCCCAGCACTTCGGAGACGAAGGTAGGCATGTCTCTGTGAGTTCTAAGACTGTGTCAGCTGCATAGCCCAGCCAGAGCTACGCAGTGAGACCCTGCCTCAAAAACAAAACAAACAAACAAATGAATAAATAAAAAAAGTGCAAGGTAGACTGAAGATGATACATAATGTCAACTTCTCACCTCCATATGCACACAAACTAATGAGTGCGCACTCACATACATTCACAGCACACACAGTTTGCAAATAGATGGCAAATTAAACTTGCTACATATGCCATGAAGAAGATGAGTTTATCCTTCACCTGGGAGGAAGGTCACACTTCTGAAAACAGAAGCCATCTCATTACAGAGCAGAAAGGGCTCCGATGAACTCTGAGGAAGCCTGGGGTCTTTATTTTATGGTGTCATCACAGAATACCTGAGCCGGGGTTGGTTGGTTGAAGTCTCAGATGTAGGCCAGGGCCAGGGTGTGAGGGTCTCACAACTGGCTGGGACCACAGAAGAAAGAGGGGAGTGAGAATTATGAACGAAGAGATGGCTGAACCCCTTCACAGGGGTCCCTTGAAGGATAACTAAATGCATATCTACACGGAAGCATCCATCATCACCTTTACCTGGGATTGATCCCCATCCCTCAACACTGTTGTGTTGGGATTAGATTCCTTTCATAAGAACTTTAGGGGACACACTTAGACCACAACTGCTGGCCCTATGGTCATGGTGGGCTTTTCAAAAGCGAGAGTGTGCGAACTACAGTGTCTGAGCCATGCTGGGGTCATAGAATGAGGCTGGCTTCCTGTCGCGCACACTGGCAGCTTGACCGGCAGCTGTGGATGCAGGCTGTCCCCAACTGCATGCCTGTCAGGAGCCCGTGGCTGCATCTGCCTTGCTGATTTTTCAGAAGCCCAGGTGCTGGAGCGAGGCTGCAGGAAACTGGCTTCCTCTTGGACGCACCTGCAAGGATGAGGCTGTGAAGAGCCCTTCAATAAACAGAGTGGGCCTGTTGATGGGAACTTATCTAAGTGACGGCGAGGACCTGGGGGCAGTGTGGGACTCGGGCAGAAGAGCAATCTACCCTTTCTTGAGAAGGAAATAAAATTCTTTTAATTACTGTCCATATCTCCTTTTGTTCTTGCCTCAGCTAAACCTAGTGAGAAGAGGCCCAGAGATTGCCCCATGAGTGGTGTGTAGGGGATGGACGTCAACTCTGGCTGCCATTCAAGTGACTGACACACTGGCTCCCATAGCCAAAAATATCTTCCTGTGCCAATATCTGAAAGTTATTGTTTGAAAGTTGAATCTGGGACATTTACAAATTCTTGAGCCAATACAAAGCACAGGACAGAAATCTTTAAAAACAGGACCTGCTTGCTACACATTTGAAGATGCTTGTCAACCTTACAATAAAAAAAGCTTCAGGGATAGTGGTTTTTTGCCCATATATTACTAATTTCAACTTGAACAGTAACAAGGACAATTAGCTAAATATCCGATTAGTTCTTAGCATTAATGAATGCAGTAGACATGGCTCTCTGTCCACATCTCCAATCATTTCAGAGCATGTTCATTAGCTGTCATGCCTCAGCTTTCTTGGAAGAGAATGTTTTCACACTTCAAGTTTTTTTCCCCAGAGTACATGTGTTTGAGTGGAAAATTTCCAACGTGAAAAATCTCTGAGATGACACTCTCCCCGCTCACATGTGCTGCCTAAAAGCAACGACTCTGGAATGTCTGTGAGTTTTCTTTGCATAGTCTACATACCCAAGGCTTTGGGAGTCCAAAGATTTCATCCCCAAACATCCAGCTACGGAGTAAGAGAGAGAGACCATTTGGCTCACCACAGCCTGTTGTTTCTACGATCTATTTGTAATTTAATTGCTTATTTAATAGCCCCCCTCTCTCTCTGCCTTAGCTATCGTGCCTGGTAAGCCATTTCACACACATCCGTGGTTCTCTGCGTGGATAAAAGGAGAAGGCGCTCTGGCATCTGCTCGGAATTTGTTTTTCTTTAATTTTCATTTATACGCTCTTGTTCCATCATCTGCGTTGGGCTCAAAATAGGAAGCCATGTTGACATTTTCCAACCCATTTAAATTTTATGTTCTTTAATTAAAATCCCCCTCTTAACTAGATAGACTGCTAACCTGGTGTAGATGCTGTGTTGTTACAATGGAATGAGGACGGGTTTTTTTGTAGCCACACCCCCTTTGTACATAAAGGATAAACAAGACCTGAAGTCACATTATTTCCATGTTATCCAAAAATCAAAGGATATTTACATGCTCTATCTGCCCTCAAGTCAAGATCTAAATGAAGTTGGGTGAAGCTCAGTCTGGAATGGTAGTGCATAGCCAGTGCGCTGACTCTGGAGACAGACAGCCACCTGTCTATGTTGGATAGCACAGAAGTTATCTAAAATCCCAGCTCCTGTTCACAAACCTGGAAGCTAATAGAACATTTGGACCATGCATAAATGACGTAAATAGCACATGTATGTTACACACACACACACACTAAACAACATATCATATTTTCCTAAGAGACAGAGAGGCAACATCAGGTGTAAGTGAGAAGAAAGAATAAAATGGACTTGGGTAAAATTTGGGTTATGGTGGAAGCAATGTGCCAGGACTATACTCCTTAGAAGCAGGGTAGGAACCATATTCTCTTTAATAACTCTTGTCCGTTGCATCCCTCAATATAGAGAAAAGCTTTGTAAATAATTGACGTTTGGTCTTTTTTTGTTATTTTTAGATACAATTGTATTATAAATGATAAAGAAGAGCACTAGAACATTTTAGAAAAAGGAAAGTTTTCTATTTAAAAAAAGGGTGGGGGGAGGTTATTGTGTAGATGTTCAGACATTTTCATACAAATGCACATTATACGTTGAGCATAGTCTCTCACGCCCTCTGTCCTCCCTTACTTCCCCCATCAGTCTTAGCCAAAAGCGAGCTGCCTAGGGGGCCCTAAGGAAACATGCATTCTAGTGTAAAGATCCACCAAAAAATGAGGGAAGCACCAAGGCATGATGAGGGCATCACTTCGAAGGACAAGGTCCAGACTGGCTCGTCCAGGAAGTGTAATCGAAGCCCGAGACACTGAGGGTAGGCGGGAAGTCCTGGCCTGAGAAGCCTTCTTGTGTATGTATGGGGGGATGACTGACAGGCAGCTGATGCCTAGCCCTACCCCTTTCCATTCGGCAAAAGGATGCTGAGGCGAGGGACATTTCCTGGGGACCCCTAGAATTTCCCAGCAGGAGAAACCCTGGTGGACCCAGAAGCAGAAGGGAGAGGCTCCAGCAGCCGGCCCCCAGAGCAGTGTAGGCTCCCCGAGAATCTCACAGGCTCTAGGGCCACTCCTGCCTGCCGCTCTCTTAGACACTGGAGCATCCCAAGGCTTCCTAAGGAGTCTCAGCTCTGTGTTCCACATTCTCCATCCGGCCAAGGTCTTGGGATCTAGTATCTGTCGGGAGCTGTTCTTTGATCTTTTCCCAGGGTTCCCCAATGCCACGTTAAATCCCCTTTTCCCAGAGTACAAACCATAACTGTATGTGCCATCAAATCCCAGAGTATGTGCCATCGAATGGTCCTCAGCAAGGCTAGCCTAGGCATAATCAAAGATGTCACTGCCAAGAAGATGGAAAGGCGCATTGCCCAGGGAAAAGAGTCTGAAGAGATCTTTCATTAGAGTAGATTTGCTCAGACTAGGGAACAGGGAGGGTTGTGCACACCAGCTCTTTTTCCACAAGCTTGTTTCTTGGTATGCTGTCAAGACCGAGCACGTCTGAGAAGGTTGAATTCAGCTTGCAGTCACAAATTTCATCTTCCGAAATGGTTGAAACACCAAAAGTATAAACACAACATTGCCTGTTCTAACCAAGTGGGTCCTGACAGGGCTTAGAATGGGTCGCTGGAGTCAATGGGAAGAGCACCGTGTCAAGGGAAAGGATGTGTGTGTGGTGATTCCCAGAACCATCGCACAACAGGGTGTTGATTACTTAGAAATCACAAATTAACTTTCCATTAAAATACATATAATTATACGATTTAATGTGGGGAAATAATATCCTGCAGATATTTCCAGTCTGCTAATCCTAAGCAACACGAACGAATGGTTTGCTTAAATGTAACGGGGGAAAGTCAACCCTCTCCTGGATTCCCCAGGGCTATGACCCAGGGGGCTTTTTATTTGGCCTTTGCTAACTATAAATATAATCCTTTTCCAACAAGATTGAGATTTCAAACCCAGACAGCCTTAGGAGTTTGAGAGAGAGAGCAAGCAATGGCTCAATCGTCCTGGGAATTCACTCTGCCCCGTCATGAGGGCAGTGAGTCACATCTCTGAGTTTTGTTCTCTAAAGTAGAAATCATGAGGGTATTTTTTAATGCTTTTATCATTAGCACATAATTTACACATCACAGAATTCATTCTTTTGGTGGTAGACACAGTATACAATACTCTACAAGTAGAGTATAGCTCCGTGATACTCTAACCAACCGACAAGGAACCTCCGAGAGAACTGTGAAATCGGAAACTCAAAGCCTTCTTGAAAGGAGCAACTGGGGGCTGGAGCTCAGCCATAGAATATTCACCTAGCATTCCTGAAGTCATGGATTTGATCCACAGCGCTGTGTGAACCAGGTGTGGTGGTGTTTGCCTCTAGATGAAGCAATCAAGGGGATGGACAAGAGGACCACAAGTCCAAGGGCATCTTTGGCCACATACGAAGGTCAGTGTGAGATACACGAGACCTGGTCTATAAAGAAAAAAGCAACAGAGATGGGGGTAAGGGACAGGAGGGGGGGGGAGGGAGGGAGGGAGGGAGGGAGGGAGGGAGGGAGGGAAAAAGGGGTGGGGGACCCACCTAGCTCTGTCTTGGGATGTCTTGTCATCCAGCTCTGTCTCTGGAATCTTCCAATGTAGGTAGCACATGGATAGCATTCCTAATTCAAGGAAGTACATCCGAAGGCAAGGTGAGCCTGACACCTGACCTTGACTGGATCAGTGAAGTCTTGAGAGCAGTCACTAGGGTTTCCAACTGACATTTTGGACCCACAAGATATAGACAGCAACGCCCATAATAAAGTGTTGCTAAACACAAGGAACTGGGAGTCAAGTCTTTCCCTGGAGAAGGTACTCTGCAACTGGGGTCTCTAGGAACTTAAAGACTCTGCAAATCTATTGAAGGATGAGGGACTGAAGTTTACATTCCCAGGCAAAGAAGGTTTTGTTGCATCATCTGCTCATGAACAGAGGAGGAGAGAAGGAAAAAAAAAACCACAATAAAACACACACACAAAAAGCCTTACCATGGAGACAGGAGAGCAAGGAGGAGGGAGCTGAGAGCTAGGGAGCACATCTGCTCACAGCTGCCGTGGCCTGTCTCTATTTACCTGATTACCTAAAGCTGGAAGGTGATTGGGTTTCATGCAGTTTTACCTCCTCCAGCACTTGGTTTTCTTGGCGAAATTACCTCCTCTCTCTGAACTGCTTGTCCTTTCAAAGTGCTTACTTTGTGCCGCTGCAGAAGCACACACATTTTTTTGGCCAAAGTGGTGGAATTTGCAGCCAAACGCAAAAGAATATGTGCAATTAATGAATAGACGGCGATGGACTATAATTTACAGATGATTTGGCAGGGGCAGAACGAGTGAGACATGGCCCGTTTTGTTCCCAGTCCTGGTTCCCGTGAAGTCTTCTTTTATGCAAATAAAATATCAGAGAAAGGGAAATGAATGGCTAGGAGTGTGGGAGAATTTCACGGTGCCCTTTTATTCCTGGGGACAAGTATGTGATGGTCACAGTGAGATCTTAACTATCTCTCTGCACAGCCCTGAGAGACTAGCAGTCAGACCGACTCCCTGATAGACAGACAGATAGGGAGAGGGGCCCTGGCTAGGGAATAAAGGCATCAAATTTCCAAGATGGCCAACTTCTTCTTCAACCTCCTGACTTGAGACAGAAGCCAGCCAGCTTTTGCCTCTCACTGGCGGGCACACTGCTGATGGACAAGCTCAACAGGGCCAAGGCTTGCTCAGGACACGCCGCACAGGAGTTGCAGACCAATCAACCATCCTATATGTCTTCAAACTGACCAACCCTAAAGTAGGAGAGGAAGACTCTTCGGGAACTGTTAAACCCCCAGACCGGATGTTTGGACCCTCTCCCCAGTTTTGCCAAGGGTCTTTTCTCTGTGTATCTGATCCATGTGTGTGTTTCTCCACCCCCAACAAATGCCTTTCCTTAACTGCTGATTCTGGCTCTGTCTGTTGTGTTAGAGACCTCCCCATTGCTACCTCAGATTTTTCCTGCCCTTTAATTCTTTAACTGGTAGAGAAAACGAACCTGATCAAGACCCCTGGACTGTATCACCCCCAAATGAGACCATGCTAAACCGGTTCCTGCTGATCGCTCTGCCATCAACGCCATGGTCCCTGTCATTAAAAAGATTCACACAGTCTTCAAAGATGCTACATGCACTGAACAAGTAACAGGATACTAGAGCCAACTTTCAAGGGATCTCCAGTTTGAAATCATCCAACACTTACTGATTTTACTGGGAAAAGGGGCCTTAATGTCTTCCTGGGCCTCTGAAGATGGTTGTGCCCAGAGCAAACTGAAGGCTTGGGCTTCTGTGCTCTGGGCTTGGAGATTGAGCTAGTGAGCAAAGGAAAGCATTGGTCCCCAAAGGGGAAGGAGTGGAGGTTGTTGGAGTTACAAAAACCCCAGGCTTTGCAGCACACTCTGCTTTTAGCTGGGCAATTTTGTATAGCCATTTAGTTGATCTAAGCTTCAATCCACTGGTCCATGAAATGAGCCCAGCAGGTGTTTGTTAAATCTTACCTTGGAGACTCCAACGAAGCAAGAAGCCCAGCACCAGAATGATGCTGGGGTTTCATGTTAGGACACCATAAAACTTTTTTTAACAGATGAGTAAAGCATCCTCAGCATCTACAGATTTCTGGATCTTGGGGCTGTTGGGGATGAACCCAATCTGACCAAGCAGTTGAGGAAATCTAAGAACTGTGCCGGACGATAACAATGCAAGGCACACTGGAAATCTAACAGCAGGAGGTATTGTTCCCCAGCTTCAACATTGCCAGCTTTTACCACCCTTGCTTCAGGGAACAGTCTAAATGTCTAACTGAAATAGAAAGTCCACCTCTCAGCAAGGACATGGCATGGGAGTCCTCCAGTCACACCCCACCCACATCAGCACAGCGAAGAGAACCATTTGCCAAGGCCAGCTGAGGCATCTCCACCATAGAGAAGTCATGGCTCTCAGAGGACACCAACTACCACAACAATTTCTCATCTGGGGACCACAGGCATGGAGAAAAACCAAGGATGGCGGAGAAGTGATGGGTGGAAGCTGACTCAGGGACACAGCAGGAGGAAAAAAGGATGCAAGCTAAGACAAGGCAGTGGAGGAGAGATGGAGGGCAGACAGGAAATCCAGGCAAACTGGATCCACAAGGGAGCTGAAAATACAAAAATCAGAGGACAAACCTGAAGTTCTTGATTAAGGTCGGCAAACAGAGGGCTGAGGGAGTGTGGAGGGTGGGGGTGGTCAACGGCCATCTTCATCCTTATCCCAGTACAGCTTTCCATAAAGGAAGGAAGAGATGAATAAGACATATAACCAAGCTTAATATATTCAGGCAGAGGATGCAGACATGCAGTATGCATATGGACCATATCTATTTTAATAAACACTTTGTGAAGCTTAGAAGCAGCCTTCCTATGCCTCTACATTGATGAACATATTGTAAATGATTTCTTGATTCAGTGGAATAATTTTTAAACACAAATATTTTCTGGACCTCCCTTTCTTTCTTCTACTTCTTAACAGATCCCTAGTCAGGCATCTCTGGGTACCAGCCCTGCCTATGACCTACCCTGTGTCCAACACCAGCTTCATAGGCAGAGTGTGGGAGAGCGGGGCGAGGGTGGTGGGGAGAACACGGTTTGTTTCAAGGCTAAAAATAGCCTCTGAAATTCTAGGATATTGGTTGACTCCTCCTCGAGACTGTTAGAATTGGGAGTTTCAGAAGTTCAGAGACTATTTTGGTTGGAAGCCTGAAGTTCTTCGAAATAACAGCTAGCAGCTGCCGTTCGCGTTCCCGCTCCGGCTATAAATACAGGGCACTTGTAGAAACGATTGAGTCAGCCACGGAGGGCGCGAGCGCTTTCCTGTCCAGCTTTCCCCATGGTGTCATTCTTTAGAAAGCAGAGGTGGGCATAAAGTGGTCCCCGAGAAGTCATGTTCGGTTTCCCTACAGGACAACATGCTTACCAGCTCCCAGATCTGTCTTCCACATTGACACCAGGGGCTTGGAAGCTCATGGTTTCTCAAATCTGACCCTAGCCTAACTATTTCCAGCCAGCTCCTCAGGACCAACCTATAGACCTCTGTGACTGTTTCCTAACCAGATGAGGAGGCAGAGCATCCACTCCACGGGTTTGTGTGAGAACCCACACAGCCAAACACAGATGAGCATCAGCCATGCCATGTGACACCTAGTGGCAGACTAAACCACTGGGATATTTATCCTGCATCTTTTTTAGTTATCATGGCAGCTTGCTCCAGGGCCATGGTTAGACCAGAACATGTTACACTGGTTCTCCCTGTAATCATAAACATTCACTGTGCTCTCTTCAGACCTTTCATACAACCAGCAGCCTATTGTTGGATAGAATTGGTCACCTAGGGAGACACACTGGCCCCTTGAGCTTGATCAGACCAGAATGTCAGTCCAGGTCATTGTGGGAATGTCAGTCCAGGGCATTGTGGGAATGTCAGTCCAGGGCATTGTGTTCTGTGTCCTCTTTGGCTCTGATCCTAAAATTGTGACCATGCAATGTGGACCTTCTCCTACACTTCACAACAAGCTGTAAGTGAGCTACCCCCAAGTGACTAAGACTTCATCCTGTCAACAAGCACTACCAATTCATGTGCAGGGCCCAAAAGACAAGATTGAACCTCTATTGACCTATCTCTAGGTACCCAAGACTTCCCATGGATATTGTAGAATGTTGTTAAAAGGATTACTTGAGCTAGTAATTTTGAGAGTGACTAACATAAACTAAACACTAGCTAGTCCAGATTGCTCTCTTATCCTAAGTGCTTGGAACTAGAAGTACTTCAGATTTATTTTTATTTTTTATTTTAGATTTTGGGATATTTGCATATACATAATGAGACATCTTGGGAATAGGACCCAAGTCTAAACACAAATTTTATTTATGTCTCACACACACTTCGTACACATAGCCTGAAGGTAATTTGTACAATATTTTTAATGCACCTGCATTTTGACTACAACCCATCATGTGAGATCAAGTGAGGCTCTTTCCATTTGTGGCACCATGTCAGTGCTCAAAGGCTTTCAGACTTTGGATTTTGTGTTTCTGAATGAGGGATGCTCAAGCTGTGGTTTGTTTGTTGTTTATTTTATTTAATTTTAGAGAAAACTATGGAGACATAATGTTTTCTTCTTACAAAGTTGATGCAAAAACTCTTTTGCACCAAGATTATTGTTAGGAAAGTATTATAATGACATAGGATAATTTGGTTAGAAAGAACTCAGAAGGAGAAGGAAAAATCAGCTTCCTCAGGGCCTGTCTATTGCCATGGAGACATAGCAAGCCTCCTGCATCCTTCCAAATGGCACTGAGAAGACATGGGGCTAGATGATGGTAATGATGAGGGTGGCATCTCCCCATTTCACAATGTTCCAATATTGTCTGCTGTGAGTAACTGTCGCCCTGGGCAGCATCTACAGGACCTCTGTTACTCTTCCTGCCCTCCTCCATCCATATGAGATGCTAACCAGACAAGGGAGCCACAGAGGGGCCCAAAGAAGGGCTAGATGGTATGTGTGACTCAGAGCCATGGTGGCAAGATGACTAATGGCAGGTACATGTTTCCAGTTACGTCTCTAGGAACACCCTTAGCACCACTACCAGCACCACCAGCTTCATCACGAGTATCTTCATCATCATCACTACCATCTCCTCCACCACCACCACCACCATCACTACCACCTCCACCACCACCACCACCACCACCATAATCACCATTTTCTCTATCAGCACCCTCATCACCATCATCATCCTCACTATCATCACAAGCTTTACCAGCATCATCACTACCACCACAACCATCATCATCATCATCTTCACAATCATCACCACCACCACCACCACCACCACCACATTGTCTCATCATCATCATCTTCACAATCATCACCACCTTCACCACCACCACCACCACCACCACCACATCGTCGTCGTCATCATCATCATCGTCATCATCATCATCATCATCTCCAGCAGCAGCATCACCACCATTACCAGCATCACCACCACCACATTGTCATCATCATCATCACCACCACCACCACCACCACCACCACCACCACCACATCGTCGTCGTCATCGTCATCATCATCATCATCACCATCATCATCATCATCATCATCATCATCATCGATCTCCAGCAGCAGCATCACCACCATTACCAGCATCACCATCATTCCCATTGTAATAAAAGGGAAATAGGAATGGAGGGGTGAGATCAGGAAGTGTGTTCCTCCATGTTCTCACCACCAGAGTCTCATTGTTTTCCCGTGCATGGATTCACTTGCTCTTGAGCCACTGTGAACAGGTCGACAGTGAAGCCAGCTTGGTTCTTTCTTCACACAGAAAGCGGTGGCATCTCAAAGACAGTGAGACAGAGGCAAGAGGGCTCACTGCAGGGCACAGAAGGAAGAATGACGGGTCTATTCTTCCTAACACAAAGAGGGGCTTCTGACGCAAATGCCATAATGAGTGCCCAGGGCTGATCAAGAGTGAGCAAAGGAAGAAGAGAGAGGAGCAAGACAAGCCACAGAAAGCCAAGATAGAACAGAGACAGGGAGTGGAACCCCCGTGTGCACAGACCCGGGGTCACGAGACTGGGAAGGGCCAATGGTGAGAGAGGAGGAAAAGCAGAGCTAGGAGACAAGTGACAGAGAGAGGAGACAAAGGAGGGAAGAAACGGGGAAAGAGAGAGAGAGCGAAGAGGGGAGACGGGAGAGGAGACAGGGAAAAGTGTAGACAGAGCAGAGGGACAGAGGAGAGGGGAACAAGGGAGAGGGAAGAGATGCAGTGAGAGAGGAAAGCAGAGGAGAAGAGAGGGGAGATGCGGAGAGGGAGACACGGGAGAGGGGAACAAGGAGAAGCAGAGAAGGGAGAAGTCAGATGGAGGCTACAAGACATTAGCAGGTGCACACGTGTCCATGAGAACATCTGCACTGTGAATACATCAATTGTATATAGATGGATCTAGTACACACACACACACACACACACACACACACACACACACACACACACTTTTTAAACTGCCTTTAGAGTCAGCAGCTGCTCCTGTTCCGCCACCCAGTACTTTTGAGGTTCAAGTTGTGTTAAGAGCGTGACAACTTGGAAGGAAGGATCAAGAAGCTGGAGCAAAGCCAAAGGCCGCATCACCACTCCAAATGGGAGTGGAGGGGGTGCGAGAGTTTCCATCTTGATCTGGGAGCCATGGTAACAGGTTGACTCCTGTCCTGGCATGGCCCAGAAGCCACACATGGGGGGACATATGCCTAAGTGCATCACAGCAGAATTACCATCACTTCCATCATATTACAAACAGCAGTGATGAACTATTAGAACTCTCATAGAGCTGTCAGCTTAGCATCACAGTGAGGCCCAGACTTCCCTTTAATGCTGTCTCTTCTGGAGCCCTTCCTTGCCAGCCTCCGCCTGAGCCAGCCGTGGTGGGACAGAGTCCCAGCAGTTGCCAAAGGGGACACTTGTGAACCGGCTGCTCACCCTCAGCTGGGGGACATCTGGATAGCAGCCTTTGATCTTTCCTCCCTGCACGTCTGGCTACCTATAAGGGGCTCGGAGTCCAGGGCTCGTGTGTTTTGTGGCCCGACTCTTGTGCCCAGTGGGGGCTCTGGCAACGATGGACAGTGAGAGAGGCTGCTTTCTGCTGTAGCATCTGTTCTGCGCAGCCCTTGTCCATTCCTCTTGGAGCTGCACTCCCGGCCGCAGCCAGCATGCGAGGATGGGCTCATCCACCACAGTGCCTGTAATCTGACAGGGGCAGGTCTCTTGGTGGGTCAGCTGTGGCTTGGGACCAAAGCATTCCAGAAGGAAAGAGCTGCCTGCCGGAAGCTTGCCACCTGGCCCTGGGAGACGTGGCACCAAATAGAAACAATGACATTATTTATGAATTCTATCAGAGCAGATGTTTGTGTGGTAGGCATCCTTTGCTCCCAGGGGTGTATGCTCAGGTGTATGCCCTTGTGTTTGCCCCATGAGGCAGTGGTGTGACTGAGGACTCCAAACAGCCAGCCCAGCGCAAGCCCTCAGGTAATCACCGCCTTCTGCTCTTTAATTAGAGATGTCCTGGAAAACACGTGAATAAGCTTGGTCATGTGGGAAGGACAAAAGAGAAGGGAGGAAGGAGGAAGGACTTGTTTGGGCCTGGGCTATACAACCATGAGCCTTGAGTCTGGAGGGTCTCACTGTGTGACTTAGAAGAGCTAGGTGAACTGTTGGGTAGGGGGCGCATTCATACACATGCAAAGGGCATATGATGCACGACGCACTATTAACACAGGTCAGCTCTGGTTAGAGGAAGGGCTGAAGGCTGGGAAAGGACATTCCAGTTCTTCTGTGTCTGGTCTGTGTCATTTGCCTTCAAGATAAAGCATATATTTAAAAAATGTCCAACAGACGACACCCGGGACTCATAGTTCATTATGAATGTGATTATAGATTTAGATACGTAAAACTTTGGGGGCATCTCTGTGGAACTTTAACCCATCCTCCTCTATCTGTAGTTACAGTGAAATAGAGCATCTTACAGTTAGAGTCCTGTCTGATTTGAATGCGGGCCCGTCGCTATGCTGGGGCCGTGTAGACCTCAAGTCTCACCTTCTTTCTATATAATACACATGACCAAAAGTGCAGCATAGTTTTCATATCCATGCAGCTCCTGTGCCAAGGAACATGTGTGTATTCCCACAAAGCACCGCAGTCCCTCAGGATCCCCGTGGCAGCAGGGAGGAGGTCATCGATCAGCTCCGCACACGTGAACAGGATCCTCTCTGCTTCAACCTTAAAAGTCTGCCTTCCATACGTGGAGGAGCAGGAGGAGCGAGAGAGGAAAGGGGGAGAAGCGAAGGAGAAGCATGGGCCAGAGAGGAGGAAGAAGGAAAGGAGGAAAAGGAGGAGGAAAGAGGGAGGAAGGAGGAGAAAGCATAAGAAGCTGGAGGAGGGAAAGGGGGGATGGAGAAAGGAGGAGGCAGGAGCAGAAGCAGAAGCAGTAACAGGCAGAGCAGGAAGGGGTGCCATGGGGGCACAGGAGCACAAATGGCTCAGCAGGTAAAGACACCTCCTGCCATGCCTAACAACCTGAGTTTGATCCCCAGGACCCACATGGTGGAAGTAGAGAACTGACGACTACTACAAGTTATCCTCTGACTGCTGTGCGCACGCGCGCGTGAACATACATACACACACACACACACACACACACATTCAATTATGATATTTTAAAAATACTTTAAAAGAAGAAAAGGAGGAAGAGAAGGAGGAGGAGGAGGGCGGAAGGAGACAAGAAGGAGGAAGAAGAGGTAACAAACATCCACTGAACACAAAGCACCAGCCAGATCTGTCCCAAGAGCTGCTCCAGCTTAGGGTCCTCTGTCCTGCCTACCTTGCCATGAAGAATGATTTGCAGTGTTCTCACTTTACAAAACTTTGCCGTGGACAGAACCAGAGCAGGTGCCCACAGACCTGTGGCCTCAGAGCCCACGTGCTGGCTCTTCCATTTTACCCATCAACAATTACTCTCCTTGTGTTAAAGGTAGAGATACTGAACTGTGGTCTGCAGAGGGAGGTGAACTGTGCGTGGACGTGTTGGAGCTGAAGTTCACCGTGTGCAGTTTCCTCAGGACGTTGTATGATCCAGTCAGTCCTGGAGCTCCACGGCTCAGTGTCCACACAGGACACGAGCTGGTGGAACAAGGGCCCTGCGGGGAAAAGACCAAAACTGTCACGCATGCACGTTGGGCATTTGGCATCTCTCTGAGAGCAGAGAGGGATCACCAGAACAAAGCCACCCTGTCAGAAAGCTTGCTAATTCATACTGGGTAGGGCATTAGTCATTAAGCACTGGTAAATGACCAATTTTCCATCGCAGCTGTTTTGTGGCTGTATCTGAATGCGGGACACGGGCTTCCAGGCACACAGTAATAAAATCTGCAGTTCCTGATGATGATAGTCACGCTGCCCTCTGACCCTCTTAGTGAACAATTTGGACAGAGATCATGGGCAACTTCTGACTCCTACCTGGATAGTTCGTGGAGCAAATGCCGTTTGATTTCAAGGACTGACTTCCTCGACACATGTAAACGTAGGTCAGTATCTGCCACTCTGTGAAAGCAGGAATAGCATTTGTCCAGGCCGCCAGGTGTGAAGTGATGGAGGGGGGATATCACGGCAATGTGTATGAATGGGGACAGCAAGGCGGACCCAGCAGAGGGAAGCCAAGAACAACAGACACTCAGGATGTGGATAGAGAGTCCCTAATCTGATGAGCATGTTCTTGGGTGAGGTTAACAAGGAAGGAAAAAAAGTTAGGCTGGAGATGGCTCAGTGGGTAAAGAACTTGCTGCTTAAGTAAGGAGAGCTGAGTTCAGATCCTCCGAACCCACATAAATGTCAGAGGTGGAAGCATGCACAGGAGAACTCTGAGCTCGGGGCCAATTATCCTAATACACACAGTGGCAAACAAAGGACTTTGTCTCAAACAAGGTGGGAGGTAGGGACTGACATCCAAGATTGCCCGCTGACCTGCAAACATGCACTGTGGCACACACCTAAGTGCCTTTACACACACACACACACACACACACACACACACACACACACACACACACATATACACATAAAGACAAAAAGAAAAAGAATTCTTTCTCTACGAAAGGACTAAAATTATATACAATGGGAAGGAATCCCTAACTTACATGCTATTGGCGAGTAGATAGGACCGTGAATACGATGCCACCTCTGCCCTTCATCTCTGAAGATCTGACTACCTCGGGGTGAGGCTGGGCGGCACTATTTCTCACTGAACTACATTCCTCAGGTAGAACCTGCTTCCAATGAAACAAACATTTCCAAGAGGCTAAAGCAGGCAGGATGGACTTGAACTAGAAATTATTGGTGGAGTCCATCTGGCCACCAGGGGACATCTTTAATTGACACATAGGATGGTGACGAGTTACAAATGACCTGTATCAAGGAGGAGCCTAGGAATATGTTGAACATCCTAGGATACACATGACGGCTTAAAAAATATGAACACTGCACACACAGTCACACACACACACACACACACACACACACACACACACACACGACAACTTACAAACTACAAACACCATGCACACACACAAACATACACATACACAAACACACATACACATACACACACTCACATAGCAAAGAAAGAGGAAGCCAAAACGTCCCTAGCACTAAACTGGGAAGCCACAAATCAGGGAACATTTCTTCCTATTCTGGGTTTACTCTTTTTGTGCCATGTGATCAGGGGGCTCATTCCTTAACCCAGCTAAACCTGAGCACAAGAAGTGTCCCCTGCAATCCCAGTGCAGGACACAGCGGGGAAAGTCAGGAATGGCTTAGTGGAATTCCAGCAAGCAAGGTGTGCCTGGCAGAGGTGGGAAAGGCAAGCTAATTGTTCAACGAGAAGATCAGGCTTCAAGTTCTCAGAGACCTCATTCGGAGAGCTCACTGAAGCCAAAGCCAGTGAATGTATAAAAGAAAAGTCCATCTTAACTTTCCCTCTTCAGGCTAAAGCTGATACATCTGAAATGAGGACCCACCAAGCCTATTTGTAACATGCGTGCTCAAGATTCTCAGAATAAAAAAAATACTCAAATTTATCCATCGGTGTGCGTATAAAATATCCTATCTAAATGCATATAGCCCCTTGATCACAAAGGAAATATATTTTTTGCATAAAGATCTTGGGGAACAGTCGGGTAGATTAGATGTTGGTTGTAGAAAGTTGAAGGTTTTAAAAATGAAACCAGAGCAGATAACATGAGCTTTACATGGATAGTTATGTGAACAGTTATCTGACCAACTCAAAATCTGTAGCTGCATTTGAAAGCCTGGACAGGGAGGGCCAGGTGCAAGCCACGCAAGATAGGTTCTGTCTAAACATTACAGGGGAAAACCAGAATGGCAGGTGTTTGTGGAGAAACGAAAATAAGATTTGAATTCGTGAGAATCAGATTAAATCTAAAATACGCCTTGAAGAAGCAGCCAAGGCATCGTCCCTTCCAGGTAGACAACAGAGCCTCTCCTCCAGGACCAAGTACTGTGGCTATGCTCAGACACAAGCTCTGTGTCAACAGAAGCATAAGCAATGTGTCCTATTGGCTTTAGACCAGCCTGAAAGTAGGCCACAGACATACTAAACCTCCCTGGGGGGTGTGGGGAGACTCCAGGTCACCAGACACGCCTTCAACAGGGACTCCATCCGAGGAAAATCCCCAATGTCTTCTCAGTGACTTCTGATTCAAAGATTATCAGGGGGGCTTCCAGATCCTTGTTGAAACTGAAGAGTAATAGTCACCCCTTTGCAACTGGAGATTTCCATACCCTTTCAAGTTAGGGGCTTTCAAAGCATCCTTGGGGATGAGCCCGGACCCCAGGTTACTATTCTCTGGGCCAACACTGTGGTGCTTCATGTAGCTAAGGAGAGAACAGTCTTGCCCCAGAAGCCGCCTCTGTGTGTGCACTACATGAATGCTATGCTGGACTCCTGGGGGTGGGGCTGCCTCTATGTAGGAAGGGTGATAACAAGCTCCGTCTTCCTTTCAATGGTAAGTTCCCTTTGGGATTGGCCCACTGACTGGCCCGATGGCTTCTCTTTACAGTCCATAGACATTTATTTGGGGAGGAGTCTCATCTATGCTCTCTCCCAGCAGACCTTGGCCTGATCCACTGCAGACTGTCATACAATGTTAGGAGCACTGTGTTATGAAGGTTTTTTAGGTAACCAACTCCTGGGATGAAGGACTGGGACTTTAGATACTATTTCCTCCAAAGTTTCTTGTATTTCTATGATGCGCATTCCCCCCCCACACACACACCTTCCTCCTCGCCACCTGACAGCATCTTCATTCCCACTTCAGTGATAACTCTCATAGAAGAAAGCGTAAGCCTCACAGAGCTTCATCTCCAAGCAGAATCATGGGACCTGTATACTTAACGATCAAACGGCAAGGAGCAAGAAGTCCAAACAAGTGCCCCATAGATGATGAAATGGTAGAGATGGCCGTCACCAACGGAGCCAATAAGGAGTAGCCATTTCTGGGAGTTGCCATAGGGGAGCTGACCCTATGCTGGACCTGAGGGATAATTTAAGAATAAGAATAGTTGAGGCCAATAAGATGGCTAAGTTGGTAAAGGCACTTGACGCCAAACCTGAAGACCTGAGTTCAATCCCGGAGACCCAGGAGGAGAAGACCAATGCCTGCAAGTTATCCTCTGACCTCCACACGCATGCCCTACCCTCCCATCTCTCAGGGACTCCATTTGCAGACTGAGTCTGTGAAATTGAATTATTTCTCCTAGAATTGAGAGGAAAGGGAAGTGGATATTAATCTATTTAAAAAAAAAGAAAAAAAATAACTTCCCAGAGTGCCCCTGTGGTAGAGCCTATCACTAAGCCCCAGGTGACAACATCCCACCAAAGTTGGATATAAGCGTCCCTGATTCTGGCTTCATTCCAAAAGGAACTTGACTTTCTACTGAAGAACATCTGTCCCCAGCTTCCAGCTTCCGTAGCCCTTCCTCTGCCTGAGTCAGTAGAAGAAACAGGACCCCATGTGGTCGGCATCCACACCTGTATCCCCGCCTCTGTGGATCAAGTCTTATAGGCACTGCTAATCCAGGGAGACTCCCTGGACAAATGTGGGTGGACTGCTGACACTGACCTTCTTTTAAAACCCACAGCCTGGATACAAGCCTGATGCCCGTTCCTTGACACCTTGGCCCCTGAAGTGAAGGTTGAATTTGGAAACTCGAAACTGAGCTGCGAGTTTTGTCTTTATGAATTTCTCTGAGAACTCTGCTAGTGAGAGGCGTTAACATGAAAAGAAGCCGTCTCAGATCACACGTCCAGATTGCCAGTCTACAGTGTCAGAAACACGGAAACAGGCGTCTGTCTTTCCACACTATTTACTGAATGATAAATTCACAAACTACGTCGGCTTCTTGAGCTTCACTCTCCCAATACTCTTGATTTCACTGGGTAGTTGCAGCCACTACAGTCACAGGTTCTTTGATTATATTTCATATATATATATATATATATATATATATATATATATATATGTTACATACTTATGTTATATGTTATTGCTCACGATCTTAATTACTAATGTCAAGTCTCAGATCACACATTACCTGTTCCATAGTGATGGACATTGGTTTACAAGATGACCAAGGAAGGGTTAGGGAACCTACAGGGTTCAAAGAGCCCTTGATAAAACCGAGACTAGAGAGTCTATGCAGGTGCTCAGATAAGATGTTAACAAAACAAATCCAGGTGCAGAGCTGACTCAAGGCTCAGAGCTGGTTCAGGATGATTCCAAAGTGGAATTCAAAGAGACTTTATCAGGGAGGGAGATCACAGTGTGCCGAAGCGCTAAATACAGAGTTGGGAGTTAATTATCGATCTATCCCATATGTCCACACTGGGTGTGGGTTGATGGTGTGTTGGTGGAGGCTGCCATAGCCCACTGGTAGGTGCTCCTCTTTTCCTATGTCCCACGGGAAGGGTAGCACCATTCACTGGTCTGGTGTGTTTGGTGAGTTCACAGGCCTGGTTTCCCTCCTGTGATTTCCATGCACACATGTGCTCCTGTGTTAAGTTCATAGGTGGTGGTGATGTTCTATCTGTGTAAGTTACTTATCAGTCTATATATCATGGCTTACTCTGGGCAAAGAGTGGCTATTTACTTTCAAACATAATACTCCAAATCATTCCATCGTAGCATTTTCACTCAAAATGGAACAGACTGTTGTGTATCTCCTAAGGCAAGGCCTGAAAACTACTCTTCCATACCACAGGCAGAAATTGTGCAGGACACAGTCTAAGCCCCGTGTGTATTAGATCATCTTAAATTTTGTATTTATTTTTCTGTGCTATAATGATGTTCACATGTGGAAGTTGGAGGACATTCTAATTTCTGTGAGTTCCTGGGATGATTGGAGGAGTTGGTATGACCAAAGCTCAGACTTCAGTGAAAACCTCGGGCAGCTCTATGGATATTATTACTTCATTGCTCCGCCCCTCTAAACTGCCATTTTCACACCCGCGAAATGGGTCACAATTACTTACCACTCTCTGTGAGGAGAGAGACGATGCTGCCAGGTACCAGAATTAGCAAGCAATGTAGGAAGTCAGTCTCTTCCTTTCCGTGTTTTCTCAGTCTCCCCAAACACTAACCCCACTGTATCGTTTCCATGAGACTCTTGAGAAATAATCGTTATTGCGCGTGTTGGGCAGCTTTCATTTCTCACTTGGATTGTATCTGAAGATTTAGCAAATCCTCCTAAACTTGCACCGTATTTTTAAACCAAAGGCCTTTTGAGAAATATGCTATGAGGCCGCAGCTTGCCCAGCCTATGGGGGACTTCCTGAGTCATTTACAGAGAACAGCCTTGAAGAGCTGTCATTACCCAGATTCAGGCCCATTTCTATGACCCTCCTCATGCATACAGCCCTTGTCATTCAGTATCTGTCGTCTGTGTAAGGACAGAGAAGAGTCACCCCCACAGGAACAACCACCATGCGTCCTTCCCCGTGCCTCTGAAACTCGCAGATCTCCGGTCCATCCTGCCCTGAAGATTACTGAGCAGACACACACTCTGACAAATACTCTTCCCATCAAGCCCCTCACCGGCTCCACTCAAGAGTCCAGTCCCAAGTACCTTAGGCCCAGCTCCAACGACACCTCTTCAGACAGCACATCTCACTTAGTTATGGCACTCATGAATTTTCTCATTGCCGTAGACAAAAGACCTTTAGGAAGGAAGATTTGGTTTGGCTCACAGCTTGAGGGTACAGTCCATCGTGAAGGTACAATCTTGGCTTAGGTCGCATCCACAGTCAGGAAGCAAAGACGTGCATGCTGGCTCTCAGCTTGCTTTCATCCTCATGTTTCGTTCAGGATCTCAGTCCATGGAACCGTGCTGCCCACGTTTATGGCTGTGTAACCGTCTCCTCTGAGATCCAAATATTCCACCCTGCAGGGGAGCTCGGTGAGCCCGGATGTGAACAACAAAAACAGCTTCAAGAACTCCCTGAAACTGACCAGATTTGCTGGGCCCCTCCCTGCCAGAGTCAGCAGAGCCCAACTGCCAAGAAGACTTTCAGACAAAAAGATCTGCCTAGAAGACGTTTAGACCAACTGAGGCACCTGGAAAGGACATTCTCTGATCTGGTGAGCTGTGTGCAGGCTCCGCAGTGTGCTCCAGATTCCCAGCTCCCACCCGTGCTGGGGTGGGCCTTGGTGATACAGCTGTCTTTGAATCATTTCTGCTCCTGTACATAACACCCTCACCCATGTTCCTGTCAATCATTCCAGTGAAACCCACTGGTTCACCAAATTGGACTTTAGTGCTATTCAGACCTTGGTCTATCAAGGGCTCCCTATCTGGGGTGAAAAAAGTAAGTTTGTTTTGTCTCCCCAGGAAAAGTTTTGGCACACAACAGTTATCTTCCCACCCCAGTTACCCAAATCCAGAAATTCCTTCACGGTTGTGTCCAATGGTTATTTCCAAAAGGTGAGCCTAGACCTGACACTTGACGTTGATGTTAACCATCACAGTTAAAATGGGTCCTTTTCATTGTTTCCTCTCACGGAAGTAGACTCCACCTCTCCCAGACTCTGGCTTTTCTGGGCCTTCAGCCCCACATCGTCTCTACCTTGATAAGCTGTAGGCAGTCAAAGGTGTGTGGCTTGTCTCTGTGGCCCTGTAGGACTCACACGGCATTTTAAGATGGTTTTAACATTTGATGCCACCACACCTCGACAAGCATATCTTAAATCTTAAAAACAAACCACTCAGTTTTTAGAAAAATTAATTTCCTGGTAATGTATACCATAAGCATAGTAACAGATGTCCCATGGATACAGTAACATGCATGCTCATTAACTATATATAAATTCAATTATCTTTAATTTGCATCCAAATCCAATAGCTCATTCCAGCACCGTTCTTGGCCATTCCTGAGGTACAACCTCCACTTCAGACATAGAAAGGGACTGGAGGCCGAGGATGAGGTGTGGACTTCTGTTGAAAGCATGATTCATGATTTCCTTTCTCGATGATAGTTTAGTTTGTTTTTTAATTTATGTGTATGAGTGTTTTACCTGCAAGTATGTCTCTGCACCGTGTGCATGTCCAGTACCTGCAGAGGTCAAAAGATGTCATTGGATCCCCTGGAAGTGGAGATGTGAGCCGCCATGTGGGTGCTGGGAACCAAAGCCAGGTCCCCCGCAAGAATAGCAGTGCATTTAACCATTGAGATATCTCTCTAGCCCCGTCTCAGTGATAATTTAAAAGCAATGTTGAGCTTAAAAGATGAAATGGATGTGAATTTTAAAGTGTCTGCAAAATAAAAGTAGCCTTGTGCACACAGATAAAATGGTTGGGAAAATTTTGTTAATAAATGTTTTTGACAGTTTCATAGATGATCACTATATTTACATCATTTCTATCCTTCCTCCTCCCCATTGTAATTCCTTCTGTCTCCACCTCTTCCTTTCCTATGCAAACTCTTAACCTCTTCTCTAATCATGTTACACACACAGTCGCATACTCACATACACACTCACACACATACACACTTTCACACACACATACATACACACACTCACTCACATACATGCACACACACATTTACCCTGCTGTGTCCATTTAGTCTTGCTTGTGGTGTGTGTGTGTGTGTGTGTGTGTGTGTGTGTGTGTGTGTGTGTGTGTGTGGTGTTTAGGAATAATCACGTCGGATTGGATAACCTATCAGGGAGCTCATCCTTGGGAAAGACTTATTCTTCTCTCAGCAATTATTAGTGCATGTAGCTCTTCATCTAGGGGTGCCATATTGTGAGATTTTTTTTCCCCATTCAATACTTTTATAACAAAGTAAATGGTTATCGGTAATGGCCAGTATTTCAAATCCTTGAACTCAAACCTGGCGGAGATATTATTTGTAGTATGTGAAAGCTAGCCCACCACACCTTGCACTGTCTCCAGATCCTCCCTAGTAAAGAACACAAGGATGATGTCTTCTCCCATGAGCTTCTGATGTGAGAAGGAAGATCAAAAGCTGCCCCTCAACCCCCGCCTCCCTGTAAGTAAACCTGTTGGCTAGCGTCCAAGTGCAGCCACATCACTGATCAGACCATCACAGAACCTGAGTATGGCAAGAAAGCAGTCTTCTATGCACCCACTTCAGGGATGCCTGCTCTGTGTGGGGGGTGGGGAGCACTGCCCCACCAACCCCTGCTTCCTGAATGGCTGATGTCATCAGCAGCAAGAAGACTGCCAGGCATGGTCAGACTTGGGAGGAAGCAATTGTCCTCCAAATCTTGGCTGGCCATGGGACCTGCTTCTGCGTTCTTCCCTTTGCTGAGTTTTCCACATCTGCTGTTTAAAAAGAACAGGGCATAGGGCGGCACCATTTTTATGAAGAACATAAAAGAATTTGGAGAAACCATTGTCCCCCAGATCCCACTGCTTGGGGAGGGATCTGCCTGCTGTGTTGAGGAATCAGGAGACATACTACCCCAGTAACAATAGTTGGAAAACCAACCACAGAAGGAAGCCCTGGGGACCTCACTGGTATATGCTAAAATACTATTAGGGGTCACATTTTACAGTAGGTGGGATTTTCATAATCATTTCCTGTGGATCTGTCTAAGATGTGGAAAAGGTGTTTCTGCCTCATTTGGTGACATATGTTGAAGCAATAAAAATATATCAATAAATAACATTTTTAAAATAAAAAAAACTATTAAACCAACTCATTCATCCCTCTGCCAGCATCCTTGTAGATTTTCTAAGCTGACTTTTTAATGAAATGAGTGACCACTGCCATCCTGGAAAATCATACCACTGTCTAGCCAAAAGTCACAAGAAAAATGTGTCTTCATTTCCAGCCCAACCAGAGCATTATGGAATTGATAGTGCCGAGAAAAGGCATTCGTGATAAAGCAATCTCTATGTGTTAACACTCCCATCCTTCAGAGTCAAGCTGGGGATGAACCCTATGGGGCCTCGGAGCTGTCAGGAGCGGCTGCCACAGGGCCACCAGGTGGTCAGGTGGTTTCCATGCTGGGAATATGGCCTGAAGGGCAGTGTCAGGCCAATAAGGAAATCTCACCAAACCCAGGTCAGTTTCTCCACCAACAAACTCTGGAGAAGAGGGCCTACTAAGTAGTCTGAGATGCCAGCATCTCCTGGAAACATGTTAAGAACACTGTCGCTCGGGCATCCTCACAACCACTGAATTCTGCTGTACCTCTTCAGGGACCTCCAGAGTCCTCCTGAATGCAACAATGAATTAGAGGAGCTGGTCAGGCCACAAGAAAAATGATAACACAGGGAGCTTCCTCTACTTCATCCTCTTTCCTCTCCAGACTGGACACCACATGGACCATTCTGCCATGTGCAGAGAAAGCTGGACATTTTCTTCTTGAGAATCTCAGAAGTTATTGAATCCTCAGAAGAGCTCCAGCAGATAGAGACTATGGGGAGACACTGACCACCATTCAGGGAAATGTGCAGAAAATTTAAGACATTTTCAGACCTCAGATCTTCTTATTTCCTAGTGAGATCACCCACTTTTTAAAGAGTTATCAAATATAACTTTCATACAAGTAGAAAGCAAGCACCAAAGATCAGCTCGTTGATTACTGAGGAGGCCACAGGAGTGTTCACAGGGAATCTGAAGAACCGAGTGCTTATTGACACGTATCCAAGGGGTGTTAGGAATAAATTTCTAGTCAGATAAATAACAGTGAAAGTCTAGAGGGCCTCACAACATAATCCTTGAGTGTTGTTTTTCCTGATGAGTGGAATCTATTTACATCTTTGCTAGATGAAGATCTCCAGGACAGCCTCTGCCAATAGAGCCGCAGAACACAATGGCCTGTCAACAGTGAATCAAGGGACAAGCCCAGCCTTGCACCGAAAGCCACTTATTATCTTTTTCATAGTCTAGTGTCATTAGACTGCTGGGACAAATACTCTAACCCAGAGCTGCTCACAGGAGAAAAGGACTTACTTCATCTGTGACTTCCATGGTGTGGTCCATCACTGAGTAAAGTCCAGGCAGGAACCTGAAGATAGTATTGCTTGCTTTTCCATGAAGTATATCCTCCAACCAGGTAATTCACTCACAGCCAAGGAAGCACAGCAGAAACCAGAGAGGAATGATGCTTGCTAGCTCACTCAAACACTCACTGTCTTAGGTAGGGTTTCTATGGCTGTGGTGAAACACCATCACCAAAAGCAAACTGGAGAGGAAAGGGCTTATTTGACTCACACTTCCACATCATAATCCATCGCTGAAGGAAGTCAGGACAAGAACTCAAGCAGGGCAGGAACCTGGAGGTAGGAGCTGATGCAGAGGTGAGGCCATCGACGGGTACTGCTTACTGACTTGCTCCTCATGGTTTGCTCAGCCTACTTTCTTATAGAACCCAGGACCATCAGCCCAGGCATGGCACCACCCACAATTGGCTGGGCCCTCCTCCATCAATCGCTAATTAAGAAAAATGCCCTGTAGGCTGCCTATAGCCTGATTTTATTGAGACATCTCAACTGAGGCTCCCTCCTCTACAGTGACTTTCACTTGTGTCAAATTGATGTAAAACTAGCCAGCACATTCATGCTTAGCTAGCCTTCTTACACAGCCCAAGACCACCTGTCTAGGAAACAGCACCATCCACAAGGGGCTGGGTCTTTCTACATCAGTTAACAAGACAGACCCATAGTCATGCTCACAGGCCTATTTGGGAGGGAACAATCTGTCTATTGAGACTCTCTTCTCAGATCATTCAAAGCTGAGTCAATTAAATAGTTAAAGCTAATTACAGCATCCACATTCCACACTTTTAAAAAATCTTTTAATACTATGAAGCTTTCCAAGATCTCCTTTTTGAGATTATCAGACTGAAGTATCTGAGAATAAGCTACATAAGGCAAATCACAGATTCTACTAATGTCACACACACACACACACACGAAAAAATGTGGAAATGCACCTCTTATGGAATGAAGCTCCTGAGTAAGCTTGCATCATATTTAGTCAAGTTAAAAAATCTGTCAGTGGGTTGGCGGCACATGTGTAAAGGGCTAATTCTTCCCCTTCCAACACCATTGGAAAAAGAGTCCCTCGGGAAAGCATCATTTTGCTGAAACCCTTGGCAGCTCTTCTCAACCTGTGGGTTTAAATTCCTTTTGGGATCACATACCAGATATCTTGTATATTAGATATTTATGTTACGATTCATAACAGCAGCAAAATCATCCTATTCACATCATGCTCTGTGAACTTGCTCAAAGGGATTGGGTCTTCTTTCATTAAAAACAACAACAAAAAAGGTTAAGTTCTGAAACACTGGGCTGTTTTCTAAATATTCTTCATTATCTCCTGCTTCAGAAGAGAAGTGTTCCCTTCAAGTCAGGACCAATCAGGAAACTGACTTTACAGATGATATTTAGCCCTCCCTCCCATGCTGGCACAGTGAGAAGACCCATGAGGGTTGGTATGTAATAGTAAAACGCAAACAATTCTTACATGTAGTACTAGGTGACCAACTGCTGGGCATGAACCTGCCCAGCTCCCAGCTCCGGCGATCCTGCAGCATCCATCTGTCTAGGGTATACAACCTTCCTGACCTGAATCCCAGCTTCATGAGAACCAGAGGATGCCTCAGGGCACAGTCCTCCCTCTCAGCTAGTTCACTGGATGGACAATGAACAAGTGTGATTTCGGCTTTCTACCAGTCCTCAGTTCCCCTCCTGGGTCCACAAGCAACCCGGTGAGCAGTCTGACTCACTAGGCAATCAGCAACTTTGCACTCTACACTCTGTCCTGTTCTGGGAATGGAAACAGCAGAGGCCATTAGCTACGTATCTTTAGACCCAGAAGGTTCATATCACAAAGAGATTTCCAAGCCCTGATTGCATTTGGATTGAGGCATATTAGCAAACTAGATTTCGAGGTCTGACTCAAGAATTTTGATGATCTACTACAGCTTGTCATAAAGAGCCTTTTAGCCTTTACTATGATTTCGGGCAAGAACCCCTGAATTGGAGCCTTAAGTCCAAAATCGCTGTGCAGAGGAAGTGCCCTTCAATCATTTCAGAGAATGTCTTGATTGCTGGAAATACCATCTTACTCATTCCATGTGTTTCCGCATCTCAGTTTGCTTGTCGCCATAAGCCTACCTAATTATACCACGGGGCATCTGTGGATGTATTTCTAACATGGGGAAAAATGTCAATAAATCTAACCAGTTGGCTGGAGATGCCATCATAGCTTTAGGATTTTTCCCCCCAATATTAAAAGAAAAAAACAAGTAAGTTTAATAATATTTAAACTGTTTCAATGACCCTTTTCCTGTTTCCAAGCAGAGAGAACTTTATTTGTGTATAATACTTAAGTTCTGTGGAGTCATGCCTGCTCTGGCCTGGCATCTTGAAGCCCTCCACTTAGATGGAAACTGATACTTTTAAGGTTGTAAAAAGTTCTGCCAGGGGTGATCAGTACCAGGATGCCGAGGATCCCTAATGACATCCTACCAGAAGGTAAGGCATTGGTCAAGCCTCTGAGGCCTCTGGAGGGCCTCAGAAGTGTGCTGCGGGGGAGTGCCTGGGTCGAGGTGATGAGAGCCTTCTGGTGACTGTTTTCTACATTTCTCACATACTTCTGGCTTTGTGGAAGCACACCCCTTCTCTTTACACGCACATCTGTTTCCCGTGTCAGAACACAAACAGATCCAAAGCGTGTGCAGCAGCCCCTGCCTGTGCTTGCATGCAGAGAGGACTCGGATGCGCTGCAGACACACGGACCCATGGTGCTGCAGAGCGTGGCCCCTCCAGTGGTGCACACAAGAGCACCACGCCGGTGCCTCCTAAGAGCGTACAAGGAAGGGGGGGCACCAGATGAGCCCTCTCCTTTCTGCGAGGAGCTCAGAGTAATGCCACCGTGTTGTCACGTTTAGCCAGGAGCAAAGATTCAGAAGGTAAGGTGGTAGGATCATGCTAGAACCACGTTCTTTATTTAGCTTCTATTCTCTCTCACACACGTGATCCACACACAGGTGCACACACACACGTGTAAGCTGCATGTGCAATGCTGCAAACAGATGGCTGAGGAAGGGCAAGGCTAGCTTGAACCAAGAGGATTCTGGGAGACTGTGGTTCTACATGGAAACTCTTCAGAGTGGGTGAGTGTTGTGTGACTTGTTTGGGGGACATATGAACAAATATTTATTCAGTCCAGATGGGGCACTGAAGACAGACTCAAAAAACAAACAAACAAAAATACAAATAACTCCATCCAAGTCTAACTTAGTGAACGAGTGTTGTGTAATATTACTTTAACTATGTAAATATGAATTACATTTGTTTATATTGCATTTGTTAACTAGGCAAAGTTGTGTTACATTTGCTTATATTGCATTTGTTTAATTAACTAAAGAGGTGTTGCTGTTTTACCTTGCCTGCCTAAGACATCTGATTGGTCTAATAAAAGGCTAAATGGCCAATAGCTAGGCAGAGAGGGATGGGTGGGGCTAGCAGGCAGAAAAAATAAATAGAAGGGAGAAGAGAAAGCAAGGAAGAGAGGAAGCTTCTCAGGACCAGCCAGCCAGACTCGGAATGAGGACATACAAAATGAAAGAAAGGTAAAAAGCCATGAAGCAAAACAAAGATGAAGAGAAATAGGTTAACAAGTTATAAGAGCTAGTGGGATAAGCTAAGGCCAAGTATGCATAACTAATAATAAGTCTCCATGTAATGATTTGGGAGCTGGTTGGTGGCTCAAAATAAAGCCTGCTGCAACCAGGAAGTTTACTAGGATTACATATAAAAGTGTAGGTGAGGAGTTACTGACAGAAATATAGCTGACTCACAGTTGCATCACCAAAAAGCTCATCTCCAGCATTGGAAACAATTATCGAAGCTCTTATCACTGGCGATCCCTGCATAATTTGCCTGTAGCTTGGTTGACCTGGCTGGGAGGCAGGGTGTGTGTGTGTGTGTGTGTGTGTGTGTGTGTGTGTGTGTGTGTGTGTGTGTGTGTGTGTTGGGGCTGGAATCTATATGCCTTAGCAATTGTTATTGATTATATAACCTTTAGGAGGGGATGTGTGAATCTTATAATTTTCAGGAGCCTCCTGAGCCTTGCATGTTGCATTTACTTTCTGATTCTCATGACCTTCTGTCCTCCCTTTAGAAAAGAAGATTTTCACTGGGAAGAAATAGCTTCAGGGCAGTGAGGAGTATGATCTAGATAAATATGGATAACTCTTGAGCTGCTGACCTTCTAAAATGGAGGCTAAGTAGAGATATCTAAGTGATGTTCTTCAATTAACAGATTAGATAGAGCTTGACCTAGATCTGAAGGTCTGTGGCATGAAGACAAATGTTTATATGGGATGAAAGAAGTGATGGAGATAGTCAGAGGAATGGAAGGGCTAGTGG